>NC_135745.1:10930357-11263928 GCF_041903045.1 Epinephelus lanceolatus
AGTGGATACATTAACGATTTGCAGCAAACTGCAGAGATGACTGTAAAGTTTTGAATTTGTATACCATATAAACTGTGAATGCAAGTTCATGTCAAGGTCTTTCCTCCCTCTCAGCTGCAGTCACTCCACACCCATTTGAAACATTAATGAAATTCAGACAATGGGACAGCCTGCCAGTGCTACAAAAAAAAAAATAAAATAAATAAAAACCGCCCATTAAGTCCAGCAGAAGCATAACCTGCCTGTGGTCTGATCTCTGTTCAGTGGGTTTTCACCACTATCTGGGTTCAGTACAGCACTGTGTGTTTCTTCTTCAGTGAATTTACTTTGCCAAGACCTTGCTTCAGTATTGCATGCCAAAATATATAAAAGTGAAGCTCGCTGCTCAACAGTGATATCTACCAGAGTAAAGTGAGCTTTTCAATTCACAGGATTTATTCATTTTGCAGAGGGAATTGTGAATCATAACAACACTTACACATGCCTATAAAAATATTCATCCCCATGGACTTTTTCATGTTTGTTTTCTGTTGTTACATTGAACCACAGTGGATGGAATTAGGATTTCTTGACAGTGATCAACAGAAAAACACACTTCCCACACAAAAAAACAAACCTCACGCATGTGTACCTAACTGAATACAAATACAAAGCACAAAATAATCAACTGCATTAATTATTCATCCCCATCAATACTTAATAAGGGCAACTTCAGTTGCAGCCTTTAGTCTACTGAATGTGGATCATCTTGTTTCTACTTTGCACCCCAGGCACTCTTTTGTTTATACCCATTTATGATTGTGAGCTATTCAGTAATCTCATGGTGGATTTGTTTGAAATGTTGTCATGATGCCATTCTTACCTGAAATAACGTCTAATTTTATCTTTAAAAATACAGGTATATTTATCCTGGAATTATGTGGCTCACTTGGATTACTCACATAATTTACTTTATTACCACAACTGGATGATTTATGTTTGTCATAGTAACCCTACATGCAGAAATTTGCAGGTGAAACACAGCTAGCCTAAATGCTAATGCCGGCACACTCACCATGACCTACGTTAACATGCTGATGGTTAGCATGTGTTGTTTTGAGTAAATGTTTTCACCCACTTGCTGTGGTTGCATGGACAATATTAGAATATGACTTTTCTGATTTTGCGCAAAGTGGTTCAGCCCACTGTGTTTTTGTCCCCAACTTTACTGAGAAAATTCAATTCGTTACATAAAGTGCAGATTAAGTAGTGAGTAATTTAAGTGTAACACAGGTTATTTAACTGCAGCTTCAAATTACAGATGTCCCTTTTACACATCTCACATGCAGATTATTGGTAGACACTAGAATTTACAGATGTCCCTAAAATGTCTCACAAGCAAGATACTGCCACTGGCCATGAGGTCCTGATAGACAATTATGTCCAACAACTCCACAATTCAGCCCGTAACAGCAATGTTAAGTGACGCTACTGTTTCAAAATCAAAGAGCATTCACATAAGAACATAGCACTAGCAGAGCACTGAATATTTTTTTAATTCACAAATGATTCTTTGTCAAAATCAGCAGAGGGAGGCTCGTAGACACAGCTGTTGCAGCATGACAGTGCAAGCACCATCTACATCACCTAACGTTACCTCCACATGGGCCAAACATGTGCAGAAAGAATATATTTATTGTAACCAGAAAAAGAAACAATCAGATTAAACCTTTAAACGGTTATTAGTCATGAATAGTTTCCCATTGAATGGACCACCCCTCTCAACCTGATTGAGAATTCTTTCCAATCAGGCTGGAGCGGGCAAGTCTCCTCTGATTTGCGTGGTTACATGAATTATATGTATTCTGATTGGGCTATTATTCTGATAATTAGTGGAATATTAGAGTCCATGTAAGAACACCTAATAGAGTGTTAGCTTGCTAACATCTGTTTATTTGCGCAAAGTGCTGCTGAGGCTGAAGGGATTATAATTATTTGGTTATAACTTAAGTCTTGGTCAAATGAACATTTTTATCTGATGATGGCTTTAGATGACCACAAGATGACCAAATTTAATAACATTTCATCCGGTTTGGGAAATGTCAAGACCAAATATGACAATCCATCAAACAGATGTTTGGACATTCAAAACCACATTAACCTGCTGGTGAATCAAAGGATATTGCAGTTCCTGATGTCCCACTGGTAACTGATGCATTACGGAGGCCTTCCGGCTTATTTCAAAAGCCAGTGGCTAGCAGGATGCTAGCTAAGCTGGTGCCCAGCTTTTCTTCGTATTTACTGATGTTTACATTTGACAACCTCAACCTGGCTGACTAGCAGAAGTGAGCAGGAAGAGATTTTACAGACTGGTGAGTTGATGTCCTAATCCTGATGAGTTACTCACAGCCACACGCCACTGTCATCTAAAGCCAACCACAAAAATCAACACCAAAACTAATAATACTAACATTTAGCCCAAATTTACTGGAGCTGGCAGAAAGGCAACTGGAAATGTGTTGAGATATTTCAGTCTGGATCAAACTCAGTGACGGACTCAGGATGTTTGAAGGGCAGGGGCGAAAAGGAAAAAAGGGCACCTACTGAATGACATGGGGACAAGAGGGCAGCCAAAAGGGCACATCCGCTCGTTTTCATCCAATAGGGCACATCGTCTTGTTTTGATCACTCAAGAGGGCAGCCAAAAGGGCACATCCGCTCATTTTCATCCAATAGGGCACATCGTCTTGTTTTGATCACTCAAGAGGGCAGCTGATAGGGCACATCCTCTCATTATCACTGAGTCCATCAGTGACCAAACTGGTGGACTGACGGGCTAACTGAATAGCAGCCCCAATTCTAGTATGGCTAAAAATACCATCCTCTTTTGTTTCATGGAGGGATTGGCCAGCTATTTTTTTTTCAATAGCCGTCAATGCATGTTGATACCTTGACTTTTCTGTGTTTTAGCCATAAATATCTGCACAGCTTAAACTGGAGTAATCAAATATTTTGTGTTTTATTGTTCACAAGTTCAATTTGTAAATTTGTCTTTCTGTTCAATTCAATTCAATTCAATTTATTTATAAAGCCCAATATCAAAAATCATTTGCCTCAGGGGGCAGCATCCCTCCTTTAATCTCAGGAAGAGCAACTGAGGAGGGATCCCTGTTCCAGGATTGACAGACATGCAATAGATGTCGTACAGATCACATCAACATAATAAACTTACAGCAATACATATGACAAAGTGATACATAAAGAGAGTTTTGACATCATTGTCAAAAAGCTGATTAACACTAAGCAAACTCTGTGTGGTAAACAATACAACATTACAAAAGCCATGGGGATAAATTGATTTTATTTAATATTTCCAACCCTTTAAAAGAATAATAGATCATAGATTTTTCTTCCCACAAGGAGTTTACCAACAGAGCGTTTATCCCTGGATATTGTAAACAGTGAAGAAATTGATTTTGCTCATCAAAGATAGATGCCCCAAGAGTCTTTCTAATGGAGACTGATGTCAGCTTGGAGAAAGATTTATGGTAGAATACCAGGGCAGAGAGAGAGAGCTGAGCCAAGACAGAGAAAGAGAGAAAAGAGGATAAATGAAAGGGATGGATGAGTAACTGCACAAAGAACACTACCATTGTTCTCCTGGGGAAAATGTGTCTGTATGTGCGCGTGTGCCTGACTACACATATATATCCACACATCCATTATAACCAGCAGAAAAAAGCATCAATATCTAGTCAATCACTGTAATTACAAGAAATTTTCCATTTGAGATGTTTCATTTGGAGAGCTGCTTGAGATGTACAATAAAGAAGCGAACAAAAGAGTGCATTTCAAATCTTTCTTGTGCATTTCTTTTCTTGCATCACACAGCAGTCTGGCATTTGTACATCATCACTTGTGTCTGGGAAGATGGAAACTAAGTGTTTTTGAAGCTCCCAGCCCTCCTCAGTTACCTCTGTTTTCCTTTTAAGTATTCAGTTCTCACATGGCACATACAATATAAAGTTTATGATAACAACGGTGGCGGCTTTACAACTAGAAATTATTAGTCATTTTTTAAACAATGAGTCCTTTGAGGTAGGCACATGTGAGATTCTTACTGGTAGTTGCTGACCGTCAATTTTATCAGCTGAAAATGACGACCGTCATTCACAGATTTTATTGGCTTTCGCTAACTAGCTTATTAAGCTAATGTTATCTCCATGACGTAGTTGAAAATTTGGTCAAACACAGCTTTACAGTCTTGTTATGGTGGTGACGTTACGTCATGTGACCAAAGTGTGATTCATTTATAGCCTAACATTAGCTTTCTCTGGTGAGTGCATTCAGACTTCAATAATCATGGAAATGGTATTCATTTGTAAAGATTATCTTGCTGAACAAAAAGTGTGAGTAGATCTTATTTTCAGAAAAAATCTATAATCCGATGGAAAAATCCTGTTGGCTTTTTGACAAGGGAATCAGTGATGCTAACTTCCATGTCAGCCTACAGAAAAACATCAACCCTGGTGGACTCTATTATTAACAATGCCAACAACTACAATCTGGTAGGAGGCCCCAGAGTAGCCCCAGAACACACTGGAGGGATTGGTTATGTATCTCATCTGCCCTGGAAACCCCTCGGGATCCCCCAGGATTAGCTGGAAAATATTGCTAGGAAAGGGAGTCTGGGGTCTGGAGTCTGATCAGGAGTACCTTGCTCAGCCTGCTGCCCCCACAACCCAGCCCTAGATAGGTGGATGAAAATGGATGGAAAACTACTACAAATCCAGCCTTAGATAAATTTCTCATTAGGAAGGGAGTGTCTTGAAAAATAATTTAATATTGTTTTCTCAATGTTACTGTTTTTAGCTGCCTTTAAAAAACACCACTTCCCATAAACCCTAGATGTTCACAGGCTACACACCACAGCTCAAAAAAAGAGGCGAGTCCATGGGTGAGTCAAGGGGCTGCCGTTCACTCAGTACTGGTGAGTTTTATGGATATTGACAAGGGCTGTAATCAAATATGGCAATATCCAAATCTCAGTGGCAATTTTTTGATAAAGGTAAAATGTGTCAATACATACAATTATAAAAAAACAAAAAAAACAAAACAAAACAAAACATTGTTGTGCTACAGAGATGCCCAGCCTACAAATCATGTTCCAGATGTAAGGGAACACGCTTGTTTGGTATACAGACTCCAGCAAAAATCCCATAGTCATCATTTTTATATATTTTTTTCAGTGAAAATGAAATGCAAAAATTACAAGACCCACTAACTCATATCACCATTGCAATATCTGTCAAAATAATTGCAATATCTTTTTGTGTGTGTGTGTGTGTGTGTGTATGTGTGTGTATCTGTCTTGCAGCCCTGTTATGGATGGAACCAATTTGCCATGCTTGGAAATTTTTAACCGAGCTGTAATTTTTTTTTTTTTTAACTGAGCTGTAATTTTTTTCTGCACTCACAAAATTGTTTAATTATGATAAGAACACAAAGGTTTCCATTTCTAAGGGCCATGATACCCTCCTTACATTGTCCATGAATCAGTAAAGCATTAAAACCAAAAATTCTCACCAGTAATTATCCATGTGGAAAAAACTGAATAAAATTTACATTGTTTTAGGATGCAGTGTAGAACTATTACATGTAGACTAATAGTCCTTGTATTAAAAGTATGATAAGGAAAAATATGAGACCAAACAAGTATTTTTTTCTAACATAATTCCTGCTGTTACACTTACATAATTTACATAAGAGAGAGATTATGCTTTGTTATTTTTATAATCAAATAGTATGTTTCACTTCTACTGTTAGAAAGGAAAACTATTTAAGGGCTATTTTAGGACTAACCAATGTGTTTGGTGAACACAATGCTGTCACAGACAATGATTTTGGCTGGGGTTGCTTAAGTGTTAACTCCCCCAGTTCCAATTAAAAGCAGGCAGGGCTGCTAATATAGCATCCAGGATCAGCTTCCATAGTAGGGAAATGCTTCACAGTGAACATGCTATTGTGAACAGGCACATAGCCTGTAACCCCATAAAGTGCTTATTTTGGCCATGGAAGTAACATCTGGTTAGGTTTCTACTATGTAATCCATAGCCTGACAGACCTGCCCTGCCTTGATATGGTTGCTAAGCTACGATTGGACAATCATTGTTCAGGGGAGGGGGTTGTCAAACGGCCAGTTGCGTGCATGAATGACAGGTTTACATTACAGACACTCTACTTACCCTCTGAGCTGATTTCACGGGAGCGGACAAGGTCACTCTTGTTGCCCACCAGGATGATTGGTGTGTGTGGCTGGGACTCCCTGAGGAGGAGGCGGAGTTGGGCGGTGCGGTGGAAACTTCGCCTGTCAGTCACTGAGAAGACCAGGATACACACATCACACTGTAGAGTGGAGAGGTCCTGGGGATACAAAAACACACATGCACATTAATAAAACAGCACCTCAGTGGAGAGGTCTGATGACAGCTCAATAGGTGTGGGATGTCAGGTAGCTACACATAATGCTTGATCCATCACTTGCCATCAACAAATTAACAATTTGTCCTTGAACAACACATTTAAACTCAGATTCCTCCACAAGTCTCTGTTTTGTTTCACTGGAGCTTAGCCACTGAAAGGACATCAGTGCCAATACCAGGCAGGCGGCACTCAAAGTTTTTATCACCGTCCCATGAGAAGACACAGAGGAGGCTTTGCCCAACTTGACTGTACACACGACATGCTTCACTTTGAATCTCCTGACCCTTTTGACAGTGAACAAAAATATCCCATCGGGGCTTCCTGTCACAGAGGCTCAATTAGGCCGAGTGGCTCTAGCAGAAACAGCAGCTTGGGACTGCCTGAGACCATCTTTGTCCTCTCCTCGCTTTCTCTCTGTCAGCAGCATTTACATTGAACTAAAGGTGGTTCATGGGTGTAAAATAGGTCATGGCAAAGTTCTCCGGGCTGTAACTTGAACAAAATCTCAACTTTAAGTCATCAAATCCAGGGAGTGTCCAAATCCCTCCCTGCTGATCATTGGTTGACCTAATTATTTATCAGCAAGTATGAATACTTTGTCACATCAAATCAATAACATCAGCAGCTTTTTACCATCTAAAAAACATTGCCAAAATCAAAGGTATAGTGTCTAAACCTGACTTGGAGAGACTTATCCATGCATTTGTCTCTAGTAGGTTAGACTACTGTAATGGCCTGCTCACTGGCCTCTCCAAACGGGCTGTAAGACAGCTACAGTACATCCAGAATGCTGCTGCTCGGGTCCTCCTGACCAGAACCAGGAAGTACGAGCACATTAGTCCTGTGCTCAGGTCTCTACACTGGCTTCCTGTGGCTCAGAGAATAGACTTTAAAGCAGCTCTGCTTGTGTACAAGTCTCTCCACGGCCTAGCACCAAAGTACATCTCTGACATGTTAGTGCTATATGAACCATCTCGGACTCTGAGGACCTCAGGGACCGGCCTCCTGCTGGTGCCCAGAGTCAGGACTAAACATGGGGAATCAGGATTCTAGTTTTATGCAGCTAAAATCTGGAACAGTCTTTCTGAAGATGTGAGACAGGCCTCTACTCTGACAATGTTCAAATCTAGGCTCAAAACAGCTCTGTTTCACTGTGCATATGACTGAAAGGATCTTATCTACACTCTTCTCTTTTAAAGTTCATTTTATAATGATTATTTATGTTTTTATTTTGTATTGTGATTTTAATGCATTTTCTTGTTCTGTAAAGCACTTTGAATTACTTTGTGTACGAATTGTGCTCTACAAATAAACTTGCCTTGCCTTGCCTTGTCAAAGGTCTGCTGATTGGGTGAGTGCTATTAAATAAAGGGAGTTTGCCATATGATTCAGGGTTTAGTGAAACGAATTCCCTGTGACTGTGAACTGGGGAGTAAAATGCAATCCATTTTTGTCATGCGGATTAGGTATGCACCATTTGTGTCACACAGCATTATAGCTTTTCATGTGAATCACCGTCTTTGTTGAGAGTCTAACGGAAGAACATCACTTTTACCACTTAGTTCCCTTTTTTCCCCTTAAAGCAGCACTAATAATCATCTTTACACGAACAATAGGTCAAATGATTACGTGTAATATCAAAGATGTCAATCACAGTGACGTACCCTCAGAAAATCACCACCAAACCTTACAGATCCCTCAGCTCCATGGAGCTTTTTATCATCTATGAGCCAGTTTACATCTGGTATTAACTTGCGTAGACAGCCGAGACACACTGATGTTTAAATATGTGTCTATCATGTGTCTCAAAATGACCAGATCAGATCAGAGGATCAGATTTCGTTACTGCCTACGTCACTTACACTAGAAGGTCAAAGGGCCCCACTTGGAGTTATTACATCCACACACATATAGCTGCTCGCTAGTCGCATTAGTTGTTGTGTCGGTGCAGCTGGAGATATCGCTGTCAGCAAAATTCAACATGTCTCCTTTCATGGGGCAAAATGACGGACTGTCATGCAACACTTCGTCCAACTTGTCACAAAATGGGCAATTATAGAGGGCCTGGCACCAAAACAACCACCATGTCCTGCATTGATGATGTAGTCAGCGATGCATCAGGATGCATTCGTGTTTACACTACAGAGGGCATGTGGTGCAATGCGTCTCAGACCACCTTGTCAAGTGGTTTCAGTAATCTGATCACAATGCGTCTTGGTGGTTGTTTACACTTGTATTTAATGCTGTCCTCTTTTGATCAGACCACCCACAATGCATGTTAATACCAGGCATAAAGAGGCTCTATACACCTACTGTTCTGTTTTCATGGCCTTAAACGTTACTTTTTGGTTAAATTTTTTTGCCCTCACTCACCCTGTACTAGATAGCTGCTTTCTGTGACAAACTGATGCTGTTAGTAACTAGCTAGTTAGCAAGAGCATTTACAGTAGCTGCTGAAGAGCAGGATATGTCCCTCTGAAGATGGAGGAGACCAAAAAGGAGGTACAATAAATTAGGTTTACCATTTTATTGAATATTTGACTTACATTTGGCAGGTGGCAAGAAACATGACTACAAACACATACTGGTATGTCTGCTGAATGTGTAAATAGGCAACTGTTTGCTAACATGTAAATGCTGGGTTTACAGCATATTCTACTACCAAAAAATCTATTAATGCTGCTTTAAAAATTCACCTAAAGTAACTCCAAAGTTTGATACAGGAATATTCTGGTTGACAATGCCACATTTGTATCTACTTGATCCAGAGTCTCAAGGATTTGTGTTTTTTATGTCTGAAATATTGATGGATGGAAAACATCAGACAATTTACCTTTCATATCATGATATTTTTGAGAGTTTTGAAAGCCTTGGCATCTTCACTACACTTAAGGTTTTTAGGCTCTATGGGATAACCAGTGCTACTACACATCTGTGGGGTTGAAGAGGAGAAAAAACATATTTTTTTCTCAAACTGGACAAGCACAATCAATACAAACCGTTTTTTTCCCAAAGACAGAAACATGAAACCAGACTCCAGTCTGCCAGTCCTCTATCAATGAAATCAAAACCCAGTATAGAAATAGAGGAAAGTCTTCAATTGCAATTTGTGTCAACAAAGTTACTCTGTTCACTGTTTATGAGACAGTACCAGAAAATAAAGCTGATATTACAGTCTGGAGGTCAGACGCTTTTACTTGACTTAACTATCAGCATGCTCAGAGGGAATTGGTAAAATTCTATTTGAGGCTTTAATCTATAACCTTCCATTTTGTTATTTCTAAGCACAGAAAAAAATCTGACCTACAGAACTGCAAACACAATCATAGTGTATTTCAACTGGAAACAGGCCTCTGAAGCCATAACACATGGTGACTAAATCAATATGAAAGCATGTTATTCCCACCAGATAACCCAATCTGCCCACTGGCTTTGGACTGTACATTGTCTGTGTGTATGTGTGAATATGTGGATGCCCTTGCCCTACATCCACCACCCTGAAGGTAAATTCCAGCCCTCCAGAGAGTTTCAGACGCCTGAAAAATTCACACTGTTTCAGAGCAGCCAAGTAGTATCGGATCAGACCCTGGAGCAGGAAATTCGTGGGGAGTGCCTTGGCACTCTTGTCTGTTTGACAGAGCACAGGAAAAGACAGGGAGCAGAGAAAGTAGGAGGGCAGGGAGCCATTGGCGTGAAAGGCGGCTGCGCCACCTGTCACTGTCTGATTTAGGGATGAGGAGGAAGAATGGAAACAACAAGACAGAAAGAGAGTGAAAACGAGGGAGACTGCACTAATCTTTGTAAGCAAAGGAGTACAAACAGTGAGTGGACATCAATTAGGAGTGTGATGGAGCACTTCAGGAGGAAAAACTGTGACCAAGTAAATACACCTCTCTATCAAACGGAGGCAGAGAAACTCAGGACAGTGCCAACTCCCCTCCCTCCCTCCCTCCCTCTCCCTCTCTTTCTTTCTCTTGATTAAGCAGCTCCTCTCTGTTCACAGGGAGCAGGCCATCTGTCAATACCTACTCCCCTCACACACACACTCACATGGACTAACACAAAAACAAAAGCCAAACCCGCAGAGTAGTATTCAAATTATATGCAAATACACACAGATCAGTGAGCATTCAGGAAAATACCAATTAAATCATTTCAGTAACAAAGAACTCATGTGCATGACCAGGCCACTTTTCCTGTAAAATGGATGCTTTGTGAGGTTTCACTTGATTGCCATCATCCTGTACACTCCATACCTTACTACACTACATGGTCAAAAGTGTGTGGACACATACTGGGTCTCAGTCAGGCTGTTCTCATGTTTCCTCAGAAAAGTAATGAACCCAATTCGTACATATTCCATATAATCATGAGCCAGTAATTTGTGTTTAACCCATGTATTTGGGAAGGCTGTGATCACATGATCAATGCACAGATAGGAAGTAAATAAGACAGGCAGTTGGGGCGTTGAATGGGTCACAAAGATTGCTGTTCGGAACCATCTAAACTTTGAATGAAACTGTCACGATGTTTCTTTTCCAAAACCTAACCTACATAACTTCACTTGCCTAAACCTAGAGACACCTAGCTATGTTTGTTTTCCTAAACCTAATAAGTTTAAGTCACGTACATAACTTACATACATTAGGTATGAAACGTCATTCGTGGGGCACCAATCCATGCACCACTTTCTGACACCAATCAGGATATAGCAATATTTCAGTCAGTGGGATGACAGTTAGAATGCCAAGTGTGAATGCCAGCCATTATCAGGCCAACGTCTCCTTATACAACATATCCTCATAATATCTTAAAAAAAAAAAACATGTAAAACAGTTCATATGATAGCAAGCGAATTAGCGTCCCATGAATGATGTACTTAGAGTAAATATACACACTTAACGTAAAGATAAGTAGGTGAAGTTTAGGAAAAGAGACATGGCTGGGCGGCCATAGGTTAAGCCAAGTACAGTTATGAAGGGTAGGGTTAGCCAAATAAAGTTACATAGGTTAGCTTTAGGAAAAGAAACATGGTTGGGCAGCCTTAGGTTAAGTCAAGTTAAGGTACGTAGGTTAGGTTAGGCAAATAAAGTTATGTAGGTTAGGTTTAGGCAAGTAAAGTAACAAATGGTAGGGTTAGCCAAATAAAGTTACATAGGTTAGCTTTAGGAAAAGGAACGTGGTTGGGCGGTCTTAGGTTAAGCCAAATTAAGGTACGTAGGTTAGGTTAGGCAAATAAAGTTATACAGGTTAGGTTTAGGCCAGTAAAGTTACAAAGGTTAGGTTTATGCAAATAAAGTTACATAGATTAGGTTTAGGAAAAGAAACATGGCGTTCACTTAAGTTCACTTGGTTTCACATGGTTCCAAACACCGGTCTCCTGGGGGAAAGTCCTGTGTTTTGTGACCCATCCACAATCCCAACCTGTAACCTTAAATTGACTACTCCCTTCTTTATTTCTGCCAGCACTTTGTTCATGTGACTGCAGCCTTCCTGCTTTCATGGGTTTACACAAATAACTGCCTTATGATTATGTGGGATATATACAAATTGTGGCGCATTACTTTTCATAGGAATATGTACGAACAGTGCATGAAAACAGCCTGCATCTAACATAAGTGCCCAACCTCACTAATCACTTCTGTGTCTAAATGGGAGCAAATGCCAACAGCAATGTTCATAAATCTGGTGGAAAGAGAAGAGTGCAGGCTGTTATAGCTGAAGGTTAATGCTTAAAATTATTAAGTAACAAGCTCAGCAGTTACATATGGTCATAACATTTGGGTGTCCACATACGTTTGCCCATCTAGTGCACTAATACTTCAGCATATATGAACACATTTCATTTTTCCAAATGCTGAAGCTGAACTCCTCACACTTTGATAATTACACAGCCGTAAGTTAACAACTGATTTGTATTCAAAGCTACACGTATAATGTTGGCTCTATATTGAAATTATGAATAAATAATGGTGGGCGACTGTTGCTTTGGGCTACATCCTGGAATGTCTCTGCCAAGTGCCTCACGCCGTTGCCCATCATTTATGACTGTGTATTACTATTCATCTTACTGATAGGTTTAGTTTCATGAAACTACCACTCATGCTGAATTGTTGAGGCCATAACATAAACACAAAACAACCTAAAGTTGATCATTGAAGTATTCTAACAATATGTACTGAGCAGGATGACAACAATACTCTTTATAAATTATCATAAATATTCATCACTTCTGTACTTCATTTTCTGTTACTTACTGTCTGAAATATACGCCCATACAGAGGTATCTGTGATCAGCTATAATCAGCTGATGATATATCATGTGCAAATATTGGTGGAGCTCCTCCTACCACTCTGCTGCAACACAGTTCTCTAGGGCAATCATTCAGGCCTTAAAACACCATGATAAATAGACAGATGGGCCTATCTGTTCCACCATTAAAAAGGGTTACAAACCAGGCTTTCTTTGAATCAATTTTCCACTACTTCCTGTTTCTGGCGCAGATGTAGATAAGAAAAACATTCAGTGAAACCCGACAGAAAGCATGGTTTCCAACTCCCCTTCTATCAGTGCAACATACAGACATGATTTTTCTTTCTGAAAGGGAGATTCATCATGGTTTGTGCAGGCCTATGTCTGGTGAGGAGCTGCAGGAGAGCTTCTCAGAGCTATCAGTGGAGATGTGGTTGAATTTAACAAACCACTAAACTGAGATTTTCATGTTTCACAAGCTTTTTATACACACAGAAACTATAAACGCATACATTAACATGCACTCAAAAAATGCACTCACACACCAACTCGCTAAAGCCAGGCACTACATCAGTAACCATTAACAGCGAGGACAATGAATCACTTATCGGGCATCATTTGCATAGCATGCTGTGGCTCTGCAAGCACTCTAACCAACATTTCTCCCAGTTGTGAAACAAGGCAGAAAATGCAGCATTTGGCTACATTTTGAGAGAGTGCCTGAGCTTGTATGTGTGTCTGTGTCTGTGTGTTTGCATCCCTCATTATACAACATTCTCCCCACTTCCTGGAACACTGAACCTGAACTACTGCAATCCATTGGCTCCCAAGTAATTTGCTTTGCAGAACAAGATACATGAGCAAAGCAGCTTACCTTTACATGGAAACAAAAGGTCAAACACACCCCCACCTGCTCACACAAACATCCATAAATACATAGACCCCAATGCTACCATTTTGATCAAAAGCAAACACCTCCTTTGCACACGTCTGTGTCTTTGACTTGTATGCTATCTGTCTGACTGCCTGTCAGAGCAAAATGAAAGAGCAGCCAGATCAATAAAGATGCAGGGGTGATGAATGAAGGGATGAAAGAAAGACAGGAAAAAGGAGGGAGGGGACGGAGGAGCACCTTACTCTGGTAGCTAAGTCAAAATCTGATAATAGGATGACGAAGCTTAGTGCGCATGGAATGCTGAGTTAGTGGGTTTGTTATTTTTCTCGCACAGACTTTCTGCTGCGCAGAGACAACGCTTCCCTAAGGAAATATATTACAGAGGCCATCTGGCCTGTACTGGCTAGGCGGCACACACACACACATACATGCACATGCGTACATACATGCGTAACCCGAGAACCAATGACAACGAATGACCACATCATCAAAAAATGTGGCTGATATCCCAGCACAGATTTAGCGCAACGTGCCGACTACTGCGTGCCATGACCACCAGCCACTTAAGACACACATACACACACACGCAGGAGGGTGGTGTAGCGAGTGTCCCTGTATGACCCAGATTCAGGCTGCAGCACGCGGAGCCTCCTCTCTCCGCTGAAGTGTTCATTAGTAAATCCCAGAATCCCTACCAGTTTCAGGGATGCTGTTCTGCAGTTGACCTCTGACCTCCCCTATGGAGGGAGGATAAACGAGGATTGCCCTCCAGGACACATGTAATGCATTACATTATTAACATTTTGTGTAGGTTTACGGTACTTTTGTGTCTTTATGCAGTAATGTCCTTATAATTTGAAAAAAAAAACCCAACCTAAAAAGTAACTATTTTGGTTCTATAAGGTTCGTCCTGCCAATCAGTGCTTTGAAATACACAGGAGGACCTATCAGGTTCCGCCTCCTCCTGCCTGTTGCCTCCCTGCTCTGTGACTGAGGCGTAACAAGATGAATGAATTATGAAATGATGCGCAATCGTAAGTTATGTGAGTGACCCTTTTAGGCTATGATCTATCGAGAATGCAATGCTAGAAATGTGTCACCAGCAAAACCATTGTTTTCCTTTGGCTGCCTGCTGTGATTCAAAAATATTGCCACCATTTCAGTGCAAGAGGCAGAGTTGCCAAAGGCACACTTGGCCCAGGCAGCCAATCAAATCCAGCAAGACGTAGGCCTACTACTGTTTTGATGCCAGTAAATGAGGTAGGAACAGTGGGACAACGGTAGCTAGAGACAGAGGGTTGACTTTAGGGATATTTAATTATGATGAAGGTCACCCCATTAATCAAATACTCGCTCTGTCCCCTGACGCGCTTTGTCAAGACATTTTCGAAGCAGTCGCACCCGTAGTGACGTTTTTCTGTGGGATTGTGGCCATACAGAAAAGAATTAAGTTGAGAGACATTTTTTATTTCATTTGAACTGGCTGATTTCTACCATTAGCTTGCATGCAAAATAGCTAGCTTATGAATGTTGATTGTACAGCACACACTAACATTTAGTAGCAAGAATAAATGTCATGACACTAAGACAGTTGTGTCATGATGACACAATGACACTGAAGTGAGGGTCACTTTAACAAAAAAAAAAAAAATCTTGTTTGAACATGATGATAAATTCCCGGCTGCTCATGCGGGGCAACAGGGACAGGACCTGCACCCAGACCAATAAGGAAGCAGCATGAATTCAGTGATTTACTGATGAAAACAGCTCACAGGCAGGTACAGGTAGACTGATGGGCAGGTTGGTTGGCAAGCAGACAGGTACACAGGTAACAAGCAGCGAGGTACAGGTCCAGTTAATTGTTGAGATAACAGATGCTCAAACACAAAAGCACAAATAAGAAACCAACAAAGCTGACAAGGGGTGAACAAAAATGGGCTGGGTAAATATTTGGAGGGCTGATGAGGGAATTGGGAACCAGTGAGTATATGGGCAGGCAGTCAGGTGATGGGGAAAGGAGAGACAGTCCTAAAGCATCTGGTGGGACAGAGGGACCAACTGTTGATGCAGTCCAAATCACATACTTTGATTTTTTTCTTTTAGGAGGCACTTGACCCTCTTGCTCATACCTTGGAGATAAAACAAAATGCCATTCACTGAGCCCATCAGAGACAGAGGCGGTTGTTACTTTGCAGTCCATGTAGTTTTCCATTTTAAGTAATACTGCATACATTGTAGATTTTGACAGACTATGTTCGCTACAGTAAAATATTATAGGCATATCTCTGTCAGTCATTTTTGTAGTTTTGTCTTTTTGTGGTGGGTAATGTTTAAGTTTATGATTATTTTGTTCACATAAACAATAAGTATTCCTCTGTTTACTATCTGACTGGTCATTAGCATATATTATATATAAAGATAGACAGTGCATCAGCACTTTTAAAAAAGTGAAGCCAAAGCCGCTGTGATTTTGCGCTGGTGACATCATTAAGTAGTAATCTTTGCAGTGTCAAGTTCCTGCCCAAACACCAATCACAAGCAGCACCACTGGCACACAAAGCTGTTAATCATAATGTCAAACTAATGAACATACAGCAGCGTGATAAAAACTACCTAAAATGACAGAAACGGTCTCTGGGGGAAAAAAAAAATTGAGGTGTAGTTTGATTTTTTAGTTTGGCCCATGTCCCATCTGCTAACACAGAGGGGGGCGGGGTTTATGACCTATACTGCAGCCAGCCACTAGAGGGCAATCGAGATCTTTTGGCTTCACTTTGGGGAATTTGTCACGTTGTCCATCTTCATACTGTTTATGGTCATCAGTCTCTTGAATTGACTGCCGTCTGTTATTGCAGCTTCTGACAGCTGTCAACAAGCTTTCAAGCTGTCATCTGTCTGCAGCCCAGTTGATGTGATGTTTTCTGTTGTGCAGAAGGCTGTGGGTCAGAATAGCCTGAGAATTATACTGGTTTTGCATACTGCAAAATGCGACCGGATGCAGTGGGATCAAGCAGCAACCTCTGAGGCTGAAAAATTAAGCCAACATGGAAGCTCCAAAAACTGTAGTTCTTTGAACGGCCACTTGAGGCTGGCTCCAGAAGCCAGTTCATCCCTATAGAAATCCATGTAGAAATAAACAGCCTGCTTCAAAAAATGGTTTTGGTCTCTATAGTTAATTTAGCTCTTCATGACAAGTGTACAGTGGGTAGATTTTTTTATGTATATTACTCACCTGTTTCAATTTTATTAAGGCCTACAGTTATGCATAATTAGGGGAAGGCCATTTTAAGTGACAGGTTGTCTGCCAATACTGTCCTTGGCTTCTCAGTCAGATCCACCCTTCGCTCGTTCACAGTACCACCCTTTTGTCCAAACATGGTCACCTGGCACCAATAAACCAAGATAGCGATGGCCGTAATGCCAAACTCAAGGCTTCAAAATGGGAGTTCACAAACCAATGGGTGATGTCATGGTAGCTACATCCATTATTTGTACAGTTTATGAGTAAGAACATCCTGGTATTTTTGGCATACTGTATTAGACATAGTGTGTAATGGGATATACTTAATATTTTTCTGGCATGCTAAGTAGTGTGGTAGTATGGGTATTGACACAGTCACACAGTGTGTCTGAAAAGCTTTAGCATTAGCTACCATGAAGATAGTTAGCTCATTAATGTCAATTTTAGCTCATGCTAATGATTGTTAGCAAGAATTAATTTGATTATTATTAAGTTACACTGGCTACTTTCGAGATAATAGTTATTAAAGCAAAAAACAAAACAAAACAAAAAAAACAAAAAACAAAAAACAAAGGAGCATGCAGCGATGTTAGATGAATTCAGCTGTCTAGCAATGAGGCTAGTTAGCAGACAGAGTTACTCTAGCGTGAACTTTACTGTGCTCCCTACTCGGTTTGAGTCTGTTTATAACTTGTGCACTACAGTAGACATAACATGATGATAGACATACATTCAGAACTCAGACCTTTCCTGTGATTTGCATTTTTTGAATTGCATTATTGATGAAACTTTATGGACTAGCTGTGTTGTCAGTGAAAATCTTAAACTTAAAACATGTTGCTAAATTGGTGTCTGTTCCTATAACATCTTAAAACAAAGCAGATGCAATCTACCTGATAATACAAAACTCAGTTTATTTTAGTAGGACTTTGTTATTTGTCCCTTAAATACCATACAACATGTACCTTTTCCATTTCTCGATTTATGTTCGCAGATTATTCCACACAATTAAATTAAACAGTGACTCCCAGAGGACACTAAAACAAACAAAACTGTTAAGGTAGGCTATAATAGCTTATGTGGACTAAGGCAAGCATTGATAAACTGTTAATTGTCAGAATGGCTCTCGTAAGGCTGCAACAAAGCAAAACAAGAAAGGGAAAAATGTCCAGGAAGAAACCTGCCCTGGAGACAATGCCAAAATCTGTCTCTGTTCCAAGAACTGGATGGTGTAACGATGTTTTTCCTCCCTCTTAATCGGGCAAAAGAATGTGGTCAAGCAGCAATTACCCGCTTCCAAATTACATCCTGGACTTTTTCTCTAATTTGCTTTAACATAATAAACGACCCTGTCCTCTGTGTGCAGCAGCAAATTCTCCTCACTGCATGCTGATAAATACACACATATACGTCATTGGCCTACATTTTTACAGGCCTCAGGCTGCACCTTTTAGTTGTGTTTGATAAATATTTTAATTTCAAAATATCAAATAATAATGGAAACTCCAAGACTGACACTGTCTCAGAATAAATTCGCACACATGCATGGACACACACAGACATCGAGACAGATAAACACACATTACAGATTAAGGGTGAGAGGGCCCCTCTGGTCCTTAGTGACCTAAATCCCCCACTTGGCTCCCTACATACAGAACCCAGTTGGCTGTTTAAGAGATACATTACACAACCAATGTCAGTCTAAAAGTGAAGGGCAGCATGGGCCGGCGAGGTCAATGCCAAGTGTGCCAGCGTTTCTATTTTAGGCACACCGATGACTTATTTAAACCATGCAACCACTGTGACGTCAACAACACTCACAACGTCCCAGCGTCTGGCTGAGCAGACTTCTCAGCCTTCTGTGTATGTGTATGTTGGTGTGTGTTTTACACATTTGACCATGCTGGTACAGCATGTGCACATACACGCACCAGTCTCTCAGTAGAGTCAATATATATGCACACTCACACTAAACTCTACCTGCAGTTTGTTGTGTGCCGCTCCCTGCACTGCAGTTGGGAAAATTACAGCTCCAGCCTTCAGACCTTCATGTGTCAATCAGCTGTGAGTCAAGCCAAGAAAGCACTTGAAGGAACAATCACTGAGTGTGAATGTAACAGTTTTTCATCTCTTTTGGCAGTTTGTATTGCAGGGGAATGATGAGGCGCTGTTCGGCCTGGCCAGAGAACATAAGAAGTCCCACAGCCAACAGTGTTGGATGCTGACTGTTCTAGCATGATCTTATGCGTGAGTGATTAAGCCAGCCCTGTATGTGCGTACGTGATAGTGTATGTGTGTGTCTTTGCATGTTGCTATGGTAACTTCGGTATAGGTTGGGGTGCCCCATGGAGAACACTTGCAGCCATGACGCTTGGGACTGGCAGTTAATGCTGGGCCAGCTTAGGGCCACAACATGTGTTAGGAAGCTGGACAACATCTGTCTGCACATCTGACTCCGTGTGTGCAAGTTTGTATCTGTATGTGTATGTATGTGTCTTTCATCCATGAGCACTACCATAGAAAAAGTATGAAAACATGAGCATGAATTGGCGGATGATTTGGGACGCTGTCCAGTCCTCTTTGCCTCCCCCCACTGCAGACGGCCCTGGAGTTATTCCAAGCTCCCCGCTGGCCTGGGTCTGTTGCTTCAGCCTTAATGCCCTGCCTCGTATTAACACGCACAGAATAACAAATGTAATTAACTCTCCGAGAGATTAAACCATGGCAGAAAAGGGCCAGTGGAGAGAAGCGAGCAAGCGCCACAAAAAAAGCAACAAAGAGAGTGAATGGACATGGAGATTTGAAGATGATGACAGGAGCAGGAAAAAAGGGCAACAAAACTGGGGGTGAGAAGGGGAGGAGAGAGCTCACAGAAACAGTGAGGAAATGAAGAAATGATCTAGCTCTCAGAGGAGTTCCCCAGAGCTAAATGTAGCTGCGTGTGAATAATTTAACCTTAAGGGGAGAGCCCTTGAAGGCCGAGTGGACATCTGGAATAAGATGCATTAGAGATGATCCACCCTACACACTAATTAGAGTGCCCGACCGTTCCATCACATTAATAATAGGCATTAATGACTGCATGCTTTTTAATTTCGCACAATGTCATCAGTGTGATGTGGAGCTGGTTTGACGAGCTGTTATTGCTCCCTGCCGCTGCCTGCTTTTTCCTGCTCAAAAACCATTGCCAAGGGTCACATTAACTCACTCACACTGTTAAGCTCAAAAGGTTGATGATGCATAGCCACAGCAATTTTAGCCCTCGTCAAAATGTTCTTGTTAACTGTTGATTTGAATTGAAACAAGTAAGGCTAACAAGAAACCGATTTCCACTTTTCCGAATGAGAGAACTTCAAAAAGCTCGAGTACAGTGAGCACAGCTGCTCCTGCAGGATTCCCTGCACACAGACACACACACTTATGCACATAAAAGCTACAGTATGTACACACTCTCTTTACACTCGAATACACACAAATAATTTGCCCATCAGAGAAATTGAACAAATGGCTTTTTCCATTTTTTTTTCATGAACAGGCAATGAATGTAAAACCAGAAGAAGTGGCTTAGAGAGGAAGAGGTCACCAGAGCACAAAAAGACAGGCAGTCATTCTAAATCGTGCAGGATGAACAAGACAGAGTGACTGAGGTGTGAAGCAGACAGTCAGAAACTCACCTGTTTCCAGTTGTCGAAAATTATGACTTTGCTGTCCTCGTCGTCCACTGTCACTGAGCACTCGTAGCCCTCACCTGCAAGCAAATAGCCATGTCACACACATTAGTACACACAGTCTGATGATAAACACCTCTCCACCATAAAACAGTTGGGGCACTATGAACTGAAATACAAAAATATGCATTGTGGAGTCAAATTGAGTTGCAACATTAACCAAAGTGATTGCTGAAAATGTTCTTGACCTACTCAAGGCACCTAAAATCAGTCTTGTGAAGATGTTCAAATTGGGTTATGTGGCCTGCTGTTTGGAAAGAGTTACTGCAACCCATTTTAGACATCTGCTCCTTAACTTTATAGGTCATTCTTATGCAGACATTTATCAGACTTTAAAGGGTAAGCCTGGTGAAATTCTTTTTTTTTTTTTTTTTGTTCTTTTTAACAAATCCCAAAAGAAAATGAAAAGCAAAACCAACATTTTAGCCTTCACACTGGAACACTTCCAAACTCCCATCCCTATCTGTGGCACTCAGCTTAGTGTCTGTTTGTTCCTTTTCCTTTTCAACATGTCAACCTTTTAAAGGGGGGTTGGAGGGCACAGATACAGAGTTTTGTCATTCAGAAATAGTCAGTACTTCCTTAAAAAACCTGGGCACTGTAGTTTTAAGCAAAGGTTACTCAAGTAGTAGTAAACAGTGTATTTGTTGGGGACTATTTTCAGTGGCGGATTAATACACATTTAGTACACTATTGACTTTTCAAGGCAGGAGGAGGGTCTATGTGGGATTGAGCAAAAATCATCTTCAGCACACATACTCATCTCAGTGAAGGTAACCATCACCCAGTACAATGGTGTGGCTCAGTGACATGTTTTGTGCTGCATCAGGCTTTGACCACACAGACAGCACTTGGATCCGTTTGTTTCTGGTTGTGGCTTTTCATGGGATTCGTTCAGAATAATAAAACATAACCCAAAGCAACCTGAAATAGATCGGAAAACCCAATATGATGATTGACATGTCTATCTTACGGTAAAGCACACCAAATCTCTTGGTGTTAATCAGGTCTTGCTGTCTTCCACTGGTAATTACTTAGCGAGGACACATTGATTGGTGAGGTGTTAACCCAATCACAGAGCTGAAATGGTGCTAGAGCATCTGGTCAAAACTATTAAAAAATGTTAATTAAATAGGTGTTGATTAGTGGAGTTTTTTTACTTTGCAATTTTGATGTGTTGCCTATAGAATAATTTAGCACATTGTTAAAATTCAGAAGAGAATGAGAGCGCCATCATAGAAAAGTGTACAAGCTCTTTGGCTGGAAATGCCCTCTCTGTCCATTTATGATGCATGAATCCAAGTGTACTACATGAGCAGTGATGAATACTGTATGGCATGAGTCAGGGGCAAGTCAGCTTTATGCATAAGAGAGAGCAGTCGCCTCTTAGTGACACTGAGTTATCGATTGGCTGGTTGAGGACAGGGGCTCATTATCCTCAGTGTTGCAGTGAGCTGTACGACAGACAGGCCTAGTGACTGACAGAGGTTTTTAAAGAGAATTATGTGGAGAGGGAAAATGCTTTATTTGCTGTCTTGCTAAGTTAGATCAGAGATTTATGCTCTCTCATATCTTTGTTAAAGATGCTACAGCTAGCAGCTGGTTAGCTTAGCAAAGCATAAAGACTGGAAAAGGGTGGAAAAAAATCCACCTACCAATCAGGGAATGGGGAGTCTGTAGTTTTAAGCACACTGATGTTTGATGGAGTGTTTGTTTTCTGTTAGTTTTGGTGTAATTAGGCATTTGATGCTATAAAAAGCATCATGTTTGACAGCTATGTGTGCGAACCTGTGTGCTTGAAATAAATGGCACTGCTTGTAATTGGTCGGATGGGTGTATGGGCAGGAACTCAATATGGCTGAGATTGCTACTGCACAGACTCTGGCTCCAAGATGGCAACAGCTGTACCCAGGATAATTTGGCTTCATTTTTGTCTAGTGAGAGGCAGTGGACACATGTTGTCCATCTTTATATATCGTTTTAACCCCACACTATGTGTTTAAATGAAGCTTTTATAAAGTTAATCATTAAGACAGATTTAAATAGGTTTATCAGTCCCAACACAGGTGTACATTCACACAAAAACACACTCAACCAATCCCTATCCATGTCTTTACCACATGCTTGTGTCTCAGAGTCTATAGAGAGGGATCTGTCCGACTGCCCAGCCAGGGATAAGGCTAGCGACGACTTGCCAACGCCATTCTGTCCCAGTAGCACTATCCTCAATGCCCCGCCATGGCTGTGGTAAGCCGACTGGGCGGCTGCTGACTGGCTGAAGGATTCATCCCGAGGCACCGCTGTGTCACTGATTGGCAACGTGGCAGGCTCCTCAATGCCTGGGATCCAATCGCATTCGTCAGACACGGCCTCTTCCCTTCGCAGCTGATGTTTGAGAGGCAGGGGTGTGCTGCCACGCCGGAGGGGGGGCGCCGTGGTGAGAAACATACTGTACTAGAATGAAATTGAGAGAGATAAAACAAAAGGACACATGTGTAAGTGTAGAAAGGAGCCACTAGGCAACAACATATGGTGTTGTTGCCAACTTAAAAATAGCCCAAGAGGTACAAACAGGCTGCAGATGTACCTGTAACATTGTCTGTTTTGGTAAATGTTATCACTGAAGAATGGGGGAAGGGTGTTTCCACTGTGTGCGTATGTGTGTAAAGAGGAGGTAGGTGATAAAAGTGGAGGTGAGTCAGGTAAGTGGCAGAGTGAGAGAAAGATCCTGATGAAGAAGCGGAGCATGTCAAAGGAAAACCTACGAGGGGGGGGGGGGGGGGGGGTCTGCTGAAAGAATGACAGAAGATAAGAGGATGCTAAAAGACACACAAGGGAGGGACAGAGCAGAGGAGGCTGCAGCTGTGTGTAATAAGGGGATAAGTGCTCTATAAGGTGGCTCTGTATTGTACACTGTGTACATAGTAACCCCCGCATGAATTCACATGAAAATGGGTCAGAAACATAAAGTCTTGAGCTCCACCGTCCCCTACCTATTTCGATCAAGGAAAGCTGTCAGCAGTTTTCTCCTCAACAATAGTTTGTCTTAGAAAAGTGTGTGTGTGTTGGATAAGTATGTTTGTGCATGTGCATAATAGTGCGTGTGCGTTTGCAGCCACAGCAGGTCAACCATAGATGACCCTCATCAATATTTAAACAGCAATTAATCTAGCTCCAGCAGCATCCCTGGGCTTCTGTGGCCCAGCATCTGCTTGTTGCAAAGCTAAGTACAGTACTGGCGCTTAATTAAAGGGTATTGACACAATAACAGGAACACATTAGAATATGATCCAATTCTGCATCACCACAGAGGAAAGTCTCACAAACTACTGCGAGCTAAGTCAACACCTCTCTGACACAGTGTCAACAAAAGCTAGAGATTATGAGCTTCACAAAGTTAGAGCTTATCTTAAGTATGTTGTACTGAATTGCATTAAATTGTTAGTCTGTACAGGTGTAGCTAATAAACAAATACTTTATCAGCATAGCATAGACATTTAATGCTTTTGGTTTGTCGTTATAACATCCTTTAAACATTGTATAATTATTTTAGTATAGCATTAGTGCTGTTATATAGCTACTGTAATATATATGCAGTAGCATGTAGTTTGCTGTATGGAACAGTACAGTACATTGCAGTATGAGATAGTGGAGTCGGGTATAGTAAATTTAGCTTAAATATGTATAGTGTAGTGTAGTTTAGTATAGTATAGTATAGTGCAGTATGGTACAGTAAAGTATTGTGTAATGTAGGATAGTATTGTGTAGTGAAATGTAGTATTGTATGGTACAGTATCAGTGCTGCATAGAATGTGATGCACTGGAAGAGTGTGTGGTGCAATGTAGTGTAGAATTGTACTGTACAGGGTAGTAAAGTATAGTATAGTACAGTGTATTGTTTTGTAATGTATGTAATATATTGTATAGTGCAGCATTGTGTAATATATTGTTGTATAGTGTGGTATAGTATAGTGTTATATAGTAAAATATTGTATGGTGTAGTGTCGTGTTTTATTATGTGTTTATGTTGTGTATGTGATTTACTGCAATCTAGTGTAGTACAGTACAATGTGGTGTATAGTGTAATGTAATTTGGTATTGTGTAGTGAAAGGTGATATTGTTTGGTACAGTATAGTACTGTATAACGTGATTTTCTGGAATATAGTATAATGTGATTTAGTGTAGTATTGTACTGTAAAGTATAGTATAGCATAGTATAGCATACTATGGTATAGTATTCTATTGTAATAAATATTGTCGGCTAATACATTGTATGGTGTTGTATTGTGATATATTAATATTTTGTTGTATAGTGTAATAGAGTATAGTTTAACGCAGTCGAAAATTGCATAGTGTCGTGTTGTATAGTGTTGTGTACTTGATGTACTGCAATATATAGTGTATGGATGTGTATAGTATTATTGTATGGTATAGGACTTTATAATGTAGAGTAGCATAGTATAGTACGGTAGTTAGAATGCAGTATAGTGTAGTGTTGTATAATATAGTAAAGTATTGTATAGTTTATAGTATGATAAAGTATAGTAAATTATTATCTAGGGAAATGTAGTTTGTATGTATGTATGTTGTGCTATACTACACTGTGGCACAATATAGTGTAGTGCATAGTAGGCTAGTATAGTACAATATAGTAAGGTAGACAATAGTGTAATGTGTGTGATGTGCAGTAATATAGTATGGTGTGGTTATGTGTATTGTATAACACAGTACAGTACAGTATTATAGTATGGTACTCTACAGTATTATAATTATTTTTCATCCAGTTGAGGTGTGGCAGTTTGTGACACAGCTATGTAGCTGCTTACACACACAGACTGTCACACACACGCCCATACATCATTCACACAGGCTCACTCGGGTAGCTCAATTAGGTTAATTGAACGAGCTAATCAATTAAACATGGCCTTTATTGTCAGGGGCGCTCAGGGGAGCTGTACATGCAGAGACAGGAAACTCTGACCGCGGGCTGAGGCAGTGTGTCAAGGGTTAATCTCCTCCTCTCGCCAGGCTGTCGAGAAACTGGGGCAAACAACAGTGCACAATACAAAATTAATACTACAGGCAATGTTTTTATTCTTCCGTCGTTACAGCCCAATTACACTGTCTGCTGCCTCTTTACCAGCTGTAGCCTGGTTATATCTGCTGTACTCTGATTCTTTCAAACCACTTACTCTACTGCTCGTTATAATTCAATTAAGAGTATCTATGAAAGAATCTTAAATGGTCCACAAAGAGAGAGGGACAGATGAAAGAAGAACTGATACCCATTACAAAAACACCGCATCACAGCAAATCAATGAACCACCTTATAACTAAGACAGAAAATACAACATATAACCTAGTGCGTAAAAAAACTACTACACTCACAAATGTAACTGTAAGTCATTGCTGAGTGGCACAGACGCGCTGGAAGTCTCTGTAATAATATTTAAAAAATCATATCCTCTGAGTCAAGATGAAAAAAGCTCCAAATTCTTAACTCCACACAGAGATGGTGTGACAGGGAGAAAGTGTGCTGCATGAAAACAATGATTCCATCTCGTGCTATTCTGAAAAATTGGCTACACACTTGAGTGTGTGTGTGTGCCTACCTGGTGTGTGCGCGTGTAGTCTAGGCTATTGTGCAGAGCGCACGAAGTGGGTTTAAGGAAGGTAGCAAATACATGTCGCCTTACCTGGTCAGCCATGGTTATCAATAAGTCTTCTCTTTAAGGAACAAGCGCTGGAGTTGCAACCGCCTCTGCCGCCCAGTTCAAGTCATCTGTGCTGGGTGCAGACCCGGCATCACATTCACAGTGGCGGTAACAGACGGCGCACAAAAGAGACGCGCCACATTTCATTTAACGTGATATTATTCTTCCCATCCGGCGCGTAAAATCCTCCTCTGGTGACTTGAAAGGAGAGGTGCGGCGCATGGAATGCTGGGGTAGGTAGTAGCAGAATGGAGGGGTGGGGGGGACAAAGAGGCTACACCTGCGTCTCCGTTTGGAAGAAGAAGCGAGTTCTTATGGGAAGAAGACAGAGAGCCATCGGCACAACAACACATCCCCTCCTGTCCTTTTGGAGTCCCAACGGCCAGCAGCGACTGCGCGTCCCTCCCCACCTCCAGTTAATACCTGCATCTCTCTATCTCTCTCTCTCTCTCTCTCTCTCTCTCTCTCTCTCCTGCAAAGTGTGTATTGAGGGGGTGGAAGGGTGGGGGGCGTCCTTGAGTGAGTGCACACTGGTCTTCCAATGGGTTTGGGTGGAGGTGGAGGGATGGACGATGAGGGTGAAGCAGTGCCCCACGCTGCCTTCATCCAGTGTAAACATCAGCTCAGGTGCACAGATTCCCTCAAATATGTGTTTTGGTCAAACACCGGTTTGTGCTTCTCCCGGTGTGTTTCCTCCAGGCTTCACGGCCGACAATCAGCATTTGTCGCTGTGAGGTGAAGCGGCCGCCAGAGGGAGGCAGAGGGACGCCTCTTGGAGAAGTGGATGTTTATACAGAGAAATGAGGTTATATTGAGCTCCCCCACTACCTTAAATGACCAGAATAAGTTTTCATTAAGGATTTAAAGGGGCACAGTTTACACATGCAGCGCTGTTTATTACTTAAAATAGTTGCATAATGTCTACAGTGGGGCATGAGGAGCTGGAGTATGAAAAAAACCCTAATTATGTCATCAGTTTAGATTATATTGCATTGAGCTTGAGTGTTAAGATTTTTAAAGGAACAGTGTGTAAGATTTTGGGGGATATAGCGGCACCCACTGGTTAGAATTCCTTCAGTGCTCATTGTTCAGGAGGTTTTTACCGGGAGCAGAATTATCCGTAGAGGTCTCCTCCTCTACAAAACAAACGCACCAGGTGATTTAAACTCGTGAAAAGAATGAATCGTTTCATCCTAAAAAAAAAAACAGTCTTTTGCTTAAACTCTCATCAACTTCTAACCTCTCTGGCTGACATGAAAATCTGAAAGGCCCTATCTGGAGCCAGTGTTTGGTTTGTATGTTTTGAGCTTCTGTAGAAACATAGTGATCTTGGTAGACGAGGACCTGCTCCTTATTTAGATATAAACGGCTCATTCTAAGGTAGCGATGTTATGTTCTGCCATAATACTCCTAAATCCTACACAGTGGACCTTTAATGCCCAGCTCAGACCAAAGATTTGCGACAAGATGAGTTGAAACAGGCAACTACTTGCAATGCGCCATTCTGTACCGTTCTAAAAACCTACGGGTTCACACCAATGCAGCAGATGAGACAATGTATCATCTCTATGCAACAACTGTCTGTACTTCCGTTCTGATTTCCAGCCTTTCAGGCTTATTTTGTGGCTGAATATAATTTGTAGCTTCTTAAAATATGAATGAGGATAGTGATAGTGAGATACTGGCTACAGTTGCAATTGTAGTAGTGATGAAATGGCAAAAAACATAAAACAAGCATCATCCATCCATCCATTTGCTAACCGCTTATCCTCTTTAGGGGGCCTATCCCAGCTGACATTGGGCGAGAGGCGGGGTACACCCTGGACAGGTCACCAGACTATCACAGGGCTGACACATAGAGACAGACAACCACTCACATTCACACCTACGGACAATTTAGAGTCACCAATTAACCTATCCCCAACCTGCATGTCTTTGGACTGTGGGGGGAAGCCAGAGTACCTGGAGAAAGCCCTAGCTGACATGGGGAGAACATGTAAATTCTGCACAGAAGGGCTCTCGCACCCCGGATCGAACCAGAAACCCTCTTGCTGTGAGACGACAGTGCTAACCACCACTCCACAGTGCCGCCAAAACAAGCATCAGATGGACTGTATTCATAATAAAATAAATAACCAAAATAATAATATAAATAACCAGCGCCAATTTATCAGTCAATGAGAATGTGTGTGTGTGTGTGTGTGTGTGTGTGTGTGCATACAGCGAGCAGCAGTGACCAACCGTCCGACACCGGCACACTGTCAGGACAGAAACACAGGGCTTGGCAGGGACAGAGCACTTGCCACAGCAAGCGAACACACCATCTGCAGTCATTTTGACTTGTCCAATGGACTTCACAACAAGCCGATTGGCTGTTGAAACAGGTGACGTGCTTTACATTCTAAAACCAGCTGCCAGCAATTTGACAGGTGACACGATAAGCCGGCTCAGACCAGCCAGTTCTCACTGCTGCAACTTTGCTCTGCAACGTTCTAACGTTCATTGGATTTGTCTCGTCGCGAAACTGGGCTTAGGAGAAGCATTTGTTACAAAACTACTGAGTTTGCATTCATAGACCGTAAAAATATGTTGCATTATGGGAAGTGTAGGATCCATGATGTTTTTGGGAGCTTGATGCAAGATATCTATCAAGAATTTCAGTTATTCAAATTAAAAGGAGAACATGGGTTGTAGCCTACTATAGTGCATTAGGTTTATAGAAATACACTGCATCAGTAGAAACAAATGATCATCTTTCAGCTTCATGAATGTGTTCTGAAACCCAGAAATTAGTTAGTATTTTAGCACTACCAGTTGTTGTCTTAAAGTCAAAGGGTTTTTTTAATGGGTTTTCGGTTAGATGCCTGAAATTAGGTCTGTAGTTAAAACAAGCTTGAGAGACTTTCATGTTTTGTTCTATGACATATAATGTCAGTAAAAACAGAAGGTTGCTAACAAGTAGCTAAATGAGACTATGAAAAATCATCACACCAAACATGGCTTTGCAGCCTCATTGTGGTGGTGACGTTTAAGTCATGTGACCACGGTGTAGTTTGTGTATAGCCTTTACTTCTGGTGATCGCATTTAGGCTTCAAAAATCATAAAAGTGGTGCTCATTTGGGAAAGTTATCTCACTGAAAATGTGCAGGTATCAAAAACTTTTGTTTGCCACATAATTTATTTTCTGCAATAATCCAAAATCCAGTGGAAAAATACCATCGCATTTTTGTTGAGAAAACTTTGCAGCACTCTGTACACCCATCCATACCATGAATTATTATGGATCCCACTGCCTGCTGTGATTAGCTTGTACTTGTCACGTTGATGTGTCAATGTCGGAAGTGGTCGGAGGTTAGGGCAAAGAGGTCATGGTTAGGGCTAGCCAATCTCAGATGTTCTCTCTCAGATTAAAGTAGTAAATTTAAAAGAACCACAAATGTACTACCAGAAAGTCAGGTGATGTAGCATCAAGAGGGACACAGTCCATGGAGGCGGGGAGTGGGTCAAGCACAGGACTTTTACAAGAAGACTAGAGTTCAAGTCCTGTGTGACTCAGTCGTGGCTTATAATTTTTAGACTTAGATGACACATATTTGAAAATTATTATGCACTGGGGCATCCTGACAGCAGAATGGTTAAAGAGCATACCTCTGGCTTGTTCCCAGTTGGTCATTCTCAATTTCTCCTCTCTGTCTCTTTCTCTCTCTCCCTCATTTCCGGTCTGCCTGTCAAATGAAGTCAAAATGGCCCAAAAAAGAAAATGAAATGAAAAGAAAGAAAGAAAGAATGAATGAATGAATGAATGAAAGTGTTTAGCTGTTAACCCCAGCTTTCAAAACAACCCTCAAAATATAAAGACATTTGAGATCATTAGAAGCTGATGAACATCATGTGATCATTAGTCTGCATGCACCTTTAAGTAGACTTGGGTTGTATGATATTTATGTGTGCTCTTTATTTTGTTTGTTCTTTAAAAGACTGTCCAATGGTGATGACAGACAGTGTTAGGTCACTGTAAGATGGTGCAAGCTGTGTGTCCAGTGGCTCGTTTAGAATCATACACTCTATGATCACAGTTTTACAAGCACTTTGCAGGAAATAGTGTTTCTGAGTGACCTGATGATTTGTGCCACTCAGCTATCACGTCCATCACAAGTGCTCCCAACGTTACACCCATGTGACTGTGTGTATTAGCTAACTGGCACTCTCAGTGGAAAATTCATTGGTTCAATTCATTTACAAACCCCTCTTGGGCTGACAGCATCTCAGCCCTAGATTAAATCTGTCAAATATGTGGGAAATAAAATCGGCTTCCCACAAACACATCAAGTCACATTCTGTCGAAGAGTTTAAACCTTCTTTGGTCATATCTCATTACAGTTTACTGCTCGCAGTGACTGGACTCTGAAATTGGGAAAATAATTATCTTCCCCTTCATGTTTTTGAGAGTTATACTGTATATTGCAGACTGATTGGCACATGTGAAAAAGGTTCTTAGAATATACAAAAGCTTTTTTATCAATGAAGCGTGTTTGCTACTGTTGCTTTTAGCTATGTCCTTGTTGTCGATGGTGGTGCTTTTTTTAATGTTGTTAAAAAAACAACAATCTGAGCCAAGGTTAGGCCTGCACTAAATATCACATTTTAATAATTTCTGTTGCCTTCTGCAAAGTCTTATCCTTTTTGTCTTACATCCCTTTTTCATGGTATGTCATTCCTCCAAATGCATGTTGCTAAACCTATTGTTAGTCATTGACTTACTGGGTTGAAGACACAGTACTGTATATCATAGACATTGGTGTCCTATCCCAGTGCCACGTAAGTTGACCTGACTAATGATGGGGAGTAGAATGCTCACATCCACCATCTTTAATATGAAACTAATCCAGCATGAATGAGCTTGCTCTACTTCCTCCCCAACTTACAGAACAAGCCTGGGGCAGTAAAATGCTACTTGCCACTAATGTTAAGAGGCCTATTTCCCTGTCTTAGACTTTTTTATGAAGACTTTCAATGAGTTGCAGTGTGAATATTTAATGTCTTTGTAGGGCAATGCCTTCTATAGGCAGTAACCTGAATCGATAAATCAATAAATTAAATCAATCGATTGGTTTAGAACAACCTTTGCTGACCATATATGTTTGCTCAAGGTCTTCTTTTATAGAACTCACTATGCTAAGGCAATTGGTGCCCTATATGATCACATGAGTGAGGAAACTTACTGGAAGTGTGCTTTGAGACATTTGCATACTTAAACACAAGGAGACCAAACAGCCTTCGGCAGTAATTAGCCAGTTAGCATGTTAAACATTCCTGACAAGTGCAAGAAGAACTATCTTTTTTTCCACTGTTGAATAGCATAACTTTGTTTTATGATGTTCAAGCAGCAGCATTATCAACACTTTCATCAGCTTAAGGTAATGTTCTGTAATATATAGGAAAAAATACATACATACAAATAAAAACTCTCAAAAACAGAATTACTGACTTGTGATTCTATGCCTCTGCAAGTTGCAGTTACATCTATGCCTGCTCAGATTCATATGTAGCCGTAACAGCTGACAATGCTTCAAATATGGATGTTACTGCAAAGAAACTACATATTTAAAACATGTAAGCTTCACACGTATCTTCAACTCAGCAGGACAGAAGAGCTATACAATCATTCCAGTTTCAAGGTGGACACCAAAGGCTAGTGTCACCAATTCAGTGTCTGACCATATGTCTCCCCTTCAGATTCTGTGTTATGGCATTGAGTAATAGCAGGAAAAGTGTTGTGCGGAACATTATTTCACAGTGAAGATGACCTTTGACTTTCCAGACAAGTGCAAAATTTGAGGAAATTCCCTCAAGGCCCTCTTGAGAACAGGTTCACGAGAATGAGACTGATGTGAGGTCACACTAACCACCAAAATCTAGTCAGTTCATCCTTGAGTTCAAGTGGTAGTTTGTGCAAAATTTGAAGAAATTCCCTCAAAGCGTTCTTGAGAAATCATGCTCACAAGAATGGGACGGATGGGTGGACGGACAGATGGACAACCCGAAAACATAATGCCTCCAGCCACAGCTGTGGCCCATGCAGAGCACTGAAACATAAAATCGTAATCATAATAATTGATCAAATGACAATGAGGGTCTTTTAAACCAGTTGGGTGTTAGCTGCTCAGTTCCAAATGGCAGACAGACAAAATGGCGTATTTAGCAGCTAGTTGGTGCTGGTGGAGACCAAAACAGAGCTAAAAGAGCTGAATATTGAACTTACATTCATTAGGTTGACAGAAACAAAACTCCAAATAGATACTAATATTACTCTGTACCCTCTGGGTGTGTAAATAGGCAACTGCTTCATAACACATTTGCCATAACAACTTTATAAGGAGACAAAATAGCCTCTAGCAGTTATTAGCCACTTAGCATGTTAAAGGTTCAAGACGAGGAACAAGGACAGGACAAGGAAAATATAATATCAGAATATATCTCTAGGTTAACTTTCTGTCACCTTTTGTAAAAACATAGAATTTAAAACTCCTGAAATATATCACGAGCTAACTAGACTTTGAGGTAACACAGTGATGGTGGAAAACTATGCGGCACACCCATTTTAAGATGTCAAGACAGCACATAAAATGTACAAAACCCATAATTAAGAAATTTATTAAGAGTATTTCTACACTGTGGTAGTAGCACTTATCTTCTGTTACAGATCCACCACTGGATGATGTTTTAAGACAGTAGCTTGTGTACTTGCACTAGGCTACACACCATACAGTATACAGACCATATAGTATACAGACCATATAGATATACATGTTTATATTCAATAAACTAACATTACATTACATTACATTACATTTCACATAAGTTAGATGCTACATATTGAAAATCTGTGGTTTTGTCGCTTGCGATGGTTAATTTAAGCATTATCTTGTGACAAAGATGCCTGCCAGATTCCCAACGAGTTCACCTGCTGTTCACATATTCTCGAAGAACTGGAAGTACTCCAGACGTTAATAAATAACATGCTTGCTGTCAGGTATTTCTGTCAGGTGTTGCTCTCAGATATTGCAAATGCCAGTGGAGCTGAGGTTGGCACTGGTTACCATGGTTTCATGTCTCCAACCGACAAGGAGGCTCTCAGGAAGTGACGTAATAATTACAGCTTAGTGCATCTGAAAAGATACATACAGTTTTGTCTCCAAGAAAAGAACATGAAATTATCATGAATCAGGTGTTGTAACTCATTTTAACCAAAGCCACATTTGATCATAATCAAAAACTAGCTAAATAAAAGAAACACATTGCTAATTATTATTATGTTTTTATTTGTTTTAAGCAAAGTGAAACTGCTTCCTGAAAAAGAAAAAAAAAATAGTATCAGAAAGATGCATCCACACAGATGAATATTAAACATGCATTCTTAAAATTTAGGAAAGGAAGCATATGAATAAACTTTGTGTTCCTGCTTATTTCTAATTTACTAATTCAGTAGCAAGCCTATTGCTGAGAGGAACAGAGTCATGCTGTGTGAACATTCTGGCCTTGCTAAAGGCTTATTTGTAAATCACTACTCTTCCACAGCTCAGTGTATTAAACAGATCCTCCCTTTGGGATTTACATAGTGTTCAATGACAGTGAATGTCCTGACATCATCTTAAGGCTATGAAGTGTTCATTCTTGCTGTCACACCACAAAGAATCAATAAATGCTGATCTAGATGACGAAGAGCCCCCTCAGTTACAATAACCATCTCCTGAATGCTTTGGAAAATATTCTCCTCTATCACTTTGCAGTCCATTTTGCCCACCACTGCTCTTTCCTGGCTGATTTCACTGTGTTTTCAAAAACCACAACAAGCCTCCAGACACGTGAAGGGCTCAGTAAACACACTGAATGGAAATGGGAAGGATCCTCTCAATGGGCCTGCTGAGCATGACTTATATTTTAAGCTCTCACTAATCTGCAGACTTAATTAAGTCTCATCAGGACATCAGAGCTCACTTGTGCCTTGCACTGTGTGAGAGGATCACAGTGCAGACAGATGACAGAGATAAGTGCTGTCATTAGCCACCAAGACGGTATCAGCGAAAAACTGCCTGCTCGTTCCCACAGGAAACACTTCAGTCTGTTATTAGAATGTGCAGAGGTGCAGTCTGGGAGATGTCAGGGGGTCAAGAGGTAACTGAGGTACAATTTATGGGCTGTCAATAACATCCCAGTACTAAGGCAAGGTCGGAGATTGAGTTATGCATTTGTCATGGTCACATGCCTGCAATCCACAGATCACAGTAATGACAAAACTGGAGGTGAATTACTTTGGGCCATCCAGTGACATAAAACTGTTGTAAATGAAGGATGACTGCTGTGAGCATTTGTAAATTGATTGTGTACATGTGTAGTTGTCCTGGACAACTATTACTTACATACAGTAGGTCAGGGCTGCTGCAGGACAATTGGGTGTCAGTGTAAGAGCTCTGTTGTGTATTTTTTTATTACCACCATACTGTTGTGGGATATAAACCATCAGTTTATTTAGTTAATTCTATAATAGTTTGGCACTGGAAATGATAACACAAATGCTAACGTTAGCTTGCTGGCTGGCTAGCAGTGGCACATTTTATCGTCAGGCATTGACATTACAGGCGTTGTGGTGTAAGCTATAATAAAAGCTAAAATAAAATAAAGTGTAGTACAGCACAGGCAGTGCAGTTGCACTGGGGCCGCTGAGGTTAAGGGGCCCGATTGCTACCTGGAAATACGCCCGTGTTCAAAGAAGAACTCACGTTAAATCAAAAATGGTGTAATTTTCTATATATGCCCTCAAAAAGGCGAACCCATGTCCATCATAGTTTTCTGTCTTTGTAAAATAGTATCAATCTATAATAAATTATATGTTTATTCAACATAAAACTATTATTTAACTATAAAAAACTATTTAATTAAACTATTCCTATTTTCTTTTGTAGTTTCTGTAATATACAGATATGTAATGATGATTGCTGGGTAACATGTGTGTTGATGTCCAATATCAAGTCTCTTTTTAATCATGTAACAAGATGATACAATAGTTTCAAACAGCTAATTTGGTGCAAAATCTCTCAAGACTGACAAGTTGGGCACATCTGCAAGCTGATATAATAAAAAAGTGGCAGTAAGACATACTGTTGGTAAATATAGGCTATAGGCTATATGCTTAAAACTACCTTACACCACTGGTGGGCATTGTTACTTTTGGTGTTTATGCATGTCAAATTCTCATCTTCACTGTGGAACATGCTTTACAAGTAGATCAGCTTATAGAGCCAGCCCCGCTTACACAAAAAAGGTTCTATGTTTCCTGCTTATCCAAAAAAGGCAGGAAACATAGCAGTTGCATTAATATGTTGTTTTAACATCTCTAAACACACACAACAGAACATAATGGAGAGAAATTACAATCAGAAACTTACCCTTTGGGCGATCTATGGTGGGCAATCTGGGCAATTATATCCTTTACAGAAGGTTTTATAATCCAGCCGTTAAATGCAGTGTTTCTGTCAGTGCAGATTTCTTCGAGCAGCCAAAGACCAACTGGTAAGAAAAGAATAATCATCATATCATGGCCGAAATAAAGATAAATAAGCTGTTAAGTGCAGCGTTTTTTCGGGAACTCTGTTCAGTAAATACACCATGATTATTTATTAGTTTTGTGATAAAAAAATAAATACGTCTATGTTGTTGATCACGGATGTTGACATCACCTGTTCAGTTCGGTCCTTCGACCAATAAGATACTCAGATTTCTTCCTCTCTTGTTTTTATGACAGTAGCGTCAGGAGCAGCCAAAGACCACCTGGTGGCAAGATAGTTATCTACCAGTGTTCGTAAACAAAAGAATAATTAGATATAAAGATTTTTTAAAAATGCCTTACTCATTTCAATGACAAAGTTTATTTTTTCAAAAAAAAAATTCTACTTTAAATAAACTAAACTATGTGTTTTATACATGTTTCCCTGTACCCATAAGCAAACGGGGAAACGCATTAACTGTAGCCTATATAATTATTTATCTTTATCTTTATTTCGGCCATGATCAATATTCGTTTCTTACCAGTTGGTCTTTGGCTGCTCGAAGAAATCTGCACTGACTGAAACACTGCATTTAACGGCTGGATTATAAAACCTTCTGTAAAGGATATAATTGCCCAGATTGCCCACCATAGATCGCCCAAAGGGTAAGTTTCTGATTGTAATTTCTCCCCATTCTGTTCCGTTGTGTGTGTTTAGAGATGTTAAAACAACATATTAATGCAACTGCTATGTTTCCTGCCTCTTTTGGATAAGCGGGAAACATAGAACCTTTTTTTAGTAAGAGGGAAACATAGAACCCGGGAAACATAGAACCTTTTTTTGTGAAAGCGGGGAACATAGAACCTTTTTTTAGTAAGAGGGAAACATAGAACCCGGGAAACATAGAACCTTTTTTGTGTAAGCGGGGAACATAGAACCCGGGGAACATAGGGATGACCCCGAACAAATAAAGATATAGAAACGTGCCATTAATACGACGGAGTATTAGGGCCACACTGAAGAAAAAAAAAAAATCGGAGATTTCGAGAATAAAGTCGAAATATTACGAGAAAAAATTCGTAATATTTCGAGAATAAAGTCGAAATATTACGAGATTAAAGTCGTAATATTTTGAGAATAAAGTCATAACTGAGAAAAAGTCATAATATTATGAGAATACAGTCGTAGTTTTTAAGGAAATAACCAACAACAAACAGAATATCAGATTGTCTTTCATGCCGTTGTAAGTAGCCTACTCAATTAGGTTCGGGAACCGGCACCGTGCCGGTTCTGTGTCAGTCCAAACTCCGGGCCCAGCTCTGCCACTGATTGGCCAGTCTGACATTCTTCATAATACATATAGAACGTTAGTGAAACACATAGGCCTAACAGAAACATGCGTTGGTTTGGGGACAAGTTATTGGTCACGTTACTCGTTCCACAGGTGAAGGACCCCGGACACATAGCCTACAGTAAATACACCGGTTGTAGCCTAAGTAACTTTTAACATACGTGAGTCTTTGTGACTCCTGACTCTTGTCTCATAACTAGGGGACCCCCTAACCCCTAACGCTTGTTTCTGTTTCACTAACGATGTTTTCACCCCATTAAGTCACATCCCATTATTTCCTCTGTAAACCTAACATTACAGCAGCCTACAAGTATGCTGTGTCAATGAATCAGCTCAGACACTGTTAGAAATGTAGTATTTAGCCTAATAACATCATGCTACAGCAGTAATAACGTCAGCTTTAGTCAAATGGCTCTAGCTCTCCCGGTAAATGTCATAAACTCTGGACACATTTTCCCTGTATGTTGACATGATAATGGCCGCGTTTCCCAGATCGCTCTTAGCTTAAGAAGATCTTTCACTAAGAAGGAGTTGTAAGATCGAGCTGACCCACTCTTAACACTCTTCTTAGCCACCAAACGCTCACAGATCCAGCCGCGGCAGGCACATTGATATTACACTAGCCTAGAGATGTTGAATGATGGAGACATGATGGGGACAGTGATGAAGTGGTGGGTGATCGATGTGCCTGACATCGATTGATTTAGAGTTTCAGCACCGCGGTAGTGGCCAGCTCCTGTTAAGATATAAACAGAATGAAAGCGGACAAGGTAATTACAGAACTTGTCTTGAGAAACAGCTTTCAAATTGAATCAGAGATTAAATGCATTTTCAATAGAGGCAACTTTTTAAATTAGGCTATTGCTTTCTTTTCACTTTCTGCATCCATTTAAGATTTTACTTGAGATCGCTCTTTAAGAAACTCTTAACAGGAGCTGGCCACTACCGCGGTGCTGAAACTAAATCAATCGATGTCAGGCACATCGATCACAACCATTTCATCAGCCATAAGTCACACACATGTTGGTTATTTCCTTAAAAACTACGACTTTATTCTCGTAATATTATGACTTTAATCTCGTTAAATTACTACTTTAATCTCATAATATTTCGACTTTATTCTCATAATATTATGACTTTTTCTCAGTTATGACTTTATTCTCGAAATATTACGAGTTTTTTTCTCGTAATATTTCGACTTTATTCTCGAAATCTCCGATTTTTTTTTTCTTCAATGTGGCCCTAATACTCCGTCGTACATTAAAGTTTATTTTCAATACAATAAATAAATAAATAAATAAGTCAAACAAGTGAGCAAGCAAGCAGATAAGTAAGCATATATTTTAGCAAGTGACAATGGTTCATCAAATGTTGGCGATAATGCTCCGCCCAGTTAAATTCAGCAAGCAGAAGAACAGCTGTCAAATTTTAGTAATTTCTTTTAAGTGCGTAAAAACCACTACCCTGTCAAACTTTTTTGCAATACACAAATAAATGTGTACTAACAGAGCAATAGTCTTGCAAGGCCCCCAGGAAGTGCCCTGGGCTTTTAAGACAATTTTACAAACTAGCCAAGCAGTGAAGATACAATTTCAGAGTCTGTAACGTGATACTCTTTGGTTCAAAGACATTATCCAATAGACTTAGATTGGGAAAGAGATGTCTGTATGTTAGCGTTTACATTTTCTTGAGCTTCACAGTCCCTGCAAAATGAATCCTTCTGGTCCAGTAACATTTGAAAAGTTTTGAAGAACTACACAATTAAGTCATTTCATCCCAATTTAAGTTAGTGGAGCACTAAACCCAAGTGTCCGTCGGGGCTGGCAGAAGTCTCAGGTACTTTGCTCTATGGGCCCGATGATGTGGAAGCAGTGATAATTATCCAGGTAATTTTATATGCGGCAGTTGAATGTTTTTGGCTACATGTGCCACTAGGCAACTTTGTAGGAATAAACAGGGCTCCACCTAAAAGGCTGTATCCAGTTCTCTTTATACAGCCATGAGTCTGACACATAACCCACTGTAAAACCACAAGCTGTCATTTTCACAATTAATATTTTATTGTATTTATTTAGTCATTCATTCAAAACTGCAATATAGAGCCAGGCTTGCTATTTCCCACTGCTTCCAGTTTCCATGCTAAGCTATGCTAACCAGCTGCTCATCGTCTTTCAGTAAGCAACCAAACAAGCTTATTTCCCAAAATGTTGAACTACTGCTTTTCATATGTCTGTGTCTATGTGTGTGTGTGTGTGTGTGTGTGTGTGTTACGGATTTAAAATGTAAGCAATTTCCTCATAACTGCAAAACAAACCCATTATATATTATTTCAGGGCAGCTCAAGTGATTCCAACATCCCAATAAATTTAAATCACTGCTCCACATCTCTCAGCATTAAGAGCCTGACAGCAAAAAAATCCAATTACTTGTCCTCAGCCAATTTGTCAAACAAAGAGAGAACATGACATACCCTTTGGATTGTGATATTAAACCACTCCGGATGCAGATGGGCTCCACTTGTTAACAAGTCATTTTCCCATGCAGTCCTCTTCTGATGTGATCCTTTGTGTCAAATCCCTATTTAATAAGCACCTCTCCACATTCAAGCTCAGAACAAGGCAGCTTCTATTAAAGCTTCTCTTAAGTCAAAGAGGCCTTTTTTCACAAGGTTATTGAGATGACATTGAATTTAGATATTGCTACCAAAAGCTTTCCAGTGAGACAGGCATGGCACACTGTATCCCCAGTGTTTTTGTTCTGACAGACAGCTTAGTAATAGGGTTACAGGGTTGTATTGCTTGTGGTAATCTACTAGATGCAATGTAATGACATCCTGCGGAGAATCCTTGAATCAACTAAAACTCTTTTCATTCTGCACACATGTTATATGTCATACTTATCAGATGCTTTTTTATTGCAGTGAAGGGACGGATGTTTAAAAGCTCCATGGGGAACTTGATTTACATTTGCTCGGATGGTTTATGTCAGTCAATGTGTGCTCAGCGGACGTCCTTCAGTCCCTGAAAAAGGCTGTTAAGATTGCAGGTTCAGTCCCACGTGGGAGACGTCTCTTTAAGTTCAGTGACCTGGATTTGTAAATGGTGATGTGTGCTTTGATATAAACAGAAAGTCCTTTGTAATTTTGTTACAAAATTTTCTCTTCAGTTGTTTTAAATCGGAGGCTCTCCTCCTCTGGAAGCCTGCCTGGATAGTAAGTTGCTTAGTGACTCTGGCATTGTGATGAGGAGTATAAACCTTGTGTTTTTATGACACATAATGCATTCTGTTTATGATGCACTGTCAACAGTCTGAGAGGCTGTTGCCTAGAGCCTTTTATACATTTACTGTAATGTTGCAAAAGCAAAGATGTGGCTATGACCACATAAGCATCTAAACAAACACAAAAGCATATAAAGCATGTTGTGACTCATGGATTTGGATGAACGGTGTTTCTTGTGATGGGACTTATGAATAGTATCATGCGGACATGTGAGTGAGCACAGCTATGTGTGTACTCACTTTACTGAGTCAGTCTGTGTGTCAGAGTTTGGTGAGTAAGCAAGGGTGCAGGAGGCTGAGGGTGTGGCAGGCGTGGAGGAGGAGCAGGAGCAATTCGCCAGCGCTGCACAGGGTTTTTTCCCAGGTGCTTATGAAAGAAGGAAGGCAGCAGAGCTCTGAGCTGACGCACAGCCGGACGTGACAACAGGAAGTAGAGTGGCGGGTTCCAGCATGGTGCCAGACACACCAAAAAAATGGCCGTCAGGGACGCCACCTCCCACAGCAAGGACACCCTTGTCTCTGTTTCCTCACTTGGCGCAGGAGAGGTGGATGACAAATATGATGTAGTTGAAGAAAGCCTACGTCCATACCTGCTTATGGGGGAAGCTGCAGAGCTAACATACGGGGACATAACATTAACAAACTCAAGTGCATAATATGGCAACCAGCTAATTGCAAAAACCAGCGTTGAACCAATCAGCAGAGCGGTAGCTTTCTTGTTGCGCCTGTCGGCGGCCAGAGTGCCCCTGCAGCCATGGAGGTGAGAGATGATGAGGCCACAGTTGACAGCAATACAGAGGAGGGGGGCCACATAATAAACCAGGAAAGCAGGAACCAGGAAGGACAGCCACTCGTCTCGGCCCACTGCCCACGTGCAACCCCCATCAAAGCTGATGTAGGTGACCTTGGGTAATGCCATGGTTACCGAGACCAGCCAAATGGCCACAACAGTGCATAACCTGTAGAAGAGGAGGACAGGACTTACATTTATTTGTTGTGCAGGAAGATCATGTATGTGCTGGGTCATTTATATATGACAAGAATACATAGACCTGGGTCTGATGGGAAGGACAGTGACGGTTTGATTTCATGTGATTAACCAACAATTAGTTATAACATGGATCTATATGTCTGCATTGACCTGCGATGTATAGGATTGCTCATGGTTCTGCTTTTTGTTAGTGTATTTTATTTTACCCCCGTTTTATTGCCTCTAGGTTGTAAATAAGCAACTGACTCTTATTATTCCCACGCATGCCAACAACTGATAAATTTAGATGAGAGGATCACTTTAGTTGTCTTGTTCCCATGTCACAACCACATCTCTATCTGTAGAATCTTCAGAGGTCCAGTGTGTATGATTTAGGGGGATGTATTGGCAGAAATGGAATATAATATAATATCTTAAGTATGTTTTATTCATAATCACCTAAAAATAGGAATTGTTGTGTTTTCGTTACCTTAGAATGAGCTTTTTATATCTACGTAGGGAGCGGGTCCTCATCCATGGAGTCCGCCATGTTGCACCATCAGGTTTTTACAGTAGCCCAGAATAGACAAACAAAGCACCAACTCTAGACAGAGTCATTTTTGTAGTTAGCAGCTCTTCTGTGACTAGCCAAACAGCACTGGAGGAACATTTATATTTAATGTGAAACTACTTTGTTTCGTGTTTCTACTGGTTTTAATCGTCTGGTCCGTTTGTCTTTGTCAGACCTCTGCTGACCTCCTGAGCGGCTGAATCAGAAACAAGTTGAGCACACATTAGCAGGTGCTGAGCTGGCACCCCATCTGCTGCGAGCCAAACAGTGTCGGAGAAACACTGATTTGTAACGTGAAACTGCTTTGTCTAGTATTTTTACCAGTGTTAATTACCTGGACCATTTGATTTGGAGAGGATGAGACCTCTGCGACTAATTCGGCTCATTATAAAACTGCCTGAACAATTCACACTGAATAAATATTAACTGGGATTTCAGGGTTGGCACATGAGAGAAGTTTCAGCTGGTTGCAATCTGCAAGTCGTCATTAAATCCTACACACTACTCCGTCAAAGCCATTATGTGTACAATTAAAAACCTTTCATAAAAAAAAAAAAAACACCACTGTATCCAGTTTTGATTATACATCAATAGGCTTTATGGGATTTGTTGACAATAACAAAAATTCTGTTGAGACATACATACTCACACTTGTGTCAGGCTAGCAGGCGGTCTCGTCCGCGGCGCAACAATGCGATACCTCAGTACCGACAACGCCGCCAGGCTAAAGATTTCCACTCCCACTGTCACTGAAGTCATGAACCCCAGGAGGACGCAGGTCCCACCGCCAAGCTGCCAGTCCTGAAAACTGGCGCTCAGAAGAACGCAGGGCAAGGTGAGCAGGGCACCCAGGTCTGCCAGGCTGAGGTTGAGGAGCAGGACTGAGCCCGGCTTGGAGCGACTGCGAGGGTTTCTCAGAAGCACCAGCCACAGCAGGAGGTGACCTCCAACCCCCACCAGAAGAGAGACTAGGCTGACCATGGGCAGAACCACGGTGAAGGAGATGGTGGTGTTGGTGGAGACGACATTGAAAAGGAGGTTGACTATGGCGGGCATGGTAAAGGCGAGGCTCTAGCGGGTATGATAGTACAAGGTATCACTAGGATGACAGACAGTTGTGCAGATGGGGGGAAAAAAGAGAAGATGGTGCATAAGGATCTCAAACAAACAATTTTGAATAATTGTACAGAATAGGATTGTGGATGAAAAGGGAAAGGCTAGATGAAGGGAATGAATGTGCTGAAGGTGATACAGGGGTCGAGAGGAGAGAATGCAAGAAACAATGTGAAAAATTACAAATGAGATGAGACAGGAGCACTTGAGAGATGATGAGAAAGCAACAGAGTTATAGAGAAAATGGATATTTAGATGTCATGAGAATTACCAACCACTGTGAGAGCAAGACAGACAAAATTAGGGGTTTAGAGAGACACAGAGTGATAATAATTCTGAAAAATCATGTTGATAATCAGCCATCTCCCATGTATTATTCATGCTTATAATAGCTGCAGCTCCATGGGTCCCAAATCACCTGCAATACACAGCTCATCAGACCCTCCCTGTGACTGACAAGCCTGATGATTCAGGCCCGACGGTCTAGTCCCCCTTCTCTTCTCCCTCAAGAGACTTCAGCAACAAGCACTCGGTGACATCAGCAAGTCGACTGCATCACGACACAAACAAGACAACTCACCTTGGCGAGCACATAGCACAGGCAGGCGCGCCAATCAGACAGAGGAAGGGAGCTTGTTTGTTCCCAGGGCGATAAACAACACACACATAGACTAGTTGTGCAGAGGAAGAAATGCAGTCTATGGTTAAAGAGCATGCAGTTGACCAGAGCGAAGCCCCGCAAGTAAACAAACCACTTATCCCTATATGTAAACAAGCCACTTATTTGCTGTTACAGAAATGACTTGGCTGCCTACACACTGACATTTGGGAGGGTTTTCTGAATACCTGATTTGACGTTGATGTCTGAGCAGAGTGTCCAACATTTGCCCTGAATATGCCCTAAATTTCAGCAGTGTGACAGACGGTTTTGTGGATCGATTCAAATACTCTTTGCTACATCCCTTCGGAACATCCTGAACAAAACAAACCACAGCGCTTTGAAGATGGATTAAATTGAAGGCTCTGTGAAGCACCCTGGCAGTTGTCTACTGAGTCATGCAGTCATTTCAAATGTCTATCTGTTTCAAACTCATTCACATTATCCAATTTTTACTTTGACACATTTTCTTAAACCTCATACATTATTAAATGAGCCAAGACAGCAGCTAGACAGAGGCATGTGATAGTGAAGTTAAACCAACTACTTCATCATATCATTAATCATGCTTTTTTGCTTTTTCTCTTAGTTTGAGATATGAAAATCTATGTTAATCTATGCAGCTGGAGTTAGCCTAGCTTAGCATAAAGTAAGGACACAGGCCGTAATGCAATTCATGGGTTAAAGAGACAAACTATTATTATTTGTTTCTCTCCTGAAAACAGCAATGTTTGAAACTGGTCCAGTATTGAGAGAGAGCGCTCCAGCCACAGCAGCAATACAGGCTGCAATGTAATCTCTATGGGCAATTGTTCACTGTTAATTTAAGTTCACTAAAAGTGCTTGATGTTGCAACTGACAGGCTCACACTGTCATTAGAAATGTCTGACAACATCACGGAAAAGACAATGCAGCAAAATGGAATATTTCTTCGTAGCTGTTGCTGGTCTGTTTGCGGAAGTCTTGTTAAGGCTAATGAGAGGTGAATCATTGCAGGAAAAACAACAATGAACACGTTTATGAGAGTTGGAGAGAGGAATGCCGGGAGACTTTGTTGTGTTAGAGTATAGTAAGCATAGTGTTACCTAAAAGAGTTAAATGTCGCGGTTGAATATTTTGCTGATTTCGACAATACGGAAAAGTCGGCGTGACCTCAGAACACGACTTCTCCCTGAGCAAGACAAGAATGTTGTCAAACACTTCTAAATCCAATCTGAGCCTGTCAGTGACAAAAAGTAGCATTTTCATTGGATGTAAATTGAAGGTGCACAATTGTCCGTTGGGACCGCTGGGATAGTTTAAAAAATGTCTGTCTCCATTGGTTACTTAGACACAAAATCATTAGGATAATAGAGTCCAGGTTAAAGAATACTTAAGTTTCCCTTTAGGGGTGGTGTTGTCACTGTTCTGATAAGGTCTTTCTTTCATGTGTCTCTTACTTCCTAAAAACATCTTTATAATTTCCTGTATAGGATGATCTAATGTGGTACAGATTCATACATACAATTCATTCACACAAGGTTTGTATATTTTACGAAAATGCACATGCAAACAGTTCATATGATATCTAATGAATTAACACTCCACAAATGCTACCATTACAGTTGCATAGGTTTTGGAAAAAGAAACATGGTTGGGCATTTTTACAGTAGGTTTAGGCAAGTAAAGTTATGTAGGTTAGGTTCAGTAAAAGAAGCAATGTGACATCATCCCTTAACACACAAAGTTCACTTGGTTTCACGCAGTTCTGAACACAAGCCTCCAGGGGGAAAGTCCTGTGTTGGAGAGACCTATGTTTTGTGAAGTTTCTTGACTGTTAGCTAGTAGTGATGTTTTTTGATTTACAGAGGAGTTTCCTCAAAATTCTGCTCCATTTAAACCAAATATTAATTCATTATTCATTTATAGTTGAAAAGGTATTTTTCATATACATATATGTTGAATTACATGCTCAAATTGCCATTTTTTGGCACACAGCTGACCTGCTGTGTTCTGACTAAAAGACAACAATGCTATTTTAGCATGTGATAGGATTAAAAGAGTTGCTAGTGTATCAATTGAGCTGTCTGTAGTTGTGCCTATAATTAGTGTAACATTACAGAAGAACTGACAGCAGGAGCCCTCTCAGTAATTTAAGAAATACAGATTTTCTCAAAAAATAAAGCATTGAGAGTCTTTCTTGCCGTCATTGTGAAGTTTCTAATTATGGTACAAGTGCTTACCAATCAAAAAATAGCTACAGCAAGTAAAACACAACAAGCATGCTAATTAGTGAGCTTCAGCATTATTGGTTGGTGTATTTCAGAGCCTGGCTACTGCAGCTGTTTCCCCCACCTTTCAGTCTTTATGCTGAGCTAGGCTAACTGAAACCTGACTCCAGCTCTATACTTAATGCAATGACATACGAGGCTTATATTAATATTCACATCTCAGTCTCTGAAAGGTGCAAATAAGCATGTTTTCTGGAATGTTTCCTGTGGCTGCTTCACAATAATTAGTGTGTGTTTTGCCAGTTGAACACTTAAAATGTGAAGCAGCAGTAGGATGTAACTTAACACAGCTCTGTCACAGTGTGAAGAGAGTAAACAGCACACTGTGAGACTGTTTTCCTGTGAATCCCATGGGTTTAGGTGGCTATTTTAAAATACAGTTAGGCTGATTATTCTTTAATCACAAGCTCGGTAGTTCGACCCATGACACTGAGCCCCATGTTGCTCCCAGTGGGCAGCTCAGCCACCATCTGTGTATGAATGATTAAAAAAGAGGCAAATTGTAAAGTGTTTTGTCTGGTAAGGAAGAAAAGCGCTATATCAATGGTGAAAGTAGTATTCAAATCCTTTACTTAAGTAAGCGTAGCAATAAAACTCTGTTATAAATAAAAGTTCTGCTTTCAAAATTCTTCTTAAGTAAAAGTACAAAAATGTACTTTAAGTATCAAAAGTAAAAGTGTTCATGCAGAACGTCTCTTTTCAGTGTTATAATATTATTGGATCATTCTAATATTGATGTGTTAATTTGTAAGTGGTACCTTAATGTAGTAGTTGGATGAGGTGAAACTAATTTGAACTATTTAATACTTCATTGCTTTTGGGTAATTTAATCAGTAATGATGCATCGTTTGATGAAGTGACCATATGAGTATCTTTCAATTTCAGGGATCTTAATCTAAGGAGTAGTAACTGCAGCTGTTACATAAGAGCAGTGAAGTAAAACATGCAATACTTCTCTTTGAAATGTGGTAAAGGCATACAGTAAAGTACACAAACTTCAAAACCGTACTTGAGTACAGTACTTGAACAAATGTGCATAGTGACTTCCTGGTCCTGACTCTTTATGAAAAGTGTCATTTTCCATAGATGTGCTTTTCATCCATTAATTGTGACACTATGAATGTAATTTCAAAATGCCAGTGTGGTGGTGGGATGCATCATTACTCCCACTTTGTCAAACTCTGATCAAATGTGTCTGTGATACTGTGTGTGAGGGACAGATGGACAAACAAATGAACAAACGTTTGTTCATTCCATCATCCATCTGTCCCTTCCGTGCAGTATCTCACTCAAGCTTAACATCCCTGTCCAAATTTCATCTTTGGGGGCTGGGTGATTATGTGCGCTTTACACGCAAAGCTAGAAGGTCAGCGGGACAGCTCAGTTGGTGTTTTGAACAAAGAGTCATCACTAACTATTAACTGTCTATTTTAAATACAGGCCTTAAATGAGGGTGATTAGAGGGGACATAGCAGATTTGCAGCCTGTTTCCAGCTTCACTTCATTTTACTGCACACACCATAATAACACAGAAGCAGATGACAGAGCTTTATAATGTTTATATTTTTCTTGTCACTCTGGTTTTATTATACAGCTGCAACTGAATGAGGAGTGAAAAGCAGAAGTAGTGGGAATGGGTTGAAAAGGAAAGACGTAACATGACAGATGAGGAGAGAAAGCCAAGAACACAGAAGTGATGAGAAGTACAGAGACATGAAGTGAGCAACACAAGGCTAAACTGATTGTGTTTAATTTTAGACACATTGACCTCCAGCTGTTCTGATTTACTGATTTAGACATTGTGACTGGCTCCAGGCTATTTTCAGTCCCATCACTCTCAGTCCTCGGCCACAGTATGGATTTACATACATCTGTTGCATGAAAATCAATCAACCCAGGCTGTAGTTTTCAATGGAAAGTAGAGGGAAAAACCTGATTGATTTATCACACAGCTGAATTCAGAAATACAGATGGGTGACATATTAGAAACAAATCTGAATAGATGTGTGGAGGAAAGTGGATGCTTCCGTACAGGGCACTAGGCGTCCTTAATTGGTGTGATGGACATACAGATATTATTAATCATTTACAGCCATCTGATCTACACTTAACTGAGCAGCAAGGGGATACTTTGGAGCAACATGCTAGACAGTGCTCTCACCATCATCAATCATAAGGGAAGCTCTTTTGCGAGAATATTTATTCCCCCAGTAAGGTTCCAGACACTTGCTGAAACTATGACAGCTGTTGTGGTTCAGCACCATACTAAAACAATGCTGGTTTTCAGCCATGCCAGTGTAAGTCTCAATAACTACTGGAAGGATTGCCATGAAAATTGGCATAGATATTCATGATCCCCAGATGATGAATCCTAATGACTTTGGTGATCCCCTGACTTTTTAACTAGTGCCACAAGCAGGTCAAACTTCTCCAGTTTTTTGGTTTATGACCGAATACTGGCAAAGTGAATGGCATTCCCATTGGCCTCAGCTGTATTTTGTGTTCAGTTCTTATTAGCAAATGTTAGCATCATAACATACTAAACTAAGATAAGACAAAGCAGATGCTTAAGTGCCAAAAACTGCAGTTCTTTGAATGGCCACTTGAGGCTGGCTCTAGAAGGAAGTCAATCCCTCAGAATCACATGTTAAAATGGCCAACTTTACAGCAGAGATAAACATGTTTACAGCCTCGCTCATCCACAGCTCCACCATCTCATCCAAATATGGCCACTTCTGGTTCCAAAAAAACAAGATGGCAATGGCCAAAATGCTGAGCCACTGCGGCTACCTCCATTATTTTATACAGTCCTCAGTACCAGTACTGATCCTGTTCCAGCATTATCGATGTCAGCATGTTAGCATGCTAATGTTAGCATCTAGCTCAAAGCACAGCTGTGCCTACAATTATAGCCAACCCTTTTTTCCATTGTCACTCTTGGCCATGCCAAGTTAAGCCATGCTGCGCCGATTTCTGTTTCCACTGTCAGTTTAGATGCACTGTGCCATGCCAAGCTGTGCCGGAGATGGACCTTCTCCAGAGTAGGTCCAAGGACCTCAAGTGGGTAGCAGTGATGTCTCGCCAACTGCAGCCAACGCCCAACAAGCCCCGTTCTTCCCCCCAAAAAAGTGTGTGTGTTGCAAGACTCTTATCACCTCTGCCTGCAGGAGACCTGTGGTTTGGAGTTTAGTTTCTCTCCTGTGTCCTGTTTTTACCTTAGATATCTACTTTATTTTACTGCTTCATGTTTGCTATCAGCAGCATTAAAAGCTGTGTGAAGTTGCTGCTTGAAAACTCAACATTTCCTTATTGTGGTGCTTCGCAATAAAAGTTTTTACAAACAACAAAATAACGTGCCTGTAATTGTTAAGTATCTATAGGAAACGGAATGTGTTATTAATGAATTAGCAGAACTTTGTTAGCAGTTTTTCTTCTATAAAGGTAAGCCTAATAATACAGCAGGGAGGAAAGTGGGATCAGTGAGATGTTGATGAACAGCTGCTCTTCATGCATCTCTGAAAACAGCTCATCTCTGACAGGTAAGCTTCTTTTAACTGCCCTGCTGTGGAAAAGCACATGCAACCAAAATAACAAGGGACTTAAGTCATGGATCAGCCCATCGCTTTTAAACATCATCACTTAAGACATGTCATCTGCAGTTAAAGACACACCTTTAAGACGGTAGCCCTGTTGTCATTGAAATGCAAATATAGTTAAGCTACACTGGATAATGCAATAACTTGTAAGAGTAGTTGTGGGCACATCCACAAAGCTTAACTGGAGGAGATGCAGGGTATAAAGATCAATTAAATGCATTAGAAAAGTGGCACATTAGAGTTAGACCCCCCTTAGCCCTAATTGGAACATTTGAACACAGCAGCCCCCAGTGTTTCTCAGGGATGTAAAATAACAAGATGACTAGTCACATCTTAATAACTTAAGCACATTCATATGTGCCAGGGAATCCTAATCAAGAGTTAAATGACAGCCATTAATATGAACAAGTGCCAAAGTATAACTCAAAGATGTGTCACACTGTCATTAAATCAGTAGGTCACAAGAGGATCCACTGAAAACAGCAAGAAAATACATTTTTCATCAACAGAGCAACACAAAGAGTCAAACCTCAAGTGGGTTCAAACAGAAGCCAGGAATTCTGCAGCAACTCTCTGACCCAGGCGTGGACAGAAGGTAGAAGATAAAAGCGAAATGCAGAGGTCTGAAATGCAGGCAGAGCCACAGGGAGATACAAAGAAGTTAGATATGTGCCACACTTACTGTGAAGAGTAACCTGCTCAGGGGAAAAGCCCTCCGCTCACCATCAGCTGATGTGCTGTATAAAAAGGGGAAAGAGAGGGCACACACCTGCGTTCCTCCCTGTATCCCCTCCTCCTCTTGACTTCCCATGCTGTCCTCTGGCCACACCACACACGCAAACGATATGAAAGAGAGGGAGATTTTTTTTTCTCCATACACACTTTGCTGCCAAAAGTATGTGGACACATACTTTGTGCACTTGGGACAGACGTCTGTGAGACTGTACTTCAACACATTGGTTCTTTGAGCTGAATGCTAACATCAGTATGCTAACACATTCACAGTAACTGTGCTAACATGTTTACCTGTGTGTCAACATGCGGATATTTAGTAAATTATTGTTCACTACAACAGCTGAGGCTAAGTGTAATTGGTTTCCAGTTATTTAAAGTATTAGACAAATTGATTTTTTTTTAAAAAATGAAACTCAGGTGGTCACCAAATGTTTCACAAGCCATCCTGAGGCGGTAATGAATGTCTGTAACAAATTTCATGGTAATCCACCCAGTACTTGTTGAGACATTTCACTCAAATACACAAATGTGAACTAGGATTCATCCTCTGGTGACCATGAATGTTGGTGGAAATTATTATGCCAATCCATTTGATAGATGCCAAGATATTTCACTTTAAGTGAATACTTTGACCTGCTAAAGGCGCATTAAGGAAAGTCATTACATCACTGACATCTTAGAGATTCAGCCCCTGGGAAACATGAATGTCTTTAAAAAATTTAATTGAAAACCATCCAGTCGTTGTTGAGATATATCAGTTTTGACCAAGTGTTGGAAGACCAGCTTTATTGGCATACAGTGTTTTCTGTTCGGATGTCCACATTCTTTTGGCCATGGAGTGTATCTTCAGTGTACAACTTTGGTGCTTAAGTCTAAACATCCCCCTCCCTTCTGTGGCTGGGTTACCTCAGTCAGCCTCTCCCCCTCTAGGTATTTGTTGTCTACAAAATATCTCACTCCCACTAAATCTAACACTGCCTCAGCTCCTCCAACACTGACCTCAATATCACTTTCCTTTTCACTCACACAAACTGACTCACACGCACCTCAACAGAAGAGCACGCAAACACATTGAAACACCTACGCGAGTGCAAGCACGCCTAGACACGCACACACAGCTTTAATCTCCACTAATTGCTGGCAGTGGGTATTATGAGACTCACTTGTTCTCAGGGAAAACAAACAGGTATATATGAGAGAGAGAGAGAGAGCAGAGGGAGGAATAGGGCTAGAGAGCATTAGGAGCCAGGCAGGCACTGATGAGATGAGGAAGGAAGGATGGAGGATGAATGACTGCTTTCACTAAGGCCTGCGTGGAAAGTGTCAAACCCGCCTCCTCAGATCGTAAAGATGGATGCAAACTGAATAGAAGCCTTTTGTGAACCTGAGAGGAGAAACACAGCGACAGCTGCGTCGGTGGGAGATGTCTGAGTCGTGGAGAGTTCAGGAGGGAGCCAGAGGAATGCAAGAGAGTGGTCCTCTGTTGCGTCACATTCATTCTTTTAATGGAGGAATAAAGGTGTTAATCTGAGCTATGGCAGGAAAATGGAGGCTGTAAATTTTATGGGTTTACTTAAAAGCTCTGTTGCCTCTTAGAAGATTTACAGCACAGTGGGGTTCAAAGCTAGACTCGGTTTGTCTGTGTTGTCATGGCAGTCTGATTGTCTTTGACAGTTTTTTTTTTGATTTCTGAGATGGAGCTTTATTTTATTTCTACTAAAGTGGTCAAATCTTCTATTTATTCTACTATTTTATACTGTAGACAGCCATTTAACCAACACATCAAGACACTAATCGCTAGAACTTTATAGCTCTATGGCTGACCAATGCTGCTGACTGGTATTTTAAAGTGACAGTTCACCCCAAAGTCAAAAATACATATTTTTCTTCTTATCTGTAGGAATCTATCAGTTTAAATTGCTTTGGTGTGAGTCACCATGTGTGATATCAGCTACTGAGATGTTTGCCTGCTCCCTACTTTAATGGAACTAGATGGCACTCGGCTGGTGGTGCTCACAGTGCCAAAAAAAAAAACTTTTGAAAAACTCATCAGCAATGTCTCCTTCTAGAAAACATGACTCAAGATAATCCACCGACCTTGTTGTGAGCAGTTTCATGTAGGAACTGTTTTCTTTCCACCAAACCACACCTGCTAACCATATCACTGAGGAGAAGGAAGCGTGCATGTACTGCTAGCTTACCCAGCACCACTGAGCTAGTTAATGTCACAGCTGAGTTGAGGAGGAAGCCATTAATGTTTACATGTCATGCTGTCACAAACACATGCCTCTCATCCTTGAGTAGATGCACTCTTCCTTCTGCGCAGTAATACAGTTGGTGGATGTAGTTTGGTAGACAGAAAATAGTTCCTACATGAAACTGATCACAACAAGGTCTGTGGATTATCTTGAGTTACTAGGTTGTGATTTCTAGAAAGAGACATTGCTGTTGAGTTTCAGTGTATTTTTTTTTTTTTTTTTTTTTGGTGTTTTGAGCACCACAAGCTGAGTGCCATCTAGCTCACTTATATTGGAGAGATGGCAGACATCTCTACGGCTGATATCTCCAACACATTGTAAGTCATTCACCAAGCAAAATGCAGAATGTATGCAGGTTCCAGCTTTGAAAATGTGACTTGGTTTTTGGTTGAACAAATCAAATCAAGCCATTTGAAGATGTTACAAGATAATTTATGATGAGCTCTTTTTTTATTATCTTCTAGTATCTGAAAAATAAATGTAAAAGTAATTCAGGAGTGGGACAGAAGTTACTGTTAAAGTTTCTCAAGTCTCAACTGTATTTTGCATTTTTGACAAGTCACTATGGACCCTTAACCAAATGTAATGCTAATCTATATAGCAGCAGCAGTAGAGTGCAGTAACAGATAGTAGAATAAATTTACATAAATGATTCACACATTTAAAGTGCAAACAGAAGTTTCCACAGTTACTTTTGCTGTTCCACTATCCATTATTTCCACTACTGGAGATAGTAACAGCAAAGAACGTTTACTGACACTGATAACTGGTGATAGCTACCAATAGCTGCTGCGGAAAACAAAAGCGCTATCCTCCTTCTGTTTTGGTTGCACAATGATTGTCGCACACCCTTTGTGCTGAGAAACGAGCCTTCATTTTCCCAGCAGATTGCACCCAGTGGCAAACAGAAATGCATAATGAAAGTGAGGCTTGTAGAGAACTAGTCTTAATGCTGATGATGTCATTATTCTATAGCCATTACATTGTGCAATCAACATTTACTTCATGATGATAAGTTAAAGCAAAAAAAGTGTCTATTTCCACTTTAAAATGTATGTACATTACTTTTAAACAAATATGTACATTAATGTAGCAGCAAACAGTCATTTGCTATGCAAAGATATAAGGCAGATGTGCCTTGTATTACTGTGCAGTCTGTTTTTTGTTGACCTTGTACCCAAATGTGATAATAAAAGATATCATTTGTTATCTGCTTGCCATTGCCACTGCCCAAGTGCATTGTCTAACTATAGCCACTGGGAGCATTTATATGACAAACTCAGCTCCATTAACGCATAAAAAAACATCTCATTCTTGAGTCCTGTCCACTTCCCCAAACTTTAATCAAGCTGCAGACTATCTCGCCTGACTTCAAGCTTATTTTCTCTTTTCCTCAGCACCAGTTGACACAAGAAAATTAAAAAGCAAAGCTGCCCAAGCGACAAAAGGAGAAAATTAAACTTTTGTTGTTTTCATCAAAAGAATCTGGAGCAGCCGGCGTTGTTGCTCACAAAATTAGCACTGCCTCCAAATGCCACCAGCATCACAATAACAATCTGTAACTTGTGAAGGTTTAGCAGAGAGCCAGCCAGCCTTCTCATCCTAATACTTAAACCACACTTTGATGAAGTAAACAAGGGCAGACTTAAGTTAGAATTAAATATACACAAACAACACAATATGAAATGTTGTTTTGCTCACTATTTGTACAATAAAGGAAATATGGGCTGTTTGGTAATAACAGCCAAAGAACATGTACTTGATTTACCAAAAATTTGACTTTTTTCTCATTTCAGTTCCCTCCACGGAGCTGACTGCCCTCCAGCCATGTGCTCTCCTCTCACATGACTATTACTGTGATCACCAGATGTACACACTCTAACCAAAAAAAAAAAAAAGGGTAACACTTTACTTGAAGGTATCTACATAAGAGTGACATGACACTGTCATAACTATGACATGACACTCATTAACCTGTCGTGAACATTATATACATGTCATAAACATTTATGACTGCTGTCATTAAGTGTCATTCAGTTTTTGTAATGACAAGTTGACATTGTTTGGGTTGTCTTGATTATGACAAGTTGACATTAATCAAAGCGACACTACCAGAAGTTGTCTTTGTCATGACAAGTTGACATTGTTTGGGTTGTCTTGATTATGACAACTTGACATTAATTAAAGTGACATTACCAGAAGTTGTCTTTGTCATGACAAGTTGACATTAAATTTGTTTGGGATGTCCTTATTATGACAACTTGACATTAACCAGGATGACATTACCAGAAGATGTCTTTATGTTAATGTCAAGTTGTCATTAGGACAATGTCAAGTTGTCATAATCAAGACAACCCAAACAATGTCAACTTGTCATTACAAAAAAACGAATGACACTAAATGACAGCAGTCATAAATGTTTATGACATGTACATGATGTTTATGACAAGTTCATGACAGTGTCATGTCACCCTTATGTAGATACCTTCAAGTAAAGTGTTACCAAAAAACTTAATTCTGTACGGTGTGGTGGAAATGACAGTAAATCCAATGGACAGGTTTTCTTTTTCCAAAAGGACAAAACACTAATGCACCTTACAGCACGTGACACATTAAATTTAAATGAGTATTTATTTGTCTTTTGTATCTGAAGTTAATATTAATATGTATTACATTCAAAATTAAGCAGGTTAATTATCCAAAATAGTGTTAATTTTGTCAACAAAATGACAAATATTCGCTGACGTATTATTTTTTATGACTGAAAACAAGACTAGAAATTAAAAGTAGCGTTTGAAAATGACAACTATGACAAAATGTATACATTTTTCATCAACAAATAACAAGTGATGATAATGTGGAAGATGGACAGTAATGTTAGCTGAGCAGGAACAACAGAGACAAAAAATGTTCATCTACAGACTAAATCTATATAAAAATCAGGTGCCAAAATTGACACTATTAAATAATTTTGCTCAGGGAAAAAGGAAATAACAGAAAAACCACACAGAAAAGGACATTTTTTTATGGCCGGAGGAGACATCATGTTTTGGGGTTGTCCATCTCTCCATCCATATGTATGTTCATCCATCACATTCTCAAGAACGCCTTGAGGGATTTATTTTCAAAACTGTCACAACTGTCCACTTGGACTAATCTGAACTGATTAGAATTTGGTGGTCGAAGGTCAAAGGTCACTGTGACATGTTTTTAGCCAAAACTCAAGAACTCAGACACTAATCATGACAAAGTGATGACATTTTATATCCAAATGTCAAAGATCAACTTCACTGTGACATTAAAATGTTCTGCACAAACACTTTTCTTGCCATTATCGGTGACACTAATCTTGGGTGCCCACCTTGAAACTATGCTGATTGTATGGATCCTCTGTGCTGCTGGGGTGAAGATGTGTGCGAAGCATTCATGTTTTCACATTCTTCTTTTTAAAAGGGACACAGCAATGATTAGGTTATTTTAAAGTAAATAAAGCTACGTGTGGTGAGATCATTGGTTCGTAACCTCATGAGCTCTGACTGGGGTAAGTGAAATAAGCTGCTTGTTTGTTTGCCATGTAGGACATAGCTGTTTGGAAGGAGATTTTACACATAATGAACTACGTTTATTATTTTGGTGACACTAAGCTGAAATCCTTTTTTAAATGGGGTTATTATACTACCTAACACAGACGCCCAACACCTCCTAAAATCATTTCTTCACCTCATACACACAGTGGATCCCCTCGTGTGCTGGGCTTTGTCACCTGGTTTCCTGCTGCTCAGTGAGTGCACGGTGCAGCACACTGGCTCATACAAACTCATTACCAGCCTTCTACTGTTGACACAACGAGTCAAGTGGCTCGCTGCTGACCCATCTGCTGGTGCTGAACACATGTGACTCACACCAACACACACATTCAAAGGGAACACATACTTCTCTACAGATACTGTAGACACAGATGAATGAGCAAGCTCGGAAACATGCAGATAACTGAGGGCACACCTCACAGCATCTGATACGCACCAAGATGAATGAGCTGGAATAGCCCTGGATAGGAGTGTGCACACACACATAAACACACATTGTGTACATGCATGTGTGAGCCCTGCAGGTTTACAGACTGTAATGAAACATTCAGCTGGGCATATGGTGTGTGGATGGAAAGACTGAGAGAATTAACCGAGCTTATCCGGTGACCCAGTGAATGTGAATGCAACACCCCTGGCTGTGATCTCTCCTGGCAGTGTGGCAGAGCAGGTGACTGGATGGGTGGAATTAAACGCTTCTCATTTTCACAAGACAAACAGGCTTATCATTGTCTGGAAAAGCTGACAAACCGTCCAAGCCTGATCTCACCTGTCGTGCCTGTGACATGTGCATGACAGAGAGCACGCAACACAGAGTGAGTGCCTGCTGAATGGGCCCAATCTGCTTTTTAAATGCCAAAGATAGGAGTAATTAATGAGCGTGTTTATACTGTCAGTTAAGTGCTGATCTCCCTCATTAGCAAGCCTCCTCTAGATGTTCGAATGATCTAATCTGCAAAAAAAAAATCAACATCGCAACAGCTGTATTCTCATGCATATTCTGCCTTCATTACAGCAGCGACAGTGGCTGCCGCTGGGATCCATGTTTATGTTAATGACAGGGCATGATGACTTGGCAGAGACATGTCACTGGAACAGTGAGCAGGCGGTTTAAGGCGAGAAGAGTGCTCAGTCTCTGCTGCCATCTGCTGCTCACAGACAGTAAGAGTCAGTCAAAGGTGGAACTGGAATCACCAGAAATAATGAGTCTTACTTTTTAATATTTTTAAGTATTTTTCTTTACTTTTCATTTCCTATTACACATGATAATTTTACTAAGACAAGAATATTGTTGTCTTTTGTCTTTTTTTTGTTTTTCATCCAACACCCTCCTTATGTGCAAAATGTTTCCAATTTAAAGGAGCGCTCTACAAGTTTAGCAATGCGCCTCCATGAAGCTGGAGGCAGGTTTTTTAAAAAAAAAAAAAAAAAAAAAATGCTGAGAATCAATGCAGCAAAGAATAAAGTTCATAATACATCCATGGTTAAGCTATCTGGACTTGTTCCAGGTATATGTCAAGCTCCAGGAATGCTGGATACTGTATTTTCTGTTGTGCAACTAGTAGCATCTTTTCCTTAGACCCTTCACGCTAAATGTCTTTCAACGTTTCTGTTAAAGGGACGGTTTGGTGATTTGGTAAAGACCTTATTTGTTTTATTGCTGATAGTTAAATGAGAGATTGATACCACTGCCGTATCTGTCTGTTCAATATGAAGCTACAGCTAGAAGTGGATGTAGCCTATGTGATGTCATCCGTTGGTTTGTGGACCACCATTTTCACTTTTCAAATTTTGCTGTTTGCGTCTTGGTTTTGGAGCCAAAAGTGAGGGTTGAGTTGTGGAGGTTACACATTGCAACACTTATTTCTATTCTATTCCGACTGACAGGTCACCAAAAGTGTACCCTGCTTTATCTTTTATTTTACTCTAATTGGGGTCGTAGTTTTCTAAATGAACATCACGATGTACTAAAACTAGTGCCTGAGACTCATCGGGAAAATGTGTACCAAGATAAAATATCAAATGACGATTAGGGTCATTTGTCTCATAGACTTCTATAAAGTCAGACCATTTGCAATCAGCAAAGTCGCCACCTGCTGGCCATTAGAAAGAATGCAGGTTTAAGGCACTTCCACATTGGTTTCACGTAACAGACCCAGGGGCAACATCCACCTCTTTTATGCAGTCTGTGCAGCTAACCTGCCTTTGCCCCAAGGTAGAAAAATAATAAATCCTGCCTGCCAGCATTTCTAAACCTCACTGTTATATCTCTTTCGTTTAATCAGTAGAAAAAACAAAATATACAAATTTTACCTTGTGGTTTTACAGGGAGAAAGATGCTGGAAATATTTCTTGACCAGTGAGCTAACCTCGGCAGAAAGCTCACCACCTCATGGCTGCAGCTCTATAGACCGAATCACAATATTTGTACAATAACTTCTGGGTAGAATACCTCCGTGTCAAGTGTTTAAAAAGTTTAAATATCAGTTTAAATGTGCGCTATATTCAGAATATTTTCAGTGTTCTACCTTGCTGTCAAACAGGCCTTTCTAATGGGAAATTAAAGCGGTTAGCTTATAGCTCACGGACTCCATTGACAAAAACGGTTATTTTACTTGGATATGGGAATTACTGGTCTACTGCTGCCTTGATTCGTTGGTGTGTAAGGTAAATCAGTGAAAGAAATTATTCCAAATAGAGTGTACACTTACAGATATTGATTTTTTTTTAGGTGGCAAAAGTATGGTTTGCTGTGTCCCTGTAGCTTCCATACCAGCCTGCTCTCACTCCCAACCCGTCAAATACTGCCGCTGTGTTTGGCGTCAGATACTGACATACAGGGGCTCCTTACGCTGCAGTGTGATACGCACTGAGCCGCCGGTGCCCTGGTTTAAAGAGTGAGACAGTTTGTATGGGTAGATCATACAGTACAAACACCTGACTTTTATCTGAAGGCCCACTCTTGAGTGAAACCAAAGTGAAATCAAGTCATTGGAGTTATTTTAATGACAACAAAGTATGCTAGTATGTGTAGCATGCTACAGGAGTAACATATGTTACATGACATGACATTACGTTAGTAAGAGCAGACTTATTTTAAGCCACACCATGATTATTATCATCATTTTTATCATCATTATTTTTTCAATTTAACCATGTGCATTTGTGGCCTAAACTTGAGGAAATATACATAAAAACAAAGTGTTTTACCTGTGTAGTAAATTTATTTTAAAAAAAGACTGTATGCATCTAATGAGCAGAAACTATTTGTTTCCTGTTAAAACAGAAGTGTATTTTGAAAGGACTCAATGCATGTAACAAGTGTCAATTGAGATGCTGTCCCTGAATATCCAAAGCCAGCACAGGAGGCTACCTAGCACATCATGTGTAGGTCCACTGACAGAGTGGCAGTATTTGATGAGTTTGAGAGAACAGGTTGCAAAGACGCTATCAAAGAAGCACAGTACATACAATAAGCACAGCAGAAACGTCACATAAGTCGGACCATCATGTTTAACTACATGTTTAAATGTTACAGTTACGGCTGAGAATAACAACAGAAATAAACGATCTTGCCAGTTTCACATATCTATGCAATCATAATCAATTGCCAGCTGTCTACCCAGAGGTGACTTATTGTTAGCATGACGACATAGTGATTCGGTCTACACTTAACTACGTACAGTACAGGCCAAAAGTTTGGACACACCTTCTCATTCAATGCGTTTTCTTTATTTTCATGACTATTTACATTGTAGATTCTCACTGAAGGCATCAAAACTATGAATGAACACATGTGGAGTTATGTACTTAACAAAAAAAGGTGAAATAACTGAAAACATGTTTTATATTCTAGTTTCTTCAAAATAGCCACCCTTTGCTCTGATTACTGCTTTGCACACTCTTGGCATTCTCTCCATGAGCTTCAAGAGGTAGTCACCTGAAATGGTTTCCACTTCACATGTGTGCCTTATCAGGGTTAATTAGTGGAATTTCTTGCTTTATCAATGGGGTTGGGACCATCAGTTGTGTTGTGCAGAAGTCAGGTTAATACACAGCCGACAGCCCTATTGGACAACTGTTAAAATTCATATTATGGCAAGAACCAATCAGCTAACTAAAGAAAAACGAGTGGCCATCATTACTTTAAGAAATGAAGGTCAGTCAGTCCGGAAAATTGCAAAAACTTTAAATGTGTCCCCAAGTGGAGTCGCAAAAACCATCAAGCGCTACAACGAAACTGGCACACATGAGGACCGACCCAGGAAAGGAAGACCAAGAGTCACCTCTGCTTCTGAGGATAAGTTCATCCGAGTCACCAGCCTCAGAAATGGCAAGTTAACAGCAGCTCAGATCAGAGACCAGATGAATGCCACACAGAGTTCTAGCAGCAGACCCATCTCTAGAACAACTGTTAAGAGGAGACTGCGCCAATCAGGCCTTCATGGTCAAATAGCTGCTAGGAAACCACTGCTAAGGAGAGGCAACAAGCAGAAGAGATTTGTTTGGGCCAAGAAACACAAGGAATGGACATTAGACCAGTGGAAATCTGTGCTTTGGTTTGATGAGTCCAAATTTGAGATCTTTGGTTCCAACCGCCGTGTCTTTGTGAGACGCAGAAAAGGTGAACGGATGGATTCCACATGCCTGGTTCCCACTGTGAAGCATGGAGGAGGAGGTGTGATGGCGTGGGGGTGTTTTGCTGGTGACACTGTTGGGGATTTATTCAAAATTGAAGGCACACTGAACCAGCATGGCTACCACAGCATCCTGCAGCGACATGCCATCCCATCCGGTTTGCGTTTAGTTGGACGATCATTTATTTTTCAACAGGACAATGACCCCAAACACACCTCCAGGCTGTGTAAGGGCTATTTGACCAAGAAGGAGAGTGATGGAGTGCTGCGGCAGATGACCTGGCCTCCACAGTCACCGGACCTGAACCCAATCGAGATGGTTTGGGGTGAGCTGGACCGCAGAGTGAAGGCAAAGGGGCCAACAAGTGCTAAACACCTCTGGGAACTCCTTCAAGACTGTTGGAAAACCATTTCAGGTGACTACCTCTTGAAGCTCATGGAGAGAATGCCAAGAGTGTGCAAAGCAGTAATCAGAGCAAAGGGTGGCTATTTTGAAGAAACTAGAATATAAAACATGTTTTCAGTTATTTCACCTTTTTTTGTTAAGTACATAACTCCACATATGTTCATTCATAGTTTTGATGCCTTCAGTGAGAATCTACAATGTAAATAGTCATGAAAATAAAGAAAACGCATTGAATGAGAAGGTGTGTCCAAACTTTTGGCCTGTACTGTATATATTCACAAGAATGGTGTCCATTTTCTCAACCAACTCTTTGCAAGAAAGCAAATGAGTGCAATTCCCAAAATGTCTCTTTCTCTAAAAAACAAAACAAAAACTGCAGTCATCAAGCCCAAGCCAAATGAACAGCGATTACATTATCAAGGCATTTTCTTACTGAGCTACAGAAGACATTGTACTACTGTTTAGGCCAAGTAGTAAGTAGTAAGCCTCATGACTAATAAACTGACCTTCATGTGTAACATTTTTCTTTTTGGGAAATGCCTGTTACTCTCATATAACATTTAAAAACATATGCATAAAAATGACTTTCAATAAAGCAATTCCTTGTGTAAAGTCAATTTTATTTATTCTGATTCATAGAAGCATTTTTAGAAAATATACTCATTTTCAGGCCTGCAAAATCAGATTAAAACTGGAAGTGATCCACGGACTGACTTAAATACTCAAACAGATGGGGGTGCTAAGTGCATGATAACACATTTCTCAATCATCATCATCAGCATACACCAAAAAGCATACTTACAAACACAGTTATCAAATGATACATTATCACAAATAAAAACATGATTGTTAACTGGTAGAGTTACCACAATGGTTAGTGCAGATTTATATTCGGTATGTACACCTCCATTAGAATAAATACAGTACAAACTCACTTTTAGTAGTCACAGATTGTCAGTAAAAGACAGGGAGGGGGATGAGAAGACAGTTTTCTTCAATATTAAATTATTTTGCACAAATGCCAAACAGTTCATGATGAGCTTACTGGAGAGACATTTAACTACCGTGTGTGCTTTATGTACTGCAGGTCAGAGCTTCCCTTATGCCTGAGAAAATCACAGCAAGTGCAACCAGTTAAAAACAGAAAGCATACAGTACATGCATTTTTAGCAAAACAATGTTGACATGGATTAAAAGGAAGAAAAAGCAGCTGTTGAAGCTTTGTCACTTGAGTCCACACAGTTTTAAAAACTTGTCTCTCTCCAGTCCTCCTTGTTCCAGTCTTTTCTTCCCAGCAAACTGCTCCTAGTCCACTGGTAATGTCATAACGCGTCTCTGTTACCAAGCTGGGGACTCTCATAACCTAAACAAGCAGATACAGCGTCAATACATGACTTTAAAGCTGCACTTTTTACATCAGCAGTGGATCAAGTGATTATGTGTGATGTGAAAGGTGTCACCGAGCAAAATTATAAATCATCACCCAAACATGCAGTCTGCAGAGCTAAAAGGAGAGTGAATATTGGCCTTACATCCATTAGCTTAACATAAACAGAACTCCAAATGAATGCAAATGTTACAGCGTATGTGCTTGATTTCAACAGGTATTGGTAACATGTTCGCAACTTTAAAAAAGGTTTTTATTGACCCCCGAAATGAAATGGGAAAAGCGAAATGGGTCACCTGTAGTGCCAGACCCACAGGTTTAATAACTGCTGTTTAGTATCGCCATTGATTGCTCAAATTGATTAGTGCATTATTAAAAATATTAATGTTTACATAAAGAATTGATGCCAAAGCAGTTACATTAAAGTCAATAAAAGGTCAAATATAGCACAATACTAATATATTAATGTGGCTGCAGCTTTATAACAATACAGTATGGGTGTATATCCTTGCATGACAGCCTCTGTTATTTTTTGGGCACGTGGAGTGGGGATGTTTGGGGGATGTGGCGGTGTCATTGGATGTGGTGTCATTGCTGTGCGAGACTAATGGCTTAAAGCTTCGACGCATCCACAGAAAAAAGGCGTATATTAAGAGATGGATCTCTGGATTTTATGAATCAATATCGGATCATTTAAATAAAGATCGATTTGAATCTGAAAACCCTCTTTTGTTAAACCCTGCCCTAATAACTAAGCTTTGCATAGCCTTTTGGTTTATTTGGGATCATTGTATTGATTTGGATTTTTGTGCACGCAACTCAGCTTTCAACAACCTTAGTAACCACAGCGGACAAACACAACAAAACAAACAAAAAAAAGGCCATCTAAATAAATTAACCACCTGTACGCTACCTGCTTCATAGCCAACAGCACAAAGACAAAGCTGGCAACTAGCTAATGAACAAAGTGGGAAATTTAGCTGCTAAATGTTAGAAGGAGAATAAACATTAGATTCCCATTCATCAGAGGACTGGACACACAGCTCCAAATGAATGCTAATGTTTTGTGTCTGCTGGATGTGTGAATACATTACTAACAAGTTTGCGATAACAGTTTTATAAAAGGTGATAACTGCATGTCAGGTGTGTGTTTTAAGCTTGTTCTGCTGCCCCAAAGTGGCCACAAAAATCAATTGTTCCTACATGTTCAATAATCAGATTTCATTGTGTACAGACAAAGTAATGTGACAATGTGCCTATTGTGCAGATGATGAAGTCTTTGTTTGATGCATCCCCTTATCTAAACTGTAATCAGACAGGCCAAAGAGGTCCAGTTAGGTTTCACACCTTCTATTTAACTGGATTTAATGCCATCAGTTGTGACCGGTGGACCTTTTCATTATTCTCACAGTGATGGTAACTGAGGCCCATGCAGTAGGTACATACAGTTCTATATTACAGAGCTAATTGGCAGTGGTTTTGTCATGTCATTAGTGCCCCTAGAATTCCTCTGTTTTCGTCTTCAATGCCAAATGGCTCAGAGTAGAAACTGATGACAAGTCGGCTGAGCACGGCTGCCAATTATCTCAATAATACAATACAGTATCAAAAAAGGAATCTGCTCCAATTAAAGCAGGAGTGATGAAAGGTTGTCCTTGTTTAAATAAATGGTGAGTTTCTTGTTAAATAGCACACTTATCCAGGCACTATCAGATCTGGCTGCCAGCTGTTGCATGTTGTTTCTGGAAAACAGCCAAATTATGTCTTTAAATTATGTCTTCTGATCTCTTTCTTTGGTCAGCCTTTTATAAAATACCGGAACAAGCATGCACTCAATATGTGGGTATGACTCATCCATGTAGAAAAAGTCTACACAGAGAAGTTTTTCCAAAAAGTTAAGTACAAAAAGTTGCTGTACACACTTTTTTTTGCTTTTATTTAACTTCAGAAAGATTAACTGACTTTCATACTACTTTTAGTAAAGTTAAATCTGTACCATATTGGACAAGAATCATTATATTACAATCAACAGTGCAAAATCTCAAGGGTGCAAACTTTTCCGACTACATGGTTGTCATACCACACATATTTGCAGGAAGTGAAACAGATACATACACCTGGTCCCTGCAGGGTAGTCCAGAGATCTGTTTCTGTACTGAGGGAAACAGGGCTTTTTCACAGGGAATCTGCGATCTGAAGACCTCTCCAGATCGTAGGGGCTGTCCCGTTCCATGCCTGAAGGGAGATGGCATGAGACACACGCACACACACACACACACATACAGAGTGGGGAACTGAAAAGGGGTTGTAGGATGAAGCAGAAATGCGGTACACAGCCCGGAAGCTCTACAGGCTTGGGAGCACATCAAATAAGAGACTCACGCTGCTTTCATGTCATAAAAAATAACAAAAGGCACCGTGCCATCTTTATGAATTATGAACAAAAACAGCGAGATGTGCATTTGTCTCTGGCAGCCATGTGTAGAACTAAATAGCATGCATATTGTGTGTGTATCATATGTGTACAACAGCAGGGGTGCTGCAACCACACAGTCAGACATACAGTACCTATGTCAAATGAGTTGGACTTCCTGGTGTGACGTGAGGTTGCTGGAAATCCATTACGACCTTCTTCCTCGTCTGGTTGGTGGAATGGTCATAATCATCATCATCATCATCATCATCATCTGCACTTATTCTGTCCACATGACCTTACTGACTATAGACTGTATAAAATAAATGGACGCAGCCTTCGGGTCTGAAAAGTGAAGCCGTTGCAAACGTGCTTTAAACCTGCATTCTTTCTAATTGCCAGCAGGGGGCGACTCCACTGGTTGCAAGAGGTCCAATTATATAGAAGTCTATAAGAAAATGACCCTGAGTGATGAATATGAGTTTAAGGTCTGGATTGCTAGTTTCAAGTCTTCTTTAGTTCGGTATGATGTTCATTTTGTAAACTATGATCCAATGTAGACTAAAAGAGATGATAAAGCAGGGGATGCTTTGGGGCAGGGGTCATCAACTACATTTGCTCAAGGGCCAGAATTTTTCTAAGCAGACATCACAAAATTATATAAACCTAATTACCCCAGAAATAATTTAATTAATTGTAACAGATGGAGGGAAAGAGAATGTGAAAGGTGGACTACTGCATGCAATATTTTTGTAACATAGGCGATTAATAAATTAATCGGAACACTGATTTTTCACTTTTTGACACATCACTACATACCTACAATAAGCTGACTAACAGATTTATCACGTCTTTAGAAACTGCGGCTGGAATGCACGTAAATAACTCGTAATGCATTTTTTCCCATCTCAACTGTGTTAAGGATTGCCTTAGAATATAACTCATTTTCTTCTCCCTCACATTTTCTGAATTGATCAATATTCTGCAGGCCAACTGGGAAGCTTTGGCGGGCCCATATGTGGCATGCAGGTTGGCAGTTGACAATCACTGCGTATCCTCTAAAAGTCCACCCTCTCGTCTGAGTATGGTCACTTCTAGCTCCAAAGTAACAAGATGGCTACGGCCAAAATACCTAACTCAAGGTTTCAAACCAGTAGTCTACAAGCATACGTCCACCTCTTTAATACAGTCTATAGAATCTGAAACTTTTTAAATGAAAAATCCAAGAAAATTACATTAAAACAGCAACCCTGTTTAATAATGAGTGATCTATGACATCACAATTTCTGTCTACTGTGCACATTGTACCTTGATTGACGGGATCTGCTGCTTCTGTCTCAGGCTTGGCAGATGCTGGTGGGCTTTCCCTCTCAGAAGTCTCCTCCTCGGGAATGACTGGCTGAGCAGGAGGCAAAGTCCTCTGCTCGTTGGCCAGTTCTTCACCTGGACTGATGGGTGAGGCTTTCGGGGAGGTCATGACCTTTTCCGGAGAGGTCTTGTCTCTTGGGAGGTTGAGATCGGGCTGAGGAAGGAGCACGGCATTTAGTCAGGCATTGGGGTCTGCTGCATGAAAGTTACTTCAAAATGTGTGTGTTTCCATTGTTCTGTCTGTTCAATATAATGCACACGTACCTTATTGGGTAGAAGAGGATGCTGTCCCTCTGGCCCTCGCGCTCTCTGCTTCTCTTCATGCTTTCTTTCATTCTGGTCTTCTTCTCCTTGCAGCCTCCCTGCCTCTTCTGGTGAGACAAAAACACAGTCAACACAATTCTAAAAGTGATCCATCAGAGCTTTGCTTGAAAATTAAAATCCCTTGAGCACAAATGCTGAGTAACAGGTGCACATATTTCATGTGCGTTCTGTAATTGGTAAACCCTGACTAAGACTGGGATTGAAATCTCTTTCACAACATTTTTGCATCACACAGACAAAAATCAGAAGTATAACATAAAAAACAAACAGCGAGGCATCTACAATTATGGAGGGGGATGCTTTACAGTTCTGTGTTTAGTGTTTTCTACAACTTCAAGAGAGACAAAATATCATAACCATATTATGCATGTGCATATGTTTATACGCATGTTTATATGCTGATGGGTTGTCACTGATGTCATCTCCTGTTAACAGGGACAAACACAGCAGTAGTGATTATCCACATATTGCAGCAGGGTTTTCAATCAGAGGATAAAAGTCGACTTTTCTGTACCATTTCTCCATTTTCTAATGTCAATCTGCAGATTTTTGTCATTGATTTTATGACATGACCGGTTCTGGCCTCTTGCTATTGTACTGATCTTGTAATTCCCTTTGAGCCATAGTGCAGTCCATAGCTACTTTTGTAGCTGAGGACATTTTGCTCATTACAAAGTCTAGACTTGAAACCAACAAAAGCCCTTAACAAAGGCCCTCTCTCTGTCAAAGCCCCTATAGATTGGGACAGTGTACCTTTGGGACTCTCTGTCCACTTATACAGCATCTCTCATTAAACTCACTCTGACAGACTTGTCTTGAACAAATGTTCTTTTAATGATGCTGATCTAATTTTTCTTCTACAGTATTTTTTTGTATGACTTCTTCAAAGTTTTTCCCCCCAGAGTTTAGCTGTAGACAGAACAGTGATACAAAATGCCTCACTGCAAACCAGTATTATTAGCTGGCATCTATGTATTTCTTATTACTGCATGTAGATCTGTCAATTCATCATTAGCGTAATGCTTTCACTAGTAACTAGCGTCAACTGGGGCCCCAGCACTATTAAAAAAAGTGCCATATGCTGCATTTTAACATCAGCAAATGGACTTTGAAAAACAGCTTATAATTACACAGAGCCAGCCAGCTGCCAGCATTTTACACAAATTATACCATGGTGTCACAGTTTATCTGACAACATTATATTTATCATAACTTTCTGATGCTCTAAATTTAAATCAGTTAATTTTGATATAAAATTGTATTTATCAAATAGTGCTGATAACAGTATCTAACTCTTATCAATACAGAATATTTCATTAAGATTTTATGAACAGCAATGAGATGAAAAAAGTGAAGTCAGTATCTGAAAAACATGTAAATTAAGAATGATGTTTGAAAAATTTACATTATGTATTAAATATGCTGTTTATGGTAAATATAGAGAATGTAGTCAAGAGTTTGACTTTGCAGGACATTAATCCTGCATTAATGTGACACAAAATAATGACTGTGATTGTACGACACTAGACCAGTTTACTGTTTCCGTTCTTAATCAAACCTTAGAAATGTTAATTACTTGGAAGTTCAACCATCTGCTGTAAAATACAGTAGGCTAGAATAAGCAATAACAATAAACAGCACTTTGGTCAGCTGTGGTTGTTTTTGAATGTGCTCTTCAGATGCAGTTTGACTTGACCTGACTAACGCAGTAATGCTGGAAAGCATATACAATTAAACTACAATTTACACTTTGGCAACAGGGGATCATGCGGTTTGGTGTTTTGCACTGTGTGGTTAAAGGTAAAAGTCACTTTGGCTGTTTGTATGAGGAGTCTTGCACACTGAAACTCAGAGAATCAAAGAATACTATAAAACAACACCTGCTGTCTAAGTTGCAGTACCTAAACTCTCCTGCAGGTGTCTCTGCTTCATGACAGACAGACTGGGCTTGGTGCTCTGTGGGGGAGGCTCTGGCCTAGGCCCACAGGGGGCTACGCTTCCACTGCCGCTGTGTCTGTCCTCCTCCATCTCAGTCCGTGAGTCTGTCAGGGGTACGATCCTCTCCTGCCTGCCCGTCTCCATCTGTCTGTCCGTCTGTTGTTTGGAGGACACCACGTGGCCATTAGTCCGAGTGTCTGCTGGGACGTCTGAGATGGTGGTCGTTCTATCAGTATCTTGGTCCGACTCTTTGATGTCGCAGGTGCTGCTCCCATCCGAGTCCTCGATTTCTGCCCCGATGCAGCTGTACACCATGCTAACCAGGTCTGTGGACTGGAAAAAACAAAACACATATATGAGTCTCGAAAACCTTTAATAGACATACCTTACTGTATATATTGTCTAAACTTCCCTGTTGTCGATGATGTACAGAATCATTTAGCCGTCTAGTCTGATGTGAACAGTGGTGAGAGTGAAGGCTGCGATTAATATTTTGTAATTCTAGTGAATTTAATTATGCCAAAATTAAATTATCCCTCATTTTGCTGGGGATGTCCTCAAATCCCCTCAAGGCTCAGTGATGATCCATGGACTCTACTTTTAGAACCAAAGGGATTTGGAAGACTCCAACTCCGTGTGTGTGTGTGTGTGTGTGTGTGTGTGTGCCTTTGGGCGGAGATTTAAAATAGGCCATATAGTCCTCCACACCTCTGACAAGCTACACCCATACGACACAGATAAAGACAGAGAATAGCAGGTGGCGGACACAGCATGCATCTGTGCACTGTGTCGCGCCGTGTATAACTATAGGAATATGGAGCAGGATGCAATTAGGACTCCTACTTACCAGTGAAATTGGAAGCGGACAGAAGCAATGATACTGAAATAGTTGCACATTTGCATTTACTTAAACTGTTCGCTGTGCCAGATTGGCGCACTATTCCACAGAGGAATAATTCGACGTGTGCCAAAACGTTTTGGCTATTTGTAAATTAAATACCAGTTTAAGAAGTGTCACTCTGCTTTCAAAAGTCAAAGGTTACAGTTAGCTAGAGCACAGCACTCTCGGAGCTGATTGGGATTCACTGTCAGTAGCTGCTTACTGTAATGAGTGTCTGGATTTCTGTTGAACAGTGGTCACAACATAAGCAGTGTGACTATACCTGACACTGTACCTGTCTTTGGATGAGGCAGGGGGGGCTGGCAGCCCTAATGCCATGCACAGGTACACCCTGCATGGGCCGAGGTGAAGGCATGGTCCCGTTTGCTCCAGGAACAGTGCTCTCTGGCCTCCCACCCTCCTTAGGGTGCTGAATCATTGAGTAGACATTCTCCGAGGCGCTGCTGGAACGGACAGCCAGAAAAACACAAGACTTTTTGGTGAGTGAATCATATTAATGGTTTGACCTGAGAGGCATGGGATGATGTAAGTAAGTGGCGGGTGATCTAACCTGTCCTTGAATTGACTTACTTGCTATGTTTTTAATATACTGTGCTAGGGGTGTCTCTGGCTAAGAAATTAGTCATATCAGATTCATCAAGTGTTGCCTGTCATCGACTGATAGTCAAATCATGTTTTGTTTTTTGTTTTTTTTCTCATTGATCCATATCAGAGGTGTGGACTCAAGTCACCTGACTTGGACTCGAGTCAGACTCAAGTCCAAAATTTGATGACTTAAGAATCGACTTAAAAATATGTAAAAAAGACTTGTAATTCCTTGGCTTAAAACATCCAGTGACTCGTGACTTCACTTGGACTTGAGCCTTTTGACTTGAAAATAATTGACACAGTCCCCTAAGCCCCAAGATTAAAAAGTAATTTAAAAGTGTACCACAAATCAATTCATACTGTGACTCAACTAACGTTAACCTTATTTTTCACAGCAAGTCAACACTTAATTCCCCAGATCCACTTAGTTTGAATCAAACTGACAGCATCCAATCAAACTGCAGGAGAGAACCATGAGGAACTAATGTTAAGTTACCGACTGCCAGCTGGAAGACAAGATCCCAAAGATAAATTTGTTCAAGCACAAAACTATGAGGTGGTCAACAAAAAACAAACTGAAGTATGCATTATGGTTCAAAAATTGTAACTGAAGATGCAGCAACTTCCAACTTAATTTGATATCTGAAGTTGCATAAAGAACAGTAAGTCAAGGCTAATATTAACAATTAGCAAGCTGATGCTTAGCTGACCGTAGCTTGACAGCTACGTAACTTTTTAATAACAAAAATATGCAAATTTTAAGCAATTTTGATTTTTGTAAATTTCATATTGGCATTAAATTTGTTAAGGAGTGCATTATGCCTTGTTTAGGACTCGTAACTTTAAGTTTAGAACTTGGGACTTTTCAGTCTTGACATAAGATTTACTTGTGACTTGCAAAAACAATGACTTTGTACCATCTCTCTGATTCATGTTCTAATTTGTGACATTAGTTTCCATTTTTTTTCCAAACCACATAAAACAGCTGAAACACCAGACTGAACAATTTGTCTTCCTGACTTGGTATAAGAGTTTATTTTATAATGGGAGTCCAGCACTGTTTGTTGTGTGTCTAAGTGCGTGTGTGGGTGCTGCAGTGGTGCTGTCAAAAGTACTGATATGGAGCAGAGCCTTCTAAACTTAATCTAGTTTGGTTCCTGCTTGTGCTCCCTGGTTGTAAACAAAACTTTCGACTTTCTCTTAGAGAGAGGGGGTGAAAGAGAGAAGCAACTGTTTGTATGCACCTCCCCAAAGTTCAAAAATATTTAGCACTCTGCAAGCGCTAAGTTCTTACGTGCTCTGATTAACAAATCTATACCAAAATGGGCCGTTTGTCATGATTTATTAGAAGAAACCAAGAAATTCTGTGTATATCCAGACAGTCAGTACCCCCATATAGCCCAAATGCAATTATGTTTTTTTTCACAGCCACACTTTTCTGCAGCTGCGACGGTTTGACTGAGATTAGAAGTTGACAGTCTCCATAGACTGAGTTGTCTAAGAGTTGACTATTTGTTGTCACACCTTTAAAAAAAATAACATTATAAAAATAATTTAAAAACACATTAACTTACAATACAAGCTTGTTATTCCAGTGTCAACAATTTGAAAATGTAGTTAATGAACAGATCTTTGGCCCAGATGCTGTTGCACTTCCCACACACTGTGTGCAGTTGTAAAACAGACCAAAGAAACAGGTACAGAGAGCAGCCCAGTGAATGTAACAATGAACTATCTCTTTGATTGCTTAGCAACAATCTGCAGGTAAAACACTATACTGTACAACACTGTTAACAGTTTTTAAAAAGAAATTTCTATCTATAGCTACTCTTAAGATGAGTCAGCTGTTCTTTTATTCGCCTCTTTCAGACCACTGTAGGCTGCTGGAAAACTTGGCATCCATTTGCCGCAGCATGGCTGTTAAACAGCAGAGGCCATTGCGACAACAGTTTTCAGCATTGCCACAGTTCCTTCAAATTCAATTTATAAGCACCTTTGTCAGCTGAAACACATACGCAGCTCTCACTGAGTGCCTTTTTGTCCTCCATTTTGTGTCACACCTTTCAAAGATGAAGTTAAGAAAACCTACTGAGTGCATTTCTCTCCCCAAACTTGTTAATCAGTATAATTAATCTTTTAAAATAAGTTTTCTGCCTTCTGCTTTTTCCTCTTTGCAATACTGTCTACTTTTTAACTATGGAGCTGTTAGGGAACGGCAGCTTAAATGTATGCAATGCCATAAATTCAAAGCAAAGGAAAACATTTGGAGACAGCAAAACATTTTCTTCCATTAAAATATTTATGAAGCTATGAAGTGACGTTAATGCCCAGCGCTGGATTAATTTAACAGTCATCTCATTCTCTGGGTCCGTGCACTTAAATGTTAATTTCATCCCCTCCTTCCACTCAGCCCATGTGCTGCATACTTACTCTGAGTCCTGGTTTGAGATGGTGGAGTTGCGGTTCTTGCGGAAGCCGGAGAAAATGGACAACACGCTGCGTCTTTTCTTTCTCCTCAGCGACTGGCCCTGATGGAGGGATGACAACTGACTGAAGGAGAGAGAGAGGTTATTGGAAAAGATGTCAGAGCCATAGAACAGATGGAGACAGACAGTAGGATCAGATTTAGAGGTAATTTTGGAAATGCTGTACGATTAATGCAATTAGTCATCAACCGTTATTGACCAGTAATTGTAAGTCGTCATTGGTTTGCAGATCCCAGTGTTAACAGCCAACTACATTATGTGTTACTTATGCTAATGAACCATTAGACAATAATACAGCTTTTTATTCTGCGTGGGCCTGTACAGATGGTTTAATATATTTGAGAGAGGGCATATTTCATGCTGCCCCGATGAATCTTTTTCATGCACTGCTAGTGAACTTTGAGCACACACTATCACGTGGCCTTATAACTGTCTGGGTAGTCATGGTGCTCTCTGAGGTGCAAATGTCTGAGCCATGTATGATCATCTCAAAATCTAAATCAATATTTGTAATCTGAAGTTGCTCCCATATGACTAGCTTAAGAACTGACATTTAGAGTGTCAAAATCATCGTTACAACTCAAAGAACAGTTCACCCCCAAATCAAAAATACACATTTTTCCTCCTCCCTGTAATGCCATTTATCAATGTAGTTCTGCTGTGATTTACAGAGTGTTGGAGATACCGGCTGTAGAGATGTCTGCCTTCTCTCCAATTTAATGGAACTAGATTGCACTCGGCTTGTGGTGCTCAAAGTGCCAAAAAGAAGTACTTTTGAAAAACTTGACAGCAATGTCTCTTTCCAAAGAGTGTGACCCCGTTACTCAAGATAATCCACAAACTGTGTTGTGGGCAGTTTCATGCAGGAACCATTTTGTTTCTACCAAACTACTACAACTAGCAGTAGATGTGCAGTGATGTGGTTGATGGGTGTAATTTGGTATGTATTTTTCTGGCATTTTAGCACAAGCTGAGTGCCATCTAGTTCCATCTAGAGGGGCAGACATGTCTATGGCTGATATCTCCAACACTCGGCAACTCACACCAAAATAATCTAGACTGATAAATAGCACTACAGGTGAGAGGAAATATATGTATTTTTGATGTTGAGTGAACTATCCCTTTAAAAGGTATAGCATTTTTTTAAACATAATTTGTGAGTGACAGTTTTTTAAATTATCTAGTGCAACACTAGTCTGATGGTGGAGAAGCTTTGGTAGTTGACAAAACCTCTGTTGTAGTTTTTCATGTTAGCCTAGATTTTTTTTTTTTTTTTAACCATTATCACTTATGCTGGAAAATATGTATTTTTAACTTCTCACATAAGTCAACTATTCATAGATCTAGCATGTACATTAGAGGAACAGAAGCATTAGCATTTTTGGCATTTAGTTTCTGTCCACCTTGAGAGTGACAGGCTAATTTTCACCTTCTTTTTAGCTCCATTTTTGGTCTCCACCAGCTAAAAGATGCTAAAATGCTTCGAGGGACCTCAGTCAAGTGATGATTATCTGTGGGTTTATCACTTCGAGTGACATTTTTTTACATAAAAGTAGTTGTGTAGTCTATTGGTAATACCAAAATATTAATGCTTTAGAGTGACTCAAAAGGATCAAATCATCACTTTACTGAAATTCAATGCTTTATTGGTATTTTATTGATTATTTTTGCACTATGCTTTAACATTATGTGCCAATATGGATAAGTACTGTTAAAGTAGTTGTTTTAATCAAAGCAAATAGTTGTGTTTCCTTAATACATAATTACTTTGCCAAAGATCTATTCTGTACATGTGGACAGTCAGTTTTGTCTCTAACAAAAGCACAGAAACTATTTTTGCGTGACCACTGTGCAGTTTCAGAGGGAAAATTAGTTGGTGAACAGGAGGCTGGACTATAACAGTAAACAAGATGATTTATTTTATATAACAGAATATGTTCTGGTTATTGAACAAATAGAGCTACAAATGAGGCCTCCATTCAGTGCAAATGAAATCTCTTCACTACATCTGTGCCCGAGTGCTTTAGGGAACATGCTGTTCATTCATCATTGATACCACTGCATGGCATGTGAGAACCAAAGCAATATAGGGAAGGATATCTAATAGTCCTGTTGTTATGCATGTAATATGGACTGTATGAAGCATACAGGAGGACGACTTGTCTAATGTAGGGGCATACTAATATATTGCCATTTCTGGTGCAGCTTCTTGATTTGTTTTTTTTTTTTTTTTTTTTTTTTTTTCATATTTTGTGTCCAGATCAGGTTCGCCCAGTAGGAAGTCTAAAACCGCTGTCAATCACATCTTCAAACACTATTAATTTGGTACATCTAGATATATGTAAGCAGCCACAGCACTGATATCACTCACTTCAGCCCTGTCTGGATGAAATGTTTGAATTGATTATGTTAAATTCAAAACTATGTGTTGGAACTCTGATAACATTTCCATTTTAGCTATTCTGATACAGCACTGAAGCACATCACATTCATCCAAGGGAGGAAAAAAAAACATTCTTTCATAATTATTACCCTGCATCTCATGATTATAACTTTGCATTTGGTAATTATGGGGAAACTTTTTCATAACTAGGAAATCTTTATGCGATTATTATGAGAAGACTATCCCATAATTATGATAAAAATTACCTGTCACCATTTGAGAAGACAGAATGTGATGCCACTGCCTTTATGTATTATTTCCTTCATAGTTGGAGGCTTTGGGAGACACTGAAGTCACTGACTTCATGGCAATATTCATACCGTGTGTCAACACTTTCCAGGAATTTCAAACATTCTGATGCAACACTCAGAGCATTAATATAGCAGCACACCACTAATTGCTATGTAAAGATATGATGGAGTAATGGCGTTCTGAGCAGAAATTGAAGTAACTCTACATCTGTGTGTGTTGTAATCTGAGCTTCTTAGTGCATGTGTGTGTCCCACTGGCTAGCTTTGCACTGCACTCATACAGCAATTACCACTGATATCTTTTGTCAAAGTGCTGTTCCCACCCTCTGGTTCCCCCTGGTTAACACTGTAAGCTCTGTCAACACTGTTGCCATTGTATAGCACCATTTATGGAGTTAGCAACGTTGGCTGCTAGCCACTGGCTCAGACACCTCTATGTTGAGAAAATTCATACCCTGTGAATTTCACATAGAGCTCCTTCAAGTTAATGGAGCTACTCAGGTGAGGAACACATTATGATTTACTTAAACCTGCATTAACTGGCTTGAGGGCAGTAGTGGGTTATATTGTCACCTTCTAACTTGACATGGCTAACTTGTTGCTTATATACACATCTAGCAGATACTGAGCAGTGATAACATTTGTTTTGAGACGTGTTTGTGGCCACCTGGTGACTATAGGTCTAATATTTACCCAGTTTTAGCTTTAGTTTCCACCAACTCAGGAACAAAACATCTCACTTTTTAGTTGCTAAATGCTCCACTATGTTTACCAGCTCATCGTTAATTTTGCATTTAGGCTGTTAAAGATATACGTGCAGGATTTTGATTTTAAAAAGTAAAGACTCTGTCCTTTGTATTTTCTTATCTTCTGTTGTCAAGATGTTTATAAGTGTGTACTCCCACAGCGCTCATGTGAGGTCGGGGCTTTCTAAAAAGGTAGTGACCAGGTGCCAGACCATAAGCAGCAGGCTAACAAGAGACAGAAGTTGAAAAAAACACATGTATAATGAGACGAAATGCCAACTAGAGTGAATCTGGGAATGGCTTTTACTTTCACTGGCAAGTGTGTTTCCAAACAAGAACCAATAATTCTGCATATCATACCTTTATAGGTGCCCTGTGGCATTTTCTTGTAAATAAGAAAGTTACATTTAGCATTACTTACTAAAAAAAAGCTGCCTACTGCTGCTGGAACGTACTGAGGGTGCTGAGAGTGAACCAAAACAGTTAAATTGTGGGTCAGTAAACCAAAACAATGAGCCGAAAGATGCTAAAATGTTCGACAGAGCAGAAGGGGACTATAGAGTTGTATGATAATTTGTCTTACATAACTACAAGATTAAGTTCTTGCACTTCTGTTTAGATCTGCTCCAAGCAGATGTTGCAGAATAAAATATCAGGTTTTACTGATCCGCCAAGATTTGTAGGGCAGCTTTCTTAATGATTGTGCTTTCACTCTTGTATGTGTTGCCCTCAGGGGCCGCTGTAGAAAAGACATATCTACTGCATTTTTTAATGATTGCACAAAAATAAAACTGATTCTGTGAGCTACCTGTCGGGTAGAACTCTCTTGCTGTAGAAATCAGGCAGTCCATCCTCCAGCATATTGACGCCTCCGTTCTCGGAGCAATGCTGTGCACATACACGCACACATACACACAACAGGAAACAGATAGAATAACAGGATAACAATGATCAATCCGCCATGTCGACAAAAAGCTGAAAGGCTGACAATAAGGTATTATCATTTCAAATGGCTGGCTGGCAGAACCAAATCCACTGCCAACAGAAGCCTGTTTGTAAAACAACTCCTCATCACGCTGCCCTAACTGAGTTTGTACCGATTTAGAAAAAGCTTTTTACAAAGTCGCTAAACAAACAAACTGCTAAGTTAGAGGCTGCCCTGCAGCCCCTGGGAGATGGCTGTGCATGATTAACATTTGAGTCACAGAGACACATGCGACAGCTTCCTACTTTAAAAGGAACTTATTTTTGGAAAGTGCCACTGGCATGAAAAGCAAGATAAATAACAAAGGTTCACACAAAGCAGTCAAGAGATAAAAGAAACCCCTGAAAACAATACATGTCAGGTTTACCTTCTCACCTCAACACCTTTCTGAGCTCTTTTGTGGAAACACATAACTTCATGCTGCAGCATGAGATAAAAAAATAGGCAGTTAAACATATACACTGATGCCACTATTGCAATAAAGACTCCTTTACCTTCTAGGTGCCATAAAAAGATCCAGATGTCATTTTAAAAAGTGCTGGCTGTGTTAGAAGCAAGTGAGTATACAAATCTCATACATTTGTTCTGCTTGCCTTTTAAATTTGTATTGTTTTATGTACTCGCTGTATGATTTGGATTAATTGATTGTTTGTGGTGGAGAAACTCCTCTTTATGGATTTTTTATCACAAGAGGCTAGAGCGACTTGTGATGTATGCCAGCTGGAGCTCAGAAAAAAGTCAGAGGTCACGGCTACGCCATTTTTCATCAACTTACAGATTCTGGGGGAGGGTGTCCTGCTCTGTGTCTCCGTGGTGGGCGAGGCCTTACGTGGGTCACGTGACGCAAGGGCGAGCCGTTGGTGGGTAGGGTGGACAGACACTCCCATGATGCCGAATGGGTAAGGGGTGCAGAGTGCGGGGGAGCAGAGGGGGTAGGAGAGGGACTGGGCTCATCACCTAGACCTAAGACAAGACAAAATAAAAATTACATTCATGTCACATCATGACCAACACTACACTGCATACACTGATTTAAGGTCAGCCTCTATGAAAGTTGTGACATCACATTTACTTAACTAAAATATGAGAAGACAAATATGATAACTCTCTACGGCCTTTATTTACATAGCCATGCTACTGCAGCTGCCCTTTGAGGCAGAAAATGGATGAAAATGGAGAGGCAGCTCTGCTATTCTTAGACCTTGAGTAGGGCAAAAAGTGTGGAGTTTGGCCCAAGGGCGGTATGAGAGAAAAGGCCATGTCATTACCTAAAAAGGGTTAGTCCTTCATTTTTATGATATTACATGCAATATTAAATACACTGGCTTATAACACAGTATCTATTAGCATAAGCATTAGCATGGGTGAGAAAAGTTAAGGCCAGCTTAAATATTGAAAGACACGATTACTCATTTCATCATGATAGGGTGCACACCACTTGTGAAGCTGAAGAGATACTAGTACTTTTATTACCTATGGAGAGTCAGTTGACCCTGACCCTACTATTACTGTAAATATATCATGCTACATGAGCAATTGAAGACAATTAGCCGCAATTCAAAGCACAAAAACTCACTCAGTCTGGTGGAGACAGGACGAATTCTTCTAGTTCTGGAGCTTCGCTTTTTAATAGCCATTGTGTCCTTTTGTCAAAGGAGAGAAATGTTTAATAAGCAGTGATTTTATTTTAAACATTATCCTCATAACTTAACATGGATGTGACAACACACAAATATAACAAAAAGAACAATGGGGTTATGTGCTGTATTTCAACATTAATAAATTATTATTAATCATTAATAATTGAACAATGAGCATTACTGTCCTTAACAATAATAAAATGCTGTGTGTTTGCTGTATTTCAGAAAATATCAGTTCAGTTGCTTTACAAGATGAAACAGGAAGACAGGACTGTTCTTTCTGTAAAAAGTGGAACAAAAGCTTTCAGAAATCTGGGACATGGTGGAGGGAAAGAAAAGCTGCTGAGGAAATTATTTTCAACATATTCATTATCTCTAATAAAATGCAGAAGAAATCAATGTATCATCATACAACAGATCGTATAGCATCTTTCAAATAGTTTTGCACGTTTCATATGATACCTAGTGGATTAGCGCTACTAGCAGTTAGGTTTGGTTCACAAAAAGAATTGTGGTTAGGCGTCATCACGCAATGCAATGTGATGACGTGATGTAACATGATAATGTAACGTAACAATGTGACATTGCATATGTAGCTTGTAGCTGGTCTCATGGGTCAAAGTCCTGTGTTTGTTTGACCCATCCACCCCTTACCTTCCTTCCTATGCAGATAACTCTCTATGCTACGTAACCTGACTTCCTCCTTTACTCCTGTCATATGATGGGTGACAGACTGCAGCACGTATGTTAAGTCATGACAGCCCCTTAGCTCACAATTATATGGGTTATATATGAATTATAGTGCATTTCTTTTCATATATATAACTACAAACAGTGAATGAGAGCAGCCTAAAGAAATACAAAGCAAAAGGGTGAGGGCAGGGAAATCAGTGCAGTGGGAAGCTACTGCTGTGGAACAGAGGATGGCAATATTTTTTACCATGATCTATTTTTACAATTACAGTAAACCATGTATTAGGATCCAACAATGACAGATGTTGACCTGCAACAAATTATATTTTTCACTTTTTTTCTTTTATCTTTGTTTTGATTAATTGATTTAACAGATCTACAAAATGTCATAAAACAGTGAAATATCTCTATCTCAATTCCCTAGAGCACAAGGGGATATTTTCAAATTGCTTACTTTGTCTCTTCACCAGCCCATAAATCTAGAAGTATTCAATTTATAGGACTTGCTAAGAAAGAAAAGTAGCAAATTTGCACATTTCAGAAGCTTTTCTGAAGCACTTCAAATTACTTAAACTATCAACGGATAATCAAACCAGCTAATTGATTTTTATCATGTAAATCATGTAATGCTCAATAGTAAGAAATAATACACATCTGTCCCTCTGGAAAAAAAGAAAGTCACTATTCACTCACTAAGCATTCACATATTATCAGCATGTCCTCAGACACTTACTATTCCCAGGTTGACGCCAAAGTCGTCATCAGGAAAGTCCAGAGACTCAACTATTCTGGACTGTCTGACGGTGCGTCTGCCCGTCCCGACGTCATCCCAACGCTTCGCCTGAGACACCTGCCGCAGCTGATGCAACATACATACACATAAGAACACATGCACAAACACATACACACAAATACACAGTGATGGCACCTTGAACAATATCCTTCAACACAATCTCAGAGGAGAGGTGTGTCCGTCCTTGTACAAACAAACAAAGCAAATGGTACTTTGCTATAGTTTGCAAAGTCCATGAAGAATATGAATAAAATACAATTTCTTGATTATCAAAGCAGAGTGAGGAATGATAGAGGACGAACTGGCACTGCAGCAAAACAGAGGAGAGAAAATGAGATGTAACGGTAGAGGCAGTGAATGGAATGCAAAACAGAGCAGGTCCTGGCAGTGTTATTGCCAGAAGTCTATTTTTGCCTCCTTTTCCACTGGCTTCATTTTAAACAATTCAATTTTATGGAGAGGAGAACCTGCAGGGTCTAATCATGTCCTTAACAGACTCAAATCTAGTTGTTATGTTGTTTCTGAGTGCAATATTATCCTAGAAAAGCTGCTCTATACTTATAACCCTTCATCCTGATATGGTAATAACGCACAGCAGCTCAAATGCAGTGCCTACTTCAATTAAACTAAACATTAAAGATACACAACCTTTTTGACAGCATGGGAGATTTCTATCACAAACATCAGATTTTAATGAGGTCCTCCATGCTACAGAAAGACTTTCCTAAGGGACAAATAATGAGCTTAATCTGCACTTCACATCAAATTGCACCACTACTGATCCTCAACTTGCTAAACTGAATCTAAAAGTAAATGTTATCATTTTGTTGAGTGTTGAATTTGACATTTCAATGTAATCTGGAGGCTTTTCTGGGCCGACTCTATGGCACTCTGGTTGGAAATCTCCACACTAGACTGATAAACCCGGAGGCAGAGTTGTACTTATTTGGCAACATTTTATCAATGATGTGTGTGATCTGTAATAAACAGAGTTTTTAAGACACAAATGTATTCCACAGCAGACAACATACTATAAATATTCAAGTATTTAGATGAAACCATGACTCATCTTACTAAAAATAACTGACTGACAAAATGAAATGAAATGAATCATCATGTCATTAACAAACACCCTGCCCAATTCACTAAATGTACACTGAGGTGAATGGGTTTTGTTAAAGTGGCAGTAGGTTATATGGATTATTATTCATATAAACTAATGAAAAAAGTAAGGAAATTTGTGTTTGGTAGATTTGTTGTAACAATGCTTCTTGGCAATAAATCTTATACCACTGGAGAGCCTGTTTATTTCCCTTTTAAATGGTGCCCAAATTGTAAGAAACATGCATTTGTGGGTTGCGCCCATGAAAAATTTGCAAAATCTTCTCTGCCAATGCCAAACAGCTTTTTTTGCTGTTGCTATTGACTCTTGTTTTGAGCTTCCGGTACCCCCAGGTGCTGACAATCAGGTGTCAATCAGGCACCTGTTTCCAGCACCTGTGAGCATGGGCCTTGCTACAGTGGTCAGTTGGTGTCTGTCCAAGAATCAGCATGCCACGTTTGACTGATATGGATATGGCCCGTGCAATAGGGCAACTTCAAGCTGGTGTTTTGTAAAACCAAGTTGTGGCATTATTTGGAGTGAGCCCTCGTGCCATCTGCAAACTGAAGGCCAAGTTCCATATAACGGGGGATGTCAGAGACCCAAGAAGACGGCACCCCAAGAAGACCGTTTCCTCATCCTATCAGCACTAAGGAACCGTAGGCAGTCTCCTACAGATTTGCAGTCAAAGTTTGCAGGACGATATGGCCGATGACTCTCTGCCCAGACAAGCCGGAACAGACTGCACGCAGCCAATCTCCGGTCTCAAAGAGCTGACAGGAGGCCTGCCATGACTTCCCTTCACCATCAGGCCTGTTTGCGCTGGTGTCAGCAACACGTGCACTGGAACCTGAACATGTGGAGGAACGTTATGTTCAGCGATGAGTCCAGATTCTGCCTAAGGCAGATCAAAGTGTGGAGAAGACGTGGAAAACGTTTTGCTGATTGCTGCACCAATAGAGTAACATCTTTTGGTGGAGGCAGTGTGAAGGTGTGGGGCGGCATCTCCCTCACTGGAAAAATGAGGCTTGTCATCATTGGAGTCAATCTCAGTGCAGAGAGAGATATCGAGATGAAATTCTGCAACTCGTCATATATCCACAGTCTGGGACCAAACTCTATCCTCCAAGATGACAGTGCTCACCCCCACAGAGCGGGGTTTTTTAGAGACTACCTCCAGAATTTGGGAGTGGAGAGGATGGAATGACCTGCCAGCAGTTCTGACCTCAAACCTATTGAACACTTGTAGGATCAGTTTGGGTGCGCTGTTTGTGCCAGAGTGACCAACACAAACACGTTGGCTGACTTGCAACAAATGCTGGTTGAAGAATGGGATGCCATCCCACAGCAGTGTGTGACCAGGCTGGTGACCAGCATGAGGAGGAGGTGCCAGGCTTTTGTGGCTGTGTATGGTTCTTCCACACGCTACTGAGGATCCTGTTTGTTGAATGAATAAATTGTTAAACTGCCAATATGTCTTGTTTCTTCAGACTTCAATGATCCAATAACCAAGCAACACCAAAAAGAGTCAACACCAAAAAAGAAAGCTGTTTGGCATTGGCATAGATTTGGCTAATTTTTCATGGGCGCAACCCACATACTCAGCTCTGCTGCTAATCCCACAAATACATGTTCCTTACAAATGGGGCACCACTTAAAAGGGAACAAAACAGGCTTTCCAACGGTATAAGATTTATTGCCAAGAAGCATTGTTACAACAAAGAAATAATCTACCACAACATACATTTCCTTACTTTCTGTGCTTAGTTTAAAAGCAATTGAAAAATTTTGGTGAGCAGCAAGAAACTTTGTCAGAACACTGATACACTTTTTCAAAGTATGAAAACAATCCAACCAATGAGAAAGACTCTGAGGCAGTGGGCATGCCTGCATTCTTTTAATCACTTCTAACCTACTTCTGGGGGTGGAGCCTTACGTAATGCCGTAATTCTCCAAGCTTGTTCAAATTTTAACCGATTTGATCACTTTCCTCCCATTATGACTTTGAGATTGCAGATTTATGTTGAACAACTCAAAGGAATAGTAAAGACATTTTGGGAAAAACAATTCTTTGCTTTTAGGTGGAGCATCTGAGTCTTGTCATCACTATTCCTGTTCACATGCAGCTGTGTGTATGCCGATTAACTTACCTAACATGTCGTTTATCACGTCATAATATGGAAAATTGGAACAGCTGGAGTCACTTATGCCATTTTGCTTCTTTGCACTAAAATAGGATTTTTTCAAAGTGTCTTACCCGTGGCAGACTTGTTGGACAGTGTGAACACAGCCTCCTTCTTTCATTTCTTCAACCACCTTCTTGAAAAGATCAGATTTGGGATATTTGCCCACATCCAAAAATCTGCTGATATCCAAGTCTTTCATAATGTTTAAAAGCAGCTGTGCTTTTTCTTCCGACCAAAAATGTGGGTTTTTCTTCTAGGCGTGTTTCTCCACCACAGCCTTACAAACTGTTGGCGAGTTGGTTTATGCACAATGCATCCATGACAATGCACAGAGCTAACAATTAACAGGTACTGTAAGAGGCTGTGTGTCGTAGACTGCGGTAAAAACCCCAACTGAGACGCATATTCTGAATGTGCTATATTCATGCCCAAATAATCCTCCTAAAACCTGAATAATACCAGCATATCCTACATGTCTTCCTTGGAAAATGCTACATTCAGAATCAGGTCTCATTAAGACTACCCCAACAAAATATGCTCTTTCGTGACCCATACTAAAGTCCGATTATTGTAAAATTCTGAATAAGAGTGGAACATTACTGTGCATTAAAATGCAGTTGCTGTGAGGTTTCCAGGTAACCAGCAAAGTCTCCAGGAAGTCATTTCTCCCCACAAAGAGTCTGCTACATAACTCAAATCACAACATTTTTTAACTTTGGTTTTGTTCATTAGTAAGTTTTGCGGGCAGTGGCACTGGCTGTTTCCCTCTGCTTCCAGTCTGTATGCTAAGCTACCTTCTCCTGGCTCAGCTTCACACAGTAACTAGTGGACAGACTTGAGAGTGGAACTTATCTTCTCATATAACTCTCAGCAAAAAAGTGAATCACTGTCCCTCCCAAAAGGTTGAACTATTCCTTTAAAATGATTTCAAAATTCTATATTTAAAGCTGAACTCTAATGTTTTGTGATTAATGATGTAATATATATTAATGTAATGTTATGTAAAAAAAAAATTAAAAAGTAAAACTTTTTTTAAAAAATACCATTAAATTTAACATTAATCTGATGAACCAATGTAGATCCTACAGCCAGGCTCAGACTAAAGGAGTTTTAAAATCCTAACTGATCTTGAAATCCAGTTGCATCACACAGATAAGAAGAAACTTCACAGATGTTCTTCTCTCTAATCTTAAACATACAGTACACATCACAAGATTTGAAAATAATGGCCCATCACACACTACAGAGAGAGAAATACACCACCTCACATGATCTTATGGGAAAGTGGATAAAACAAAAAGGAGACTGATATGGTTTGACAACTTGCTGTAATGTTAACGATGCTTTGGAGTGAGAAAAAAAAGCAGAAGGCACGAGTCGGGATGAGAAAATGGTTGGGGAGACATGGTCAACAAGGGCTGTCTATTCTTCAGTGAGACCTGAGGGTGAAATTTTTGCCAGTTTTGATATCTGTCCACAGTAGTATGAACTGGGGGTGTCGTATTTCGGAAGGAAGCGGGACTGATTACCCAGGGCCCCAGTGGGAGAGGGGCCCTCAAAAAGCCTGGCTGAACCTTTTTATTTTTTTTTCTTTAAACTGGAGCTGTCCAAGGCCCCTCCAACCCCCTAAAGGCGCAACATGGTTTAGTCCACCTCTGCACTAGAATTTGTCTCTAAACGCAGCTAGAGCCAAGTGAGTGACTGCTTATGCTGCTGGAGCACCAATGAAGACGGTCATGACTTTGACCAAAAAAAAAAAGGAAAGAAAGAAAGAAAAAAAGAAAGAAAGAAAGGAATAGAAAGCAAACTGACCTTGTAAAAAAAAAAGATTACCGTTGTTTGCTCTTGTGAAAGTACTGACATAACCAGATTTTAAATCCCTATCCAACTAGAAATGCACTGATTGTAGAATTCTGGGCCAATATTGATACCAATGTTTTTATGTTGTTGTTTAATTTGTTTTTGTTGTCACCTCTTGTGTGCCAGGGAAACAAATAAATCTACACTTTAAAAAAATAACTGAATTGTTAAAAAGTAATTAACCCCTTAATTACACTACCTTTAATAAGCACAAATTCAATCATAAAATTTAAAAAACAACCTTGAATATGAAAAACATCTCGGTTAAAAATATAACCGATTCAAAAGCCTTTCTACCAAATTTAACACCATAATTCCCACTCTAAAATCTATTCTATATTGCTGTCAAAACATTAAAATGTCCCTCCCTCAAACAGCTGTATTTATTAAAGTTTCTTGGCAAAAATGTTACAAGATTGCATTGAACACATCATGATAACGTTATACTTTACCTTTGTATAATACTCATTTTTACTAAGTAGAGTTTGAATGCTTCATGTTGTAACATCTATCTGCAGTTAGTTTCAGCCACCGGCTGCTTACAGCTAACAGCCAATGTTTACTAGCTCTCCTCCTGCCGATTTTAACACAGTTATTCAAAATGTACCATTATCAGGGAAATTCAAGCCTTCACACATTGATAGTGAATTTACTGCGTCCTTTGATCCCGACAGTGTCCAGGAGAAGATCCCTGTTTATCCCAAACACGTTTTCTATTGTCACTGGGATGCTTTAATCATAATTTTGTGTCCCATCACTGAATGTTTTAGTAGTAAGCCATGTTTTAAGCGGGATAATGTATAGTGAGCTGGTGACTGTTGAAAGTGCCGACAGGGGAATGGAACCCCGATGCGCAGTCACCGGCTCACTTTACCTTATACCTTACCTAACTTGCTAGCCGTCTTGTCACACAACAGTGAGATCAAGGAGCCCATCTGCCAAACAGTCACTGTATTCTTCTTGAACCTGCTCATTAATTTTAGTTTGTGGCTGTGAGTCTGGAGCCCTGCTTTTTAGCCTGCGCAAAATTGGCGATACAACAGAAAAACATCGGCCACTGCCATCAGTGAATGTCATTTTATCTGCCAATAGGCCGATGGCAGCCAATAAGGCAAATGTTGGCTGATATCAATGATCCGCCAATAAATCGGTGCATCCCTAGACTGGATCTGTACGAAATAATATGGGCTGAACATTGACACCTACCAAAGTCCCAGACCAGATTTTTCCTCTGATTGTTGGAAGAGGTGAATCAGGAAAAAAAAAAAAGCCCAAGAACTCCTGTAGTCTGAGCCCAGCGAAAATGATCTTTGCTATGAAGTTATTGATTTCAGCTTTAAACATGAAAACACTTTGTTCTAAATTCTACAAAGAAGTCATGCAGAAAAGGGGTATTACCAGTACCAGGGTTTTATGGGTGGTGTACAGCTCTTGCAGAATCTGATCCACAATTGAGTTGGTCAGATAGGAGACCACAGACAACTTCACCTCCCTGAAAAGAGGAGAGCAAATGAAAACAGAATAATAATTAAATCAGTATCTTAGCTGAAGTTTTTGGCTTGACTTGTTTCTCCGGCTCTCCGTCTTACTCCAGGGCTCTGTTGATATCCTCAGCTGCTCTCTCCATGAGTGCATTGCGAATGGCGGAGCGAGGGATCGAAACTTGTTCGGAGATGGACGAGAGAGGTGGGCTGAGTCTCTCTGCAGCTGAGCAGGACAGTGGACACAACTCGCGGCACAGAGACACCATAGAGTCCACCACCACCTGGACACAGTTGACCCAAGACATGCATTACCACACATACATTTTTCACACTTTCTCAATATACACATATGTTTCCATTGCATTTAATAATTCATGCACAGTGGTTCTTTATCTGCTAGATTTTCATCCAGCTCCTTTACTCAGACTTGTTGTCATCTTTTATTTATGTGCATTGCAGCAATCCATTCATCCATGAATCAACCACTAATAATTCAGATGATCTGTCCATCCTCCTCTAGATCTAACTTTATCAGTTTACACCAAAGTTGGGCATTTGTTCATGAACTGAATTCTTTCCTTTTAACTGATCTTGACCTTTGAAAATTAGAAATGTAGCCGTATGCATGACTGCAAAATTAGAAAGCACAAACAGAAATGTAAATTATGCTCAAGTAAGTTTCAAATTCAATAGAAAGTATCCAAGATTCCTCCTCGGGGTGTGCTGCTTTTTTATCACTCCACTGCCGCTGAATCCCAATGGGAGCAGAGCTGAACCAAAGAAAAAAAAAGTTAAACTGTTTCTTCCCTGTGAATTTAAATGCTACATTTCTTTTGAAGTCAGCATACCTGCACCGCACACACAGTCGCACGCTATTAATGGTCAATTTAAATGCAACTAGTCCAGAGCTCAACTTCTGTTTAAAATACAGACGCATCGGGGGAATGGCTGTTGTCTGCGATTACGGTCACAGTTCCACCTCCATCCTACCTGCAGCTCTTTGTCGGCAGCCTTGGCCAGCTCTCCAGCCAGAGTGTCCAGTCGTTGTTTGACGGGGCCGTCCACCGACAACACATGGGCCAACTCACACAGAGAGGGATACAGCTGATACACAGACAGTCACACACAGCAGGAGAGGGAAAAGGTTAAAATCAGTGGAGTAACAAAAGAAAGCACTGAACAGAATGTCCCCTCTCTAAAAGTTGTATCAATACATGTATTATATTGTCTGATTATTACAATTGAGGTGCAAGTAGTATTATAATCTAGTAGCAGGTAAACGTGGAGCTAACTTTGACAACATTACATTAAAAAAATCATCATATTCTATAAGCTGATCATTTGATTTGTGGACCAAATAACTGATTTTCATCCATATGTTATAATTATTATCTAAAAGCCATTAAAAAGTTTGTGTTGCCAAGTTGTGAAAAATCTCTTTGACTTGAGTAACTCTTCCTGTTGGCTTATAAGAATTAGCCCTTAGAAATGTCACCAATTGCTTTTGTTTATTTGCCTTAATTTTATTTTCTTTATTTCTTGGTTCAGACACTGTATTTTAATTCTGTTTGGCTCTGTTTGATCACAGAGAAAAAACAGCTCCAAAAAGGGAGCAGGGCTCCACCTGGGCGTCTCCTTTGATGTGTGATTGACAGTCATTAGCCTAATTAGAGTTGACAGGAGATGAGTTCTCTGCTCCTGTGAAGTGTTGGACAGTGTAGGGCTGTTACAGGTGAAACATGTACATTTTGGGGATTGATCTTTTGACAGAAGACTTCCTAGTGACAAAGAAAAAGAGGATGCCTGTGCACTGTCAATTTCAAACAGAAGTGGATATAAAACAAACTGAGAGGTGAACTGTTTAGTTCAGGAGGCCGTGATGTGGTACCTGTTTGAACTGTGTGAAGCTCAGCAATTTTCTAGGTAAGATTTTTTCTCATTAACACTGAAATGGCAGCAAAATATATTTATGTCCACACATTTTACTGTTTCAGTTGTTGGAGAACACATGCAACAATACTCTTTGTCGCACCAGTACACACAGAGTGCAACATGGAACTAGTTTTGTTATGTTCTGAGGTTGTTGAGTGGGTCTCTGTTTTGATATTCAGGTGTATTGCTGCTCTGTCAGTACTGAGCACAAACAAACTTTTCATTTGGTGTTTTGTTGGATCGAACTCGGTGAAGCTTCCCTGTAGTGTTTTCAGCTCTGGTTGTTGAGGGCTCATCCTGGTCTAGTATACAGTTAATGGCTGTCGTTTGTTACTGTACCTTTATACTGCGCCATGAGTCCGTGTTGCCATAGCAACCTATGCCATGTGGGTTTTTATTTTGCACAGTTGTCTTCGATTTTAATTACATCTAACTGAAACATTCATACCGCCCTGGCCCCTGGAGATAACCATAACAGTCAGTGATGATTTTAGTTGTTTTTTGATGTCTGCTATTTTGCTTCTTTGCATCATTTTTTAAGTTTCACACAGGTGGCGGACTTGTTTGACCATGCAATGCAGCTTCTCTCTTTCATACCTTTAACCACCTTCTTGAGGTCTGTGTTGCGATATTTGTGCATATCCAAAAACCTATCAAAGTCTTTCCGACTGTTTAAAAGTCAGAGATGGGCTTCTTCGTCTGATGAGAAATGTGGGCTTTCATTTTGGGCATTCATCTCTACCCCAGCCTTGCAAGCTGTCGGCGAGTTGTACGCATCAACGCATCCATGAAAACACAGAGTTGACCCTAAACAGGCAAGAGGCTGCAAGTTGCAAAATGCCTTAACACCTCAGTTCAGAAGCTTATTTCAAATGTGTTGCATGCATGCAAAAATAATGCTATTAAGATCTGAATAATATCAGCATATCCCACGTCTCAATCAGAAATGCTGAACTTGGAAAAAGGCCTAATTTAGAAGATCCAAACAAAATATTCTGTTTACATGACCTGTATCAAATTCAGAATATTGTCATATTTGTAATAATAGTGGAATATTTGTGTGCGTGTAAACATGTCCATTGTTGTTGGGAACTTAAACATTATTACCTTACTGCTTATTCATTAATCTTAATTAAAGTATGTATCTATAACTTAAATATTAAAGACCCACCAACTGACAGATCTTTTACAATCTGGCAAACTAAAAGTTGTTCTGTTTGCTCATAAATAATATATAAAGTATTAGCAACTGCTTGATAAACCATTAATAAAGCAATTTGTTACAGTATATTAACTCTTTATGAAGGGGGACTTAGTATAATGTGAAATCATAACCTGCAAAATAACTGGCCTTCAGTATTCCCCTCTGAAATGTACAGTAGTAAAGAAGTAGTAGCTGAAATTGTGCTGGAACTTGCATTAAGAAATTTCTTTTTGGCCACTTGGGGGCACCAAAACACTAATATTTTATCATATTTAAAAAAAATGTGGTTACTTGTTAGCAAACATTTCCTTTTTTATACATCCAGTAGGCACAGAGCAACATTAGCCTTAATTTAAAGTCATGTTTTTGTCTACCTGATGAATGTAAGTCCAATAATCACTCTTCTTTTAGCTCAGATTTTGGTCGCTCCCAGCTCTTGAGTGATATATGTGGCTCTTTATCTGCTAAACGCTCCACTATGTTCTCCAGCTAGTTGCCAACATTTGTCCGTCTGCCATTTAATGCTTGGCATCCAGTGGGTTTATCAAAGCTTTTCCTTTCTAGACATACTGTAATACACTTCACTCTAGTGTGTGTATCACACATCCTTTGGCATTATATGAGTTATTACAGCTTAAATGTCACACACACAAACACAAACTAAAGTGGTAGTCTTCTCACAGCTCTTGAATCCCTGGCTTCTTTGAGGATTTGTCTGGCCGTCTGGACCTCCTCTCCTTCCTCGCAGCCTTTCAGGACACACACCTGCTGCTGCACCCGCACGCACAGACGCTCCATCACCTACACAGACATAAAACACAAACAAAACATACTTATATGAATACACGTAATGGAGTGTAATCTATAAAATACACAACAAAAAAAATTCTTGACTTGTTCACCATCAGGTGCACAAACAGAGACACACACCTGTTCGGCCGTGCTGGTGACGAGGCCTTGGTGCAGCCTGAGAGCCTGTTTCTGAGAGAAACGCTGAGTCTGGTTGTTCCTAAGCAGGGCACGCTGGATCTGTCACACGCACGCAAGGAAAACAAACAAGGAGAGAGGGGAGTGGAGATGACAGGTGTTTACAAAGCACAGTGTGCAGGAGACAGGAGACAAGTCCATTTGCATGGTAATAAGGAGACTGGAGAGAGAGTTCTGATCCCCAGAAATAAACGGGATGCCTTTGATTTATTTTCTTGACTCAGCAGGTGGAAGTGTTCACTGCTTAATCATCTTATGTAAAGAAAGATGGAATCAAGGGTTCTTCAAGGACTTAGGAGCTTCACAGACAATATGCAAACAAACAAGGACCCTAACCCAAATAAAAGCTTTTACACTCAGTATGCACACTTATGATAAGAACCAGAAAATGTTTCATGAGGCTGGTTTCACAGCATCTCTATTTCTGATGTTAGAAAGTATATCAAACTGATGGGAAAATATAGTTGAAATTGTTTTTATTTTCATGTTTCTGGAAATGTATCAGAAATGCTCCTTTAACCTCCATGCCTCTGGGGAGGCGAGATGTGGTGTGTGACTGACTGACAGCTGAGCTTCCAGGGAAATGGAATGTGACGTGCAATGTAAACAGACTTGCTCTGTTAACTGCAGCTTACAAGCCAAGTGACAAACAGCATTTAGTTAGCAGTGGTATAGACAAAAATGACCACACCAGTGAGTCCATCTTTCTCTTATGGATATTCATTTATGGATTTTAACAAGCCATGGTACAAGATAAGATATGCATCCTGTCAAAAAGAAAGACTACATCCAAGCAGCTAATATTTGCTGCCTATACACAGTCTTTGTCTCATCTTTTTTTGTCTTTGTCGTAGGCTGCTGTCTGGCTGTCAGTAAATGTCACTGTCATGCCAACAAGCGGAGTTTACTGCTTTATTCAAATGTGGCTTGAAATAGAATGTTTTGATTGGCTTTATGAAGAGAACATCTCGGATGACATAGCCAGATAACGGCACGTAGACATACATGAACAGACGGAGCGCCTCCGTGATCAAAAAATAAAATGTGAATGGGCACTGACACCGGAGGACATCGATATTCACAACACATCCATGTGGTGTGGAAGGAAAAAGCAGCATGATAGCAGTAAAAAAGATCCATCACCTTCCAGTGTGAGTTTTTAAAGTAAAAGAATGCATAATGGTTGAATATTTTAAAGCCTTTACACTGGTTACCTGTCAGTTTTTGTATTGACCTTAAATTTATTTTATTATTTTACAAGGCACTACTTGGTTGTACACCAGTCTACCTCTCAAAAATGCTTTTAGTTTATGAACGAGGAAGGCCTATTGGACCCTCTGCCCCTCTCTCTCTTAGCTTTCACCACAAAGCAGAACAAAAACGTCTGGCAATGAAGCTTTCAGCCGTGGTGCTCCTGGAGCAGCCTTCCAGAGGATCTGAAAGGAGCTAATAAAACTGATATTTTTTAACATTAACTAAACACTCATCTTTTTCATCTGGCTTTTATTGGTTTCATTATTTATGCTTATTCTATTATCATCACTAGTTTACTCTGTTTTATCAATATTTTAATGTTGATCATTATGATTTATTTTATTCTATTTAATTTTAATAACATTGCACTATTCTTTTTTACTTTTTATTTATTCAACACATAACACAGACAGCACACACAACATAGATGAGATATTAATAATAGTATTCACACACATATCCATACTAAAAATCATTTCATGCCATATTTAACAATAATAAATACGTTTTCAATGGAGATATTACTTTCCAAAATACACCTTCCAGATTAGCACACAACCCACCTTTACCATTTATAATCCAACGAAAAGAGCACAAGAAATACAGATATATGTATAACAAAACCCAACATTTGTTTTTTTGTTTATTTACATCCTATATTTTCGTTAATTGTCGGTAAAGGACTCTGCAGTACACTGATTTGTCTGACGGGTGCTAAATAAATAAAGTTTGATTATTTGTTTGAATAGCCAAGATCTAAATTGCAGATGCACTGGCTAAAAAAAAAAAATCAACAGGAGGCTGATTGATATGCAGCACAGCAAACAGTGGCACATCAAACTGAAAAGCTGACTTCTACCTAAAAAGGAATACTTCACCATCAAAATGATCACTTGTATATTAATTCTTCACCCCCCTGTTACCCATTTTTTCCTCTCATGCCATTACAGTGAACTAAGAATCCAAAAACGGGAAAAATATTGATAAACTGGAGCAAAAGGGGGGAGCATTTAACAATAGCAACACTATCTGGTTATAGACTTTCACACAACTTGTGTTTTGAATGGAAAGGTTTTTGAGAAAATGCATGTGTTTGGGAAGTACTGAGCATATGACTGGATTAATGAGACTTCAATTCATCAAGACTTTTCTCAGTTATAGGACTCATCGTTCACCATGGGGGCATACCATAAAAATTAAGTTTTCTTCACAAATTCAAGGTAACACAGGGTGAGCAATTGATATACAAAGGATCTTGTTGGGGGAGGTATTTCTACTGCCTATAACAATACCTTTGTTTTTTTGTTTTTTCTCCCTTAACCAAAGGCCAAAACCCAGATATTCAATTTATCATGACACTGGAGAAATGAAAGCAGCAAACACTCACATTTGAACTAATATTTCAAGGTTATGTTTGGCATATTTGCTTGACTAATGACCTCTATGAGTAATCAATCAAGATTATCAAGATGGTTGCTGGTACTTGTACTATTAATCATAAGAACTAGAATTACTACCTCACGGTTGCTTGCCTCTAACAGCCTGTTAAGTTTCAGTTACAATTTGCATCCATGTTTGTGAAAACATGGATGCTTCACACACATCTTCCCTGTGACAGCACAGAAGATCTATACAATCAGCACAGTTTCAAGGCACCCAAGATGAGTGTCACCAATTCAGAGTATTATGATGTCAAAGTGAAGCTGACCTTTGACCTTTTGGATATAAAATGTCACCACTTCATCATTAAATCCTGTTAGACATTTGTGTGAAATGTTGTCATAATTAGCAAATAAATTCTTGAGTTACGGCCAAAAACAGTGAACTTTAATCTCTGACCAAGAATTTCAAATCAGTTTATTCTTGAGTCCATGTGGACATTTGTGCCAAATTTGAGGAAATTCCCTTGAGGCCTTCTTGAGATATTGCATTAATAAGAATGAGAAAAAACAAGGTTACAGTGACCTTGACTTTTGACCAATAAAATCTAATCAGTTCATCACTGAGTCCAGGTGGATGTTTGTGCCAAATCTGAGGAAATTCCCGTGAGGCCTTCTTGAGACATTGCATTAATAAGAATGAGACAAAACAAGGTTACAGTGACCTTGACTTTTGACCACTAAAATCTAATCAGTTCATCATTGAGTCCAGGTGGACGTTTGTGCCAAATTTGAAGAAATTCCCTTCTGGTGTTCTTGAGATATTGCGTTCAGAAGACTGGGACACACAGATGGACTGACAGACAAACTGAAAACATCATGCCTCCAGGCACAGCTATCACTAAAAATCTAAATTTCAGTCCATCACTTTAATATCAAAGCATCTCTTCCTCATCCTTAAAACTGAAAGAGACTTCAAAAGATTGTCTGATGAATGACATACACTGGTATAACGGGTATTAAGTGGTTCATTTGATATATAAAGGTATTTGTAATCTCCTTTGCATTGTCCTGGTTAGAAATTGCAACCCAAATATTCAGAGGGCATCAGGAATTCTCTGAAAAGTTTGTCTTTTCATGCAAACTTTCTCAATGACACATATCCCACAACAGCAATATAAAGCAGTATAATAATCCATCAAAAGCTTCACATTTAATCATCACTTCTACCGCACAAGCAAATTAAAGTCATTCATCAAAACCATGAATCATCATCCTAATTGTCAGATAATGTTATTAACTATTTGCATTTTTATAACATGATGCAGCATATTTAGACATCACAGACTGAAGGCACAGAGCTCCTCTCACCTTGGTCAGGGCTTGGTCCGTCTTCTCTGGGGCGCTGCGGTATGCCTGAGTGACATCACTGAGGGGGAGGGGCATGTACTGAAGGGTAAAGTTACTGTTCAGTGGAGAAGGAAGAAAGAAAATATAATATTACCCTCACAAAAACAAACAGGAAGAATTGTGATGTTAACAAGAACAAACAGGAAACACCCAGGGCACTTATAACAGTTGTCTCCAACTCCTTAATACGCAAATGCACCCACACGTACACACAAAACACAACTTCGCACCCACACACTCAGAAAAAAAAAAAAAGTGACAGTTTGACTGGCATGAACATCTGATGAAACGCTGTGTAATAGTAAACATTGTACAGAGATGGTTATCTGCCTTTCATATGGGTGTGTGTGTGTGTGTGAGTGATCCGTTTTATGTGTGTATCTCCTCTTCAAACGTTTTTCTTTTCTGGTGTGTGTGTGTGTGTGTTGTGTTCGTCTTACTGCTCCAACGCCCTCGCCACATCTTGGAAGCCTGTCGCTGTGGTGTTGTTGCGATCCCACGTCACACTCCTGAGAGGGATCAAACCAGCAGGAAATAGGGGGAGACAGGCACAGAGAGGAAGAAGAAGAAGAAGAAGATCAGTCACTTTCTAATGCTCCTAAAACAGACACACGCGCACACACGGGGCATAATATCACAGTTACCGCACTTATCTGACCGCGCAGCTGCACAAACACATCACAGAAGGATTAGCAAGACATTTGTCAGGACTTTCTTTTCAGTGCACGCATAGAACGAGTCCATATCACAACATTAAGAATGCATGAACTGCCGCCATGCAACTAATGAGCTTCTGTGCAGATTCTCCACCTACACTCCACACTGTCTAACTCCTGTTTTTAATATATCACTCATTTTCAGCCCCTCTTTCCTTTCATCCATCCTCCTCCTCCTCCATCTCCATCTCTCTTTCCCTCGACTCACTCTGCCCTAGAAATTCAATCAGCTAAACCCAAATCTCACTCCTTGGGTGGGCTCCCTCTCCGGTCCCTTCATAACTTTCTCCCTCTCTAGTCCATATCCAACCGTTTTCCCATCCTAATACGTCTATCCTACCCCCTGTCTCGCTTCTGTCCTCCTTTCCCCTCACTCTTTTCTGCCTATCACAGAGTTTTCATCTGCTCCTTCCATTCCTCCACCTCTAAATACACACACACACCTCTTCAGTCAGTCTCTTCTTTTCTCTTACTTAAGGGAGGTGCAATACATTGTATGCCTGAAGGCCATTTCCCCTCCCTTCACTGATTCTCCTCGCTATCCCTCCAAGTCCTCAGTCTTCCCTTCTTATCTCCAACATGGTTCACTTTCCCCCCCTCTATCTTTGAAGCACTGCACTGAACTCACTGTTCTGCCTCTGAGCAACCTCAGTATATCCTCTCCTCAAACCATACCTAACATATTAATTTTCTCTGACCCTATTCTTTCATCTGTCCCCCTGTTTTTTTCCCCGTTATCCCTCTCTGTAACGGTGTGCTCTAATCTGCAAGGAAATCCCTCCCTCGCTCCCATTGGAGTACACACGTACACACACCTGAGTGTTGTGTTGATCTGCAGGGCTTTGCTGAGCATCTTGGCCCCGGAGTCCTCCAAGAGGTTGCCGCTCAGGTCCACCTTCCGTAGGCACGTGTTGGAGCCCAGGGCATTGACCAGCACTGTGCCCCGCTGGCGAAGCCTCGAGTCAGACAAGGAGAGGGACTGCAGGGCCTGGAGGAGGTAGGGAGAGAGAGCATGGAGGAAAAACATGGAAGAGGTGTGAATTTAAGAACTTTAAAGGGTGAGGTAAATGTGAGTTTATGTTAGAAGTTTTTAGGAGGATGGACTTGTCATTAAATGATGAAAACAGACATTAACAAAATGGCACATGTACCAGGTAGATGACAGTGGGGGCTTTGGTTTTTAAAACATCTGGAAATGTGTTTTAATGATTGCAACGAAACTTTTAAAACCTTTGCATCCATGTTTTTGTTGATAATACAAGTACCTGGATGTTAATCTGGATTTTCAAAACACCATTTGCAGTTCAAACCCTCTGCAGTTGAATCATTTATGTTTTTCTACCTGCTTACATAGACCCAGTGCATAAGAATCAACTGCTTATTTGCTTTTTCTCCCATTTTTGTCAACTTGTCTTTTATCAGACGAAATTTCTGAGCAGAGCTTTTGCATTAGGACCCTACCTACAGTAAAACTGTGGTGAACAGTGTCATCTTGTTGCACAACACATTACGACTTCACAAATATAATTTCAGTGTTAAAATCAGTTTAAACCAAGAGACTTTTTTTTTTTTTTTTAAATTTGGTACTTTTCAGTGAAACTAAAGTCTAATCCCATTTTTAAATTTCTGAAAATAACATCAACATATTCATCAAGTATCCCATTAGCAATTGTGTCAAATTCTTATGAAAAATGAAACTGCAGTCCCTGTTAGGTTTCAAAATAGTTTGACATTTTGAAAAAAAAACAAAAAACCTCTTATTAACATTTTAAGCAAGAGGTACACACCAAACCACTCTCTGTGTGCTAAATACGAAACCAGAGCTAGCAGCTGGTCAGCTTAGATTAGAAAAAAGACTGGAAACAAGGAGGAACTGCAACTTTTCCACATTTAAAGGCTGAGTGTTGGAGATATCAGCCATAGAGATGTCTGCCTTCTCTCCAATATAATGGAACTGAATGACACTCAGCTTGTGGTGCTCAAAGCACCAAAAAACTACATTTGAAAAACTCAACAGCAATGTCTTTCCAGAAATCATGACTCAGTTACTCAAGATAATCCACAGATCTTGTTGCTTCATGTTGGAACTATTTTCTCTCTACCAAACTACACCTACGAACCCTATCACAAAGAAAGCGTGCATCTACTGCTTGCTCACCTAACACTACTGCACTAATACTGCAGCTCAGCTGAGAGGGACACCATTAATGTTTACATCTTGCGCTGTCACAGGCACAAGCCTCTTGTGGATGTATAAACAGCATAGTTTGTTAGAAAGCAAATAGTTCCTACATGAAACTGCTCACAACAAGGTCTGTGGATTACCTTGAGGAACCGGGTCATGATTTCTGGAAAGAGACATTGCTGTTGAGTTTTTCAATTTTTTTGTCGCTTTGAGCACCAGTGCCATCTGGTCCTATTATATTCAAGAGAAGGCAGACATCTCTACAGCCGATATCTACCACTCAGCAACTCACACCAAAACAATCTTGATCACCTTGACAAATAGCACTACAGGTAAGAGGGAAATATGTATTTCTGATTTGAAATGTCCTCTTGAACAACAACAGCTCAAACAAACAAGACATAGCATATAAATTAGTGGGCTTTAGAAGTGGTGGTTGGTGACTTTAGTTACTTTGGACAGAACCAGGCTAGCTGTTTCCCTTGGCTTTCAGTCTTTTTGATAAGCCAAGCTAACTGTCCTGGTTTGTTCTTCTTCTCTCACATTTGCTGCTTGCAGCCTTCTGTGAGTCATGTACTGAGGTGTTATCATGGGACCCTGTACCAAAGCTGTGCAGGAGACACACACAGATGATTCTGATGTTTGTGTTGTCGTAACTTGCTGGGTGAGTTCAATGACAGGCTAATCTCTGACAAACTTGGTGTACTTCCTTTAAACTTACACACTGACACCCATCTGCGCCTCTGTTAGTTCGCTTGCACTCATGCATCAGACCGTACTCAGTGCGAGAGCATCGTTGTGAGCTATCACCATCAACAGTGGTAAATAATTGAGTAAGCTACTTGTCATGCTGGATTTGCAGAGTGGAGAGCAGAGAGAGCCCCGGGAGCCTTGCGAATACACTGAGACCAAATGAATCATTTGCCGAGCCCACAGACAACATGACTCGTGCGCATGTTCACACCTTGTGTGTGTGGCAGGTGGGAGATTGTGCTTAAATGCGCATGAATGAGGACACGAGAATTTAAACGGTGACAAGTGTGTGTTAGTGCCTGCGCAGGATGTGTGTGTATGGCTACAAATCTGTGAAGCAAGTGTAGGCGTGCATCTGTGCGGAACGCCACAGAGGATTTGTGTACAATATGTTACATAATCCAACTCACACACTCTTCCTCTTGCACCAAATGAACCAGTTTCTGCAGAATTTCATCCAGCACCCTGAGGAGGCAAAGAGAAGAGGCAAACATTCATCATCAGTATCATCTTCGCGACCATCTGTACTGCTGGTTCCCTGCATGGTCCATACCTGCCCTTGATGTTGAAGTTCTTCCCCAGCATCAGGTGTTTGAGGGAGGGGTGCCTGGAGAACGCTGGGATGACAGCCAGCAAGTCAGCATCCAAACCTGCGCACAACACAACACACGCATCAGTGGAGGACGAGTGCAACGCCAGCAATACCACACTCTCCGGAACCTTTGTGAAAATCCACCTCCAAGAATATGTTTAATTACATCTTTCTAAGTACGGAACAGGCATCAAACTTTAAGGGAGTTGCTCGTTAACACAGATAATGAGATGCTGACACATATCGAACAGAAAAAGTCATGTTTTTACTAGATACAATTTCTGGGCTGTCACAGCAGTGAGTCATCATTTACTCTGCCAGGTGCAAACATTTCTGGGTTTCAGAGCTCAGTTTTTTTTTCTTCTCATGGTCCATTTTGGAACAAAATCTCACTGCCCACTGAAATTCCAAAATACTCCTAATTAACCCCCCCCTACTCCCACCCACTCACATTTTCAAAAGCTCAAGGATGCATGATGCTGCTAAGAGGAAGTGGTTACCATGGCAAGATATTTCAGCAACAAAGACTTAAATGCCTCGTTCAGAGAGCAAAAAATATCCATGGTTAAATAAACTCACATGCCTCTGATGTGAAGTGAGTTTATGCTTGTGGACAAGAAACTGTGACACGTAGAGCAGGAGGAGAGTAACAAATAGCTTAGGAGTTAGGGCAGTGGTCATCCCATTGGCTACGGTCTAGGAAGTAGCTGTTTAAATAGTTAGAAAAAACAGTGCTCTGTTAGAGTTACAGAGAAGGTACTTCAGAAGCATCAAATGTAGGGGTAGGGGTAGTAGATATATCAGGACTCCAGTCAGATTCAAAGGGCTACAATGTGATTATAAAATGACTATTGGTGCATCAAAATGTTTCAATTTCTATACAAGAATGTTTTTTTGTCCTCACTGCTTGACTACTTGCTACTTGTAAAACATAGTGTATTTGTTATTTATTTGTTATTTATAATATTTTTCATTAATACAGTAGTTGTAACCAATGTAAGAGATTTTTAAGCTTTTAAGTCAGGGGGTGCTGGTTGGATTGTTTCCATCTGTGGTTGCACATGCTCAGCCATCCTAACCAAATCTCAAGAAGTGGCTCAGCTTAGAAGGTAAACACGACACCAGTATCATGATCTGAGCTGCAACGATTAATCGATTAATTGATTAGTTGTCAACTATTAAATTAATCACAACTTTTTTGATTAATTGATTTAAGCAATTTTTTTAAAGTAAAAAAGTTCTCTGATGTGCAAATGTGAATGTTTCCTGGTTACTTCTCTCCTCTAGGACAGTAAATTAAGTATCTTTCAGTTGCAGACAAAACAAAACATCTGAGGACGTCATTTTGGTCTCTGAGAAACAGTGATCGCCAGTTTTCACCATTTTCTTACATTTTATAGACCCAAAAAAAACCGTTCTGATAAATCGAGAAATTAATTGACGATGAAAATAATCATTAGATGCAGCCCTAGTCACGATATATCTATGAATTGCAAACAATACTGTCACTTCAAGGTTAAGACTATTCAAATTGATTTTGTTACTGAGGTGAAAATCTTCCTTTGATTTAGTTAGTCTGAATTACTGTACATTCAGCCTCACCACCGAGGCAGCACGTGTCAAGAAATGGTGATTAGAAATATATTCTAAAAATGAATCATAAGGAACAAAAAAAAAACCCACGATCGTGTTGAGGACATGTTTTTTCTCTTTTGCTATAAAATGGGAGTTCACAACATAACTTCAAAGCCTATAGGATTTTGAAAGCAATATCATAGGTGATAAACATGGTAATATAGGGAGCCCTAGGGCAAAACTTTCCTGGGGTTGGAATATTTAATTTATACATCCATGATATCGATCTACAGCCTACATATATTAATAACATTAGCCTATATAATATTGATAATGTTATAATATTACTATACAAGCTTTTATATTTGACCCAGGCTAAGGAGCATGTGGCCGCGCATATCTGGTCGGGCATTAGTGGTGTTCAGCCTTCAGTCTGCCTGGAGCTGTTCCACAGAACTAGGCAACTGCTCACTGTGATGAAGGCTTTTACAAAATATAGCCTAATATTGTCCCACATTTACTATACATTTTTTGGGTGATTAAAGGCCCAGTGTGTAAAATGGGTTGATAACCGTTGGAAACAGTGACATCAGTGGTCAAATTCTAGATTGCAGGGCTCACTCGCTCACCCCTCCTGTTGGGTAAATGACGGTGGCCTCGTAGGGACAAAAAGCCTTGCGCACGAGTTTTTCAGGAGTAGGTCTATCTAGCGACGAGGTGAATGTTTATTTAGAAATCTAAACCATGTTACGATATTGTAATGAATCCCTCACGAGCAGGAGACCAGAGGAGCGTTTGGGAAAAAGGCCCATTTATTTGAGCACTCCAGAAACTCCGGTAACACTCCAGGGGGTAAAAGACTCCGTCCCAAACTCTGACTCTTCTGGCGTAACAGACACACTTCATAACTTTACAGACATACTCGTTCACGATACTGAGTGGGGACCTCCTCTCCACCTCCTCTGCTCCACCAATCTCCAGCCCGCACACTGACTGACAGCGTAGCCGGTAAACAGTGCTCAGCTGTTTATTTAGCCTGGCAATATCTCCGGACTATAGTAGCTGCAATGGACGACTTTGAACGCGATTTTGAAGAGTTTCTTGTAGCGGACACAGACCCAGAGCCATACCTGTTTGACCTGGAGCACACAGATGAGGAACTCCATGTGTTTGATGCTGAGCGGGTGAGAAGAGAGGCTGAATGCACAGAATGGGATTCGGTGCTACTGCTGCCATTGTTGGGGAGATATATCACCAGGAGGAAAAGCGCTGCAGAGAGTGCATCACAAGGAGTGAAGTTGCATCTTCTTTTCCTCACAGATGATGGTCCGGGTTCATTCTCTCCTGTTGCGTGGTAAGTGTGGTCCATTTGCAAACCTTATAACTAAAAAAACTTTTCACTACTCTCTATCGACGAACTACTAACACTCTCTGCTGTTTCTTCCTCCTTCTTCCTTCCTTCCGCTGTCTTCGTTGGTTCATTTATACACGCAAAACGCGTTCTCTGGCTGGCTGGATTGTCCGCTCGGTCTGCCGTACATACATGGCGGCGCAAGATGGCGATCTCTCTAAAGCAAGGCCCTTGCTATATATATATATATATATATATATAAATAAAAGCATAATTATAAGGCTACGAAAACCAAACAAATTTTATTTTATAGCGATCATACCCTTGTATAAACATATTAATGGGTAGAATATTCAGATTCAGATTCAGATTGACAATAAACCATGCCAAATATTACACACTGGCCCTTTAAAACATAGCTGTAAATGCTTAAATGCCAGTCAGAATACGGTCCAATAAAAATTCTCCAACTCAGCTAGATTTACTGCTGCACCGCAAGTCCACGCCAAGTCAAAGTAGTGTAAATGAGCTGAGACCTTATCAACTGACAAATCTGTTCAACAACCAAATACCAAAACCAATGAACAAGCTGTGAACCTGGGACTGTTGGGGTCCCTGATAGTCTGGTGCACCAAGTCTGGGTCTTTGCTGACTTTGCCCTGTTAGTAATCCTGACTTGAATATAAAAGAAAAAGCTCTTGCTTCCTTATGAATGAGTGCATTATTGTTGTGTTATGGAGCACTGCCTTAATTCAGAGCACCAAAGTCACACTTGCACCGGGTGATTCACATCAGCTGCTTCATTCATATTTCAAAATTACTGGCTCGTTCATCAGCTGCTTGGCTACCAGCAATCATATTCTTGCAGCTGTACAGTTCTGACACTTCACTATTACTCTGCTGATACACTAATGGTAACAATGTTTGCTCCCTCCACTACCTTGACCTCCTCCTTATGTGATTAGCTTTTGGTACTGTTGATTTTACTAAGCTTTAATGTTGATGTAAGTTTATTAAGGAGGATTAACATTCCCAGCAGAATCCTTAGTGCTGTTCAAATTCTTCAGAGCTTCCTTAAAGAGCAGAGCCTTTTTTCTGACAAATCAAACTAAAATTTTGTTGTATCCTGTGTACAATGACAGTAATGCTTCTTATCTTATCTTATCTTATCTAAATCTAACTTTACTGTATAAGCATTTGCTGTAAATTAGCAATTCCTTGTCATATGTATTCTTGTTGTTGTGTTGGTAAAAACACTGATAAAATTTAGATCTTAGAGTTTATAAAAACATTAAAATACATCTTGACACCTTTCATGTAATGCCATTATCTAAAGAGAAACTCCAACAACTTAAAACTAAAAGTGCCGGATTTGACAGTTCTCAAAATGCAACTCATTCGCATCATTTGTTAGACGCCCTGCTGCCTGCTAAATGCCCACCTCTCCTAAACCCCACACCTCCAGTTTTTAACTCAGGCTTTCTTTTAAAATTTGGAACATCCAAGCCGACATAACCCTGATGACATTATTATGACATCATTACTTTCGTAAACTTTGGATAACTCCCTTCAAAACTGCAGAAGATATTACATGAATGTTTTCACAGGATGAATGCTGTAAAACTAAGATGATGGGTCTCGTTGCCACTGACATTGTTAAGCATGTCATGTTTATTGAAATGTTTTGGATGTAAAACCTCTTCAAACCCATCGGGCTGTCTGTGACCTGCTTGAGCTAATGCTAGTTAGCTGCTTAGATTGTGTAAACGTATATAAACTCATCAATATGGAGATCAGGGATGCAAACAGGTGTATGGTCAAAAAAGAGAGCTTGTCAAAGCGAAATTTTGAATATTAAAACACAGAAATACTAATTTGGAAGAATATTGTGTATTCCAAAACAGAACAAATCCATTGAGCCATCATGACCATCTCGCTAGAGGTCCAAATCTTTATACATTTCTTCATGCTCTTTACAGTGAACAAAGTGGGTAGACTGGCCTACTACAAATAACATGTCAGTTTCAAACTACTAGGGATGCACCGAAATGAAAATTTGTGGCCGAAGCCGAATAATATTAAACGCTTGGCCGAATACCAAGTACCGAATACCGAATATTGTTGTTTAGTTTTTCATTAGTTTTTGCAGATGAACCCCCTCCAGATTAGTGTTGTCAGGGTACCAAAATTGGATCCCACTGTACGATACCAATGAAAATATCATGGTTCTGAGTAGTATCACGATATCACAGCAAAAATAAGGCAGATGTGCCTTTTGTCATTTATAAAAAGATAAATCACTTTTCTATAATACATCAATGATATTTCAATGGAATAAATTACTTATTGACTTATTCATACTTCAAAAACAGCATCAGTAAGTGATTAACATAGGGGGGATCAAAATAAAATAAATAAATGAAGTAAGAATCAACCAGCCACCCTCCTCCCCTGACAAGTCCCTTCATAAGTAACGAACAGTCCCTAAAGTGCGGTGAGGTTTGTGGGCCGTGAACGGCTTGTTTCTCCTCTGACACATCAAGTACAGTCTGTGTTCCGCTGGCTCAGCTGTTCAGGTACTTCTGGGCAGTCCACACGCCAAGAAGAGGATATTATTGGAGCTGACTTCTCCTCGCCGGTAAGACGATGGCCGCCGTATTTGACAGGAATACGTATTCCTGTCTGTGTCTGTGACCTCCGTTCAACCCACAGTCGGTGGGATTTGCCTTTCGTTTCTGCTGGTGGTTGAAATCTGTACTCGCACAGCGTGCTGAATGATTTATTTTGCTCGCTCAAAACTATTTTTAGTCGCAAATGTGAGTGCGGTGACGGGCGGATCGCCACACTGCTGACATTTTATTCCGCCCGTCACGGCACGCTGTTTGATTGCGTTATCAAAACCGCGCCGCTATTATTCGGCTATTATACTTGCTTTTAACTTATTCCACCGAATACCGAATGTGTGTTTTTTTGCAATATTTGGACGAATATATTCGGTTACCGAATATTCGGTGCATCCCTACAAACTACAGTAAGAGCCATCTGAATATCCTGGGGCAAGTGCCCTTAAGTGTTGGATAATAGTTTTTACATCTGGACTGTATAATAATAATAATAATAATAATAATAATAATAATGATAATAAAGAAATTCTGAATATTAAAATACACTAACACTCAATTTCCCTCATTCTGCAAACAGAGTGCAGTTCAATCTACCTCTTTCCACAATTTCTTTTTTTATACTATACATATATATATATATATATATATATATATATATATATATATATTTATAGAATGCAGTATATGCATGGACTTATCAGCGTTTTTCAAAATTACTTAACAAATACATTATATTTACTGCCTTTGAACTCTACCCAACCAACTAGCCGACCAAAAACTTGGAAAGAATAAGTGAATGAATGAAAATGAAAGTAAAGTAGCTGCATATAACAGGCCATTTTACTTTCACTGTAACAGTGCTGGTATGCTGAACAAGATCTGAATGATGAGTTCATATTTCACACAGAATCTGAATCCACATACTGCCTTTGAATCGTCCCCCTCTTGAAGTCGAATCTTTTAATCCTCTCTCTTTCTACAAATCTTTATTATATTCTTTCCATATTTCGCCCATTTGTAAAAATAGTTGCAAAATAGTTAAAGAACCTCCATTAATCGCGCAATTTAAATGTGAAAAGTCTCATTGACTGACTGTCACCTGTGTGTATGTGGAGAAGGAGAGGGGTGGAGGGAGCAGAGCTGTGGAAACATCCTGCAGTCTGACATACTATCATGCGTTTAAATAACTTATTAGACGGGTATATATAGAGAAAGGCGATGTTTAGAGAACATGCCCAAATAAGCAACTCCACTTTAGAAACAAGCCCAAAAACAACGCAACCTGTGACTACCAATATTTGTGAGTGACTTTAAAAACAAGCTCAAAGTCGCAGCTAATAAGCGGACCTGACAACCCTGCCCTACGCGTAGCACTCTATGATCTTTGATCCAGCAGCACATCATCCAAATGAAAACAAGTGGTTCACGCTAGCGCATGCACTACACAGTTGTTCTGCGCGCAGCATAGTCATCTTCTCATTTCATTTGTGTTAGTGGAATTATTAACCAGACTCTTCCACGTCCAAGGCCCATCCTAGAAACCCATCCCAAATATACAACAGTTGACTTCAGTGATTGAAGCGAATGAAAACCTAGGTTATTAATTTAAGTTTTATGGTAGTACTCCAAATTTTGAGTAGACTATTGAGATTGACACTGACACTTTCATTTATCACTAGATCCATTTTAAAAGGATGCACTTCAAATGAAAAACTGCACGTCGGTGTGCACACCATGATGAATGTCAAATGTGAAATGTCCGAATCTGAAAATATACACCAACAGACCATCTACGTCCATCCTTTGTGGGTGTGTGCAGACGTGTCTCTTACCATTATCAGAGATGTCTAAAGTCCCCACACATGAAACTCGAGGGAACAGCTCCTGAATCACCCCAGCACCCGCTGACCTCAACTGTGGGAGGATAACAGAGTGGAGTGAGACATGATGGGATGGCCACGAGCATTAATCTGTGAAGAAGATGAGTGAATATACCCACAGCACAGAGTAACAGAGCATACCTCACAGCTGCTGATGTCCAGGTGTAAATCAGTGATATGAGGGTTATTGGACAGACCTAGGAACAGAGCCCTGAAGGGAAACACGGGCAGGGCAGGATGGGGAAAGAGAGACAGAACAGGGGGACGCAAAAGCAAAGAGAGAGAGAGGGGAAGGGAGAGATTAATGAAAGGGCAGATAAGGAAAGAGAGGAGAGAACAGAATGATGGGTAGATAAGAAGGAATGGGGGAGAAACAAAGGACAATTAATGGACAAAGGTAAGACGAAAATGACAGAGAAAAAAACAGAGGACAAAAGATCAGTCCCACATAAATCCAATTGCTTCTTTTCGTCCTTCTAACAACCTGAACGGATCATCCAACCTCTCCCCGCCGCCCCATCCTGCCCCACGTTCTCCTCTGCACACCTAAAAGTTTTAGAGCCATCTTAAAGGCTTTACAGAAAAGTAGCTTAAAAAGAAGATCCGTAGCTCACTAACTTCCCACCAGAAATCACCTTTAAAAACCAAACCTCCAATATTTATTCAGGAGAAGTGGCCAATTGTTGCTCATGCACACAAATACACACACAAGCCCAGCTGGATACAAAAAGAAAACTGCATTCGCACATCAAGGCTCAGCTGGAGGTTGTTCTTGTGCAACGAACACACATTTAAGAGTTATGCACCATGAGGAGGTAAAGAGGAGAAGTGCTAAGTGGGGAGTCTGCTCCGTCCATTTGGCTGCAATCCATCATGCAGCACACAATCATTTCGATTGTTGGCAGTTTGCTTTGTTTACTCTGCTATTGATTGTGTTTTTTGGCTACGAGAAGCTACCAGCAGGTTACACACTTAACAGAGAAACTGTAATATAGCAATATTCTGTTTATTCTCGTAGGGGAAACTTGCTCTTTGTTTGGCCGCTCTCTGAGCTGGTTTAGCTACAGATCTCCTGAAGCTGGTAAAGATACAGAGTGTTGCACAAAGACACGTCAGCACAGTGGACGCCAGCCAAAATGGGGGCTTCAATCTGTGTCCTCTGATTGAAGGCCAGTCTACCAACATAATAGAAAATGGCTCCGCTGTCGAGGAAAAGTGTTTGAAACCTAATGTGAGCCTTGATGATTAACTCTCACTGATGGTTTGGATGCAAACTACACCCCATATGGTGCGAGCTATTTTAATGTTCAAGTCTGACACAATAAAAACTGAAAAATCTTATAGTTTAAGAGTCTCCTCTTTAGGTTGAATATAAAATTTAAAGGGCTTCAGCAGTGATCCCTCTTGTGCATGATTTAGACAGTGCTTTAAAAGGAAGCACCTTACAGCATCATGAGTGGACACATTTTTAGCATGAGTGGCCCCAATGGGAATTCATCCGTTATGACTTTGAATCTGAGTAAACATTGTCAGCAGCACAAATGGTTGTTGACACAGAGAGGCAGCATCAGTAAAAACTGCTGGTAACACACTTAAAGAGGTAGACAGTAAATCATATGGCAATTCATGTAGCCCATTATGTGTAACTTACATTTAGGCCTATCATGATGACTACTTTTATTGGGCGATATATTGCCATAAAAATACTTACGATAAACTATTTCTACTACTATTATTGTCATTCTGAGAACATTTTATGCCACTAATAAAATCATCATATAATAGCATAATAATGCAAATACAACCTTTCAAAATCCAATGAACCTTCAGTTCTTAGGAATATTCAGACATTGGAGTATTTAACCCTATGGGCCCTAGGCCTTTTTGGGGTATTTTTACTGCCTTTACTTTTAAGCTCATATTACAGTCATTATAAAGGCTACATACACATGCTATATCTTGGGTTTTGTTTTTTTCTCAGGACAATCTAGGCTAACCAGATTTGCCATCATCACATGTCCTTCAGTGGCCTTGTGGTAGAGTGTCCGCCCTGAGACTGGGAGGTCGTGGGTTCGATCCCCGGCTGGGTCATACCAAAGACTATAAAAATGGGACCCATTGCCTCCCTGCTTGGCACTCAGCATCAGGGGTTGGAATTGGGGGGTTAGATCACCACATGATTCCCGAGCGCAGCACCGCTGCTGCTCACCGCTCCCTCAGGGGATGGGTCAAATGCGGAGAACAAATTTCACACATTCAGGTGTGTGACAATCAGTGGAACTTTACCTTTACCTATTTTATATTAATTGTTATATCAATGAAAAAAAATAACAATCTGTGTTACTAAATTCTTACATTTTTACATGTATCTCACCATAGCAAGTTGGAAGTTGACATATTCTGCCATATATAAAGAGGGGAGACTCTCTGGAATCTGGCAATATAAGAACCATGATGGTGGGACATTCTGTCACTTCACAGTTGTCCAAAACATGTGGTTTGTGCCAGGCGGACATAATTGCCAGCATTTTTTCATTATTGCAAGAAATTCCATTGACTCATTCACAAGTCAAAAATGTGTTTTATCTGAAGGAAACATGCAATATTTACATCTAAGATCATAGAAAAATAGTAATAATATTATTCCTCACTATATGAAGTGACTGATAACAAGATCTGTGTAATGGATTGTAAAGAAATTTGTCAGGTTTTTATTTTGTATAGAAAAGTGATTTATCTTTTTATAAATGACAAAAGGCACATCTGCCTCATTTTCACTGTGGTATCCTGATACTACTCAGAACCATGATATTTTCACTGGTATCGTACAGTGGGATCCAATTTTGGTAACGTGACAAGACTAATCTGGAGGGGGTTCATCTGCAAAAACTAATGAAAAACTAAACAACGATATTCGGTACTCGGTATTCGGCCAAGCGTTTAATATTATTCGGCTTCGGCCACAAATTTTCATTTCGGTGCATCCCTAGTAGTGTTTTTACAGGAGCAGCCTAAAATTTGACACTTTTCAGTTTGAGATTTAATATAAAATCAGGCCAACAAAAACAAAACCAAGTGATGCCTCTGGCGACAAATCGACAAGCACAGCAAAGCTCCAGGAACATTGCAGTTACTTCTATAATCCAGCCCGTATGCTGCAGTTGGCTCCCGGGGATCGACAGCCTGGGAACCCAGTGATTCACTGGTGGATTTATGGAGTAGAGAATGAAGTCATTAAAGGGTGAAACTACAAACAACCTACTTTCTGGCTCACTGCCAGAGGTTGGCAAGCTAATGACTATCAGGACTGTGCCGCTTCCACACCAAGGGTGTAGCTGCAGGCTACCGGTAAGCTACCCTGTGTCGTCTTTGAAGAGTATTTTTCTTCTGAGTCGTACAAGTAGGTGGGGGAGGAGAGAAAGAAAAGAGAGAATCGCTGCGTTCAAGTCTCGTAATGATTGAGAAAACTCTGCTGTGTATTCTGGCAACATGTTGGCTAAAATGTTGGTAACACTCATCTAAACAAACATGCGTGTAAACACAAGGGGTCATATCGAGGTCAGCAAAATTATTGAGGTCATGTCCATATATCCTGCGATAACTAGGTAAAGTATTTATCGTGACACTTATATCATGAACCTTCTTTATAGCTAAACATATTATTTCAGGAGTTTTAATTCATCATTAGTCTCCACATTTATGTGAGCTGCTGGACTCTAATCTCAGAAGGAACACTGGCCCCAATATTAAAGTAAGGAAATATTTCACCTCCATATTGGCTCATTTGAAGTATTTCATTTCTTCACAAATTTCACAGGCTTAGCTGTGGATCTGATTTACTCCTATGTGTGCATGAAATCAATGATAGAAATGCTGAGAGACGTATTGTTAATATGAAATAAAACAGGGTTTTTTTGACCAATGCATTCATTTGTTTCATCATTTCAAGCCCTGTATAATATCCCCATAATATTCCAATTAGTCCTTTGATAATAATCTAGTAAGATCTGTATCTCTACCCGCTGATTTTATCCATCCGTTCTTATTCATTTACATATCATACAATAACATACTTTGTTTTTGTCTCCACAATAGTGAGTATATTCATCTTTCTCAAATAATATCAGGATAATATTACATGGACTGTTTGATGGGTATATTAACGCGTCCTCTTGGCTTGTACTGCAGTTCATTTTGCCAACTCAGTATGCACATCCTGTCCAGAGGTTCTGTGAATAAAGAGGAAGTAAGTGTTTGCCAATTGGCTGTCACAGGGGGTGATACACTAGTCAAGGATGATAACCGTCAGTGTGGAATATTCATGACATAACCACATCACAAATGCGACGACTAATACGGTGGCAAATACAAACACCAACAGAAAATTTGGTAACCAAATGAGTGAGCACTGGGGTGTCATCCACTGATTATAATACTACTACTGTCATCAGAGATGTGCTGATCCTACCTTTTGTCAACCCAAAACAGATTCAGACTTTAATTTCAGGCATTTGCAAATTTGTAGATACTGAGTATCAAAACAATACCAGTGCTCTGTTCACGTAAACATGAAATCTGCAAACCTCGCTGTGTTAAACTCACTGGAATCATTTCAATATGAGGCTAGGGACTACTTCATTTATAGTGACAATGACAAAGAAACTGTGTTTAATGTGGGTCAGTTATGTCATGATACCATGCTATTTTGCAGATGCAGATTCCAATTGGGCATATTCAGCCTGTGCATGCCTAACAAATCAAACTAGAGGTCATTGTGTTTGCACTACACTAACAACTGATGTATATAGAACCACATAAGCACAAGCACTTAACATATTACCTTCACACCTGAAGCCTCAATAAATCGCACATTTTATCATGTAATGCATTGCCATTGTGAATGTAAATGAGCACATAACAGTAACAGTTATCATTTATTCCTTTCAATTCTTCACTGATAGTCATGATTTACTCATGTGTAAAGTGTAAATCGTGTAGTTTGGTTTGGTGTACTGGTGCAAGCATTGACCTCTGGCCTCAATGTCTTTTAAGAGCTGTAAATCGGTGCAAAGGTCAGGGCCTTATGTAAGATGTCATATGTAGGCTATGTAATATAATGCCAGCATGACAGTGAAACTATGTCACATGCAAGATGAGTGGCATTTCCATTTTTGGTTAAAGCCTAACATATGTGCTCTTTTGGGGAAAGGTCAGTGACCATATGTAAGCAGTGGAGAACCAATTCTGTAAGACTTCTGTGATTTTGTTGAAACCATAGGAGGGGATGGGGGGGCTTACTTGGCTTCCCGACTCAGGTGTAATCTCTCCAAAAAATATTGTATAAAATATATTTTCCCTCAAACCCATCAAACGCTTTGTGTGCTTATTTCCTGAGTGCTGAGTGTTTGCAGGCAATTTCCACTACACCACCTCAAGCAATGAATCCTGATAACAGTATTTGTAGTTCTCTATTTACTCTGTGCTGCTGGATTCTTTAAACTTGAATATGTTCCTTGACCCCCTGTATATATGGGCTTAACATGCTACTTGGATTTAGATGAAGCTTGGTATCTTTATAACACTTGCACCAAGCACTGAATTATATTTAGATTTTCCCCACATGTGAAAATGCACAGCTTACTTCTCACAGGTCACTTACTCTGTCAAAACTGCCTTAAAAACATTGTTTTGTCTTCATAGTGTATTTTAAAAGTTTGTTTTGGTGTTGTTCTTGGATTTATTTGTTGATTTTTGCACTTATTTCTTTTTATATCCAAGAGATGGATTTTGTAAGTAGCTTGGCCATATGCATCCGTTATCACCTCCCAAGGTTGTTTGGGGGATAACATCTTTAATACAGTTTGAGTGCATTTACATATAAATTTTATTCTTTTTGTTGTATGGAATTATAATCTGATCAGCCCAGATACATATATAAACCAGGAAAGTGCACTCAGTAGAGTGCAGATCTCCACCAAGCGCCTGCCCGAGCTTATCACAGCCACTCTAGACAATTCTTGTAATTTCAGCAGACACGCCACAGTGCATTTCAAAAGGTAATCAAATACACACCTGGTCTGTTTTTGACGGAGCCAGAATGCGTTGCTCAGAGCACTGTATGTCAAATGTAGATACAATATATTATGAGGATGAATGTATTTTTATTAACTAAATACAGCCACAAATCAAATATCCCAAAAACTGGCAGGCGAAACGATCTGCCTCTGAAATGCTCCTGTTGTGGTATGACGCCATGCAGTGAACAGAACAAAACCTTAGCGCAGCTGCGCCCGGTGGGGGTCCCTCCTGGCTCCCTTACAGTCGGGATAGAGTGAAGCTAGCAAAAATGAGGACCAATTCTTCTCATGACGTGCCTATCTTTAGCAGATTATAGCATGTCAGGTATGGAATTAATCAAAATGCTCCGGTTCAAAGTGAAATAAAAATTTTCCATGGATATCAGTTTTGAGCCACGACAAAGGCCAAAATGTGTCCTACAACAGACAGTAAGGCTTGTTGTTTTTAGCTTATTTCTGGATAACTTACAGCCCCTGAGGGTTGGTTAACACTGTGCTGCTGCTGCGCCGTGTCTCCAGCTGAAAGTGGTGATTTACTAAATACATTCTACAATAATAAATTAGATTAACTTTTGGTCTGTAATACTGTTGGCTATATTACGCATTTTAATAAAAAAAACTTAAGAATAAAAGAAATAAACACCGAAATAATTAGTGGAAACTTTTTTTTTTTTATTGATACTCCTCCTCTCTGACACACGCACGCACGCACGTACACACATTGAACACGCGACTGAATGAATGAATGAACATTGGAAGCGGTTCAGCCGCAGCCCCGCCAGCTGGCACGGTCACTGTTGAGACTACATTCGTTTTTTATTATTAACAAAATGTTTTTTTATTGACCGTATGAATGGTTTTATTTTCAAATAAATATTTGGAAACGAAAATGTATGAGCATATACACGTGCACCTTAATATTAGTCTGACTGGTCCAGTAGTTTGCAAGATTAGCTGGGGACAGAGAGAAACACTCACACACAAACACACACAACCTAAAGCACAGTCCACTCCAAGCTTACGCCTAGCGTGAATAATAATGACACATGCAGAAGGGGTCAAACTGAATGAGGTTACTGTAGAACATACAGACGCTCCTTTTTCATCTGTTTGCAATTCAGACCATACAAGTGATTTGCATCTTACACGTGCTTAAGGATGTTTCAGAGGTCCCTTTAAATCCTTGTCTGTGACAGTGACTCACCTCAGTGAATCAGGGGGGACTTTCATACAGGCCAGGCTGACATGGGTCAGGCTGAATGCGGAGCTGAAGAACTGGCGGAAAGTTGGCAGGGAATCTCTCGCTTTCCTGGAAAAGAACAGCAAAGAAAACAAAAGAAAGATTTTAAGCTGTAAAGGAGTGGGAGGGAAGAGCGGGACAGAAAGTGAGCACAAAAGATGGACCACAATCAGGCAGTTAGACAGAAAATGAAAGGTGGCGAGCAGATAAGAGACTGATCGAGACAAGACAGCGGATGACAGAAGGAGTTGATATGCTGATAGAAAGTGACAGAAATTTTGCAGCAGACAAGCAGAGAACTGACAGAGGAGGAACAGGAAAAACAGCGTGCAAGAGAGAAAGGGACAGAAAGAAGTAGACAGATGCTAGCTGTGACATTTAGGTCAGTGTTATATCAACCAGACGCTGAAAAGGTGAAGTTGGCATTAATTACTGCCACCAGTTAAAAAGGTAACACTGACCAATTATCCAACCATCTGCTTGGCATATAGTACATTAGCCTGTCATCAGAGGAAGGACAGAGACAATGTCTGTGTGTATGTAAGACATCCCTCTGAGCTACAATACATAAGGGGACCACCCACCGCATTTACAGGATGGATGCAGTACACTGGTTCCGATCTGTGTTTAGAACTTGTCAAAGCAGCCAATCTGCCATTTCAGCCCCCACTGCACAAATAATTCACCGCAGGGGAGGATGAGGAAGGGGGTCTGCAGACAGCGGGAGAAAGTGATGAGAGGCAGGGGAGGAGAGAGGGAGAGGGGGAGAGGGAAGGACGGGGAGGATGTATTCATCTTCCAGAAAAATGAGGTTTGTTTTTCAGGGAAAGATTACCTGCTACCTCTCTTCAGGCAGCTGATATGTTGTTTACTTGTGCAGCACAGACAGCTTTTATTTTTTTATTTTTTTACAGCACATTTTTTCACCCTCATCCTGATAAACAACGAGCATTGTTGCAATGATGAGACACTCTGAATAGCATTGTTAATATGACTCATTATTTCAGTTATTCATAAACTACAATGCAAAAGTCTCATCAATAAATCTACAAACAGAGAAAAGAGAGAGAGACATTTGTACTTTCAGATAATTTTTTCTGCGGCATTATCATTTCATGGAAACCTTTTTCATGGCCGACGAGGCTCAGTCCCATAAACGGGATGCGGCCATTAACATTACTCACTACAGCTGTGTTTCCTGCTACGCCATGTCAAAATGTCTGCAAACGAATGCAACATGTTTTGTTTACTTTGATTGTACTCATTTTCTTTTGCTACAGAATCAATTAACACCAGATGGTTGAGTGAATAATTTTCTTTCAAAATAAAGCAACTCATCATAGAGTAATGGAGTAATAAAGAAAAACAGCCATGCTAGCTGGTCTGTGAGGCCACAACAGCGCTTTGAGCTGCGTGCTATCGTCAGCATACTGACACTCTCCGGATGACAAAGGAAAACACTGACTTTTAGCAGGTATGATGTTCACCATATGTTCGCTTTCCTAATTTAGCATGTTAGCATCTTAACAGTTGTTAATTACCACTAAACACAGAGTGCAGCAGCAGTTGATGGGAATACTGTTAGTTTTCAGGAAATCTGTCACAAAAAGTAATGGACAAAGTTAAATTGAAAAGTTAAACTCTTAACCCCATGGGATCACTTAAGATATTAGGCACCATGTGTCTTTACTAAATTCTATAATCATTCATCCTATAGTTGCCTAGATTTCTCAGTCTGGACCAAAGTAGTTGACCAACCACGTTTGTGACCAACAGACAGACATTACTATCCCTAATGCACCGCCGCTAGTGAAGCTGGAAAAAATGACCTCATTGTTTGTGTGGTCTATTTCTGTATATGCAAGGATCATTTGTATTCTATACCATGGATATAGTGACCTTTACTACTTTAAATCCTGCTGATTCTTCAAATATGCTGCAACTATGAGCTGCATCTTAGTTAGTTGACGACTGCACAATTGCTGATTCACAGAATTGTTGCTGAATCACATTCAATAAAAAACTATTTCAGAGTCAAATGCTGTATGCTTTTCATACTATGGTTACATGTCATATTTACAAGGCATTTGCCTGTCTATACATTTTAAACATATGCTTTAGATCTTTAAAGTTATTTCTGCTGTACTGATACTTCAGCTCCTTTTTGATTTTTATCTTGACTTGTCAAGTGATATTTCATCTGACTTCACAAACACTTTGCATTTCACTAAAACCTTGGACTAATTTCATCCCAACAACATTAACCAACACATTAATACCTTTCAACTTCCACTCACATTTGAACTACCTTTAGTGTTTTAACTTTCAATGACACTACAACTCCTTGCAATGACTTCAGCTGACACTTTAACTGTTATAACTTACTCCTATACAAAGGCTCAAATCTAGAAAGATTTTGAGTCTGGCCCTCACCGATACACTCTTCCTATCCAAGGGGCGGCACTAACTGAGGCATATTAAATGCTCCCGCACACAATTGGATAGCACGATAGCCAATCAGAGCAAAAAGCAAGGTGACATATTCATTGCACTAAGCCCCATTTGTTTGCCGACCAGTGGGGCTAACTGATATATTATGCTTTTGCCGTATGCCGTCGGCAAAACAGCAAAAACGTCCTTCCTGGAAACGAAGGCTTCTAGGGCAGTCTTCTGTTCCTCTCTCAAGAAAAAAGATAAGTGTAGTTGGCGTAGCATTTCTTCCAAAGCTAAATTGAATGGACACGGTCCTTTGGCAGCTGCCATCTTGGCTGTTGACTTTTCGACTTCTACGGTGCAGCGCTTTCGTCATCATGTTACGCCTGCCCAGAGCCCGCCTCTGTCAGATAGACTGATCTGATTGGTCCGATGGCGATTCAGCGGGCTCTGCTCGTGCAAATTCGAATTTGCTAGGGGCGGGGCATCAGGATTACCAAGTTAATTATTTGCTACAGACCTTAACTATAGATAAAGATATTCTTTTAAAATAAACCCCCACATCTTTAAACATTAGGAAAATATCAGCATGACCTGACTTTCAGTATCTCCACTGATGCAAATTCAGCCTAAACCGACATATCACATGTATATTTATAATATGCCGGAACCTCTAGGACATCATAACTGAAAACCTGCCTTGCACTTTCCTCTCTGATTACTGAGCCAACTTTGTCGTGTGCCCATGTGTTTGGCACAGCTGTTTAATTGGAATGAGAGCAGTAATGTGACTGGCTGAGAATATAATGAATAATCGCTACACCCCACCAATTTCTATTCTGCTTCACCAAATTCCTTTGTGCATATTGCACCCTGTGTATGAGCAGTTATTGTCCTTGTGCACATGACCCAGTGATTTACACTGATTGTTATGATTGCACTGTAAGAGCATAAGACCATCAGGATTTCATTTAGGACCTGTCGGGTTGGCTTCTAACTTAACAATAATACCAACCACAATAAGCTTTTGGCGTGTGCTCATTTCAAGTAATATACACACGGATACTACGCCAAAATAATCATTCTATTTCTTGAACTATAGCATCATTTTTTTCCCCAGTGATTAGGAAAATGTATGGTTGACCAAACTGCATGTCTTTCATAATGCTGTGACATTCACCCCGCACAGATAAAACCATGTTAACTTGGTTAAAAGATAAAACTTTATGTAGCAAGAGGAAAGAAATGAAAGAAAATGTGAGATAAAGAGACAGAAAAAAATGGAGAAGAAAATTAAGTTATGAAGGGTAAAAAATGGAAAAGGTCATAAAGGGGTGAGAAAGGATGAAGACATTAAGATAGTAGTGAGGGGAAACCAGGCAGCTGCATTACGAGCCCCTGTCATTGCTATTGTGATAACCTCCCAGTGTGTGGAACACCAGCTCTTCTTTGACCCATTTGTAATGATTAGCATACAGCCTGTCAGGACTCCGCTGATACAGAATGGCTTCTGTCGCATAAGCAGATACGGTGTCACTGTCTCTCTCACAAAACCGTCCCCTGGGAGCTGCATCAGCAACTTGTTTCCACACGTGTCGATGTGTGTAACTGTATCTACATGGACTGCTCATTGTCTCCTGAAAGTGCCACATCTGTGTGTGTGTGTGTGTGTGTGTGTGTGTGTGTGTAACTCCAGTGCGTGTTTGTGTGTGTGACGGGTGAAGGAGGGGTCTGAGGCGGTTCGTTCCATATTCATGAGCGGCAACCAGGCAGTTCTTATCAACTCGGTTCAGCTTTGTGGCTCCGTGTTGTCACCACAACACTGCGGCCGTCTGACCGGCAGCACTGAGCCAGCGTGCATTTAATACCAGAAGACCCGTGACCGGCTAGAGGTGGGATGAACTATGAAGAGAGGGAGGCAGAGGGGAGAGGAGAGGGGGAGGGGATGACTGGGAAGATGTGAGGAGAAAGAGCAGTGGGAAAAGGGATGAAAGTTGAAGGATGTGAAGAGGGAGGAGGAGTGATAAGGAGAGAGGAAGAGGAGAAGAGAATATAAGTGGAGAATGAGGAGGAAGGAAAGAGGAGAGGAAAAGAAGACGATGATGGTGAAGGAGGCAGTAAACAAGAAGAATGGGATGAGAGGAGAAAACAAGCATGGAAAGGGAAAGACAAGAACCATATAGAGAAGATGGATGGAGCGTGGATGTCTCCAGTAAAAGGAGGGTGGAATGCTGGGAAATTCCTATTAGAAAAGAGAACGCTGTGTGGTCAAGAACTCACACATTCACACATTAAAAATAAAGAATGAAGGAAGAAGGGTGCAGCCAGACAGATGCAAAAAGTAAAAGATGGATTGAGAGATACAGTAGATACAAAGAAACAGAGCGCAAGAAAAAAAAAGGCAAGCATGGGAGCCTGGGGATTGGCACAATAATTCACGTCTAAAATTAGTCTCATTTTTCACCGACTTCTTTCTCAGTAATTCTGTAATGTAATATGCTGAGCAGGGAAGCTCCTGGGCTCCTGGGGGACACGACATGATGAGAGTTGCAGCCGCTTCTGCCTGCTAGCTAGGTAAACACAGACACACACATGCACCCACACACATACATACTTTCGCACGCAAAAACAGACTTGTGGGCATGCAAACAAGTGCGTGACAGATGGAAAACTTGTTAGCAAACAGAGACATGTGTACATTTAAGACAGACGGGAACACATTCTGCACACACATACTGTATATATAAATATATATGCGGCGTGCCTGAACAAATTAAGGGGGGCGAGCCGAGCGTGCACGCTAATTCCGTCAGTGAGGTCCAGGGTTAAAACACTAATCTACAGCAGAAAATAAATGATGATTCTCGCTCTGCTCTGCACCTCCTAACTGGAATTCATCCAGAGCTATTTGGCTGAGTCAGAAGAAGAAAACAAATGTCCTTTTTCCTTAAAAAAAACAATAATAATAGTAAAGACAATAATTTAACAGGGATTTACACTCGAGGTGAATGCCCACCTGTGAGAGAAGGAGTTCTTGGAGAGGTTCAGGTAGGAGAGGTCAGCACAGCAGCCTCGCAGCAAGGCCCCAAACAACTGGCAGAGAAACAGAGAGAGAGAGAGAGAGAGAGAGAGAGAGAGAGAGAGAGAGAGAGAGAGAGAGACAGAGAGAGACAGAGAGAGACAGAGAGATAAATGGGTTGCACTATGTTCACTACAGTGAATGTGAGTGTGTTGTATAACAGTTATTTTGGCTCTTGAACACTGCACAAATGATTATGGCACAGATTAAAGCTGACACAAATGCAATTTGAACACACTAAAAAAATGATGCGGCTGTATATCATTCTTGGCAGGAGCCTCTTCGATAAAAACATCCCTAAATGTATCATGCTAGCATTATAGATGGCATTAAATAATAGAATTTCATAAAAGCCTGACTCGGCAGATTGGAGTGTGGAAAAAAACAATGGACCAGAACAAATGAGATGTTACTGCTGGTCAAATCAGGACAAAGCAGTCTTTGCAATTTATTTTAGGATTTGTTTGATTCTTTTTGTGCCATATGTTTAGGATTTGTACAAGATAATACAACCTTTGTCATTAGGTTAATACATCTCTCTCTCTCACACACACACACACACACACACACACACGTGCACTGAGCATCCACAGTGTGTGACTGCCAAGGAACATGGAAACTTGGAATACAAACAGACATTTGTACTGACTGTTTGTTCATTATCTGCTGAGAGTAGCAGACATGGGACCAAGTCATTGTTTTTCAAGTCACAAGTAAGTCTCAAGTCTTTGCAATAAAGTCCCAAGTCCAGACTGAAAATTCCCAAGTGAAATCCCAAGTCCTAAACCTTGAGATTCAAGTCCTAAATAGCTCATAATGTGCTCTTCACCTGATGCAATGCTATTTTAACTACAGAGTAATAATATCTTCAAGTTACAAAAGTCATGAATGCTTTTTAAAATTTTTATTTATTTGTTAAAACAAGTTTGTTAAAACAAGTGCAACTGAACTCAATCATAAAAAAGTAAGGCAAACATCCGCATTCATAGCATATCGCACTGTTAAGCAGTAGCACAACGGAATTATTTTTTTTTACGTTTCTGTACTGTCTTATATTTATCTCATATTGGAAAAATGTCTAGAACTTTCTCTTCTGAAATTTGTAAGACATTTTCTGTAAGACTGTTCTTCCTTGAAGTGATATTGTATGTTGTTGCATGTTTTATGTTGTATTTCTAAATGGCAAAGAGGTAAATTTCAGACAAAGTAGGGAAATGAATTGATTCATGTCACACTTTTTCATCTTTAGTGTTTGGGGAAGTGTTGTGTTTTCAAGCCACAATGCTCAAGTCCAAGTGAAGTCAAGTTACTGGTGTTGAAGTCCAAGTCAAATAGAGATTAAAGTCATAATTTTTGTGCCTTGTTCCTTTTTGAGTCCAAATCTCTGTGTGCTAACTAAGATGCTACATGACAGCTGTGTGAAGTTCATGATTTCTTCTTGGGGATCAATTTCTGATTCTGATTCTGAGTTAAGCAAAGCAACCCTAAAATGTTCTTCAACTCTAAAATGTTCTTTTGTCTGAGCCACTAAATGTTGGTGTCTCAGTCTCAGTGAGAAATGCAGATAGGGGGATTTGGCCCTACATTTTGGGATCAGCTGTAAACATGTACTTTAGTATTTCAAAGTTATGTCATGTAATATTTCTTTTCCACAACATTTCAGAGGGTCTATATTACTCTTTTTACTCCACTACATTTATCTGTCTGCTTTAGAGACTGGTTACCTTTCAGATTCATATTTAACATACAACATATGATCAGCTTTTGAAATATGATGTATTGTTAAAGATTACACCAGTGGTTCTGAGCATGTTTGGCTGGTGAGCCCTTAGAGAAATGCAGTGTTTAGCCTGGGACTAACTGTCATATTGATGTAAGATGTAGATGTGTTGTAAGCAGTTTCACCAAGGAGAGATTTTCCTTTCAACCTTGTCAGATGGTTTTATTTGAATAACAGTTTAAGGTATAACAAGGAAAAAATATCCAATATTTCATATAAGAACTAGAGAAAGGTCAGAAAACTGAATTCAAATGGTTGAACTTTGTTTCTTCTTCTTTTCTCTCCCATTAGTGGACAATTCCTCACATTTATGTTAAGACCCTTTAAAGGGGCCTGACCCCTAGGTTGCAAACTACTAGCTCCATCTTAACCAATTGCAACACCAAAATACTATAAACGCATTGATCCCTCTGGACTGACAAGCTGATGATGTAATATTTAATGATACATCAGTTACAGGGGCCATTTTTTTGCAGAACACATAATTTTATGTTTCATACTTGAAGCACATGTTCCTGGTTTTACTTTTGTACTTTTGGGAGTAGGATTTTGAATGCAGGAGGGGCTGCTCTCAGTATCTCTATGCAATTCAGGGAAAGGTCACTGCAGGGTGTGCTTCAATGACCAGACCTTCATCATGAGTACATGTGCAAATGCAAAGTTAGCCTTTACATCAACATCAACACTGGACAAAATGCTCAGGACTGCTTTCGTTACCCTCCACCGCTAGTGAGATATTGACTTTCATTTGTATTCGTGGTCACACACAATGTTTAATTATAATAATGTAAGAAAAAGGTTCTGCTTTTTAAACAAATGTTTAAATGAAGACCAATAGTCTACAGCCATCCAAGCAGCTCTGTGAGGCAGTAGTTCGGTGCAGTATGCTAACATGCTCACAACGGCAATGTTAGAGTGCTGATGCTTAGCAGGTATAGTTAACCTCTGGACACCATCTTAGTTTAGCATGTTAGTATTAGAGCTGCACAATGTGCAAAAAAACATCATATTGTGACTGTTTTGACTAACTGCAATTGTGATTTAAGTCAGGATTTTAGGCGTAATGGTAATTTTGGCATTTCATTTTTAATTTAAAAAAATAATAATATAAAAATGATGATGATGTGATGTTTTTGCTGGGGTCTGTACCAAATAAACATGCTCCGTTATGTCTGGAATATGCTTTGAAGGCCAGGTTATCTCTGTAGCACACAATGCTTTACCTATAATGTTAATGTATGCAAATTTTACCTTCATCAAAACAATTGTGGCTCTTGCAATTGTGATATTGCACTTGGACATATAGCTGTCTTAATGATATTGTGATTAACTGTGCAGTTCTAGTTAGTATGCAAAACCTTTGGACAAAGTACAGCTGAGGAGGCTGTTGGGACATTGGGTCGTTAGTTTTGCAGGAGTTTGATCATAAACCAAAGTATTAGACAGATTGAAATTTTGACCTGATGGTGGTGCTACGGGAAAAGAGCAAAGGGATCACTTAAGTGATTATAGTTCATCCTGAGGAGGACGTGAATGTGTGTACCACATTTCATTACAATACATGCAATGGTTAGAGACATTTCACTGAAAACCACAGACGTCAGCCTCATGGTGGAGCTGCTGGGAAAGACAGAAAGACTGACACTTATTGAGTCACGCCACCAGCATTGATAAGAAGAGATCTGGAATGTTTAAAAGTTGTTGCAATTTTCCCAAATTTTTCATCTATTCCCCACAATGGGCACTAATGAAAATGAAAACTGGGACATTCTGAAAAGAAAAACACATAATAATGAGTTATTTAAGTCCTAATAGTGGAAAAAAAACAGTGACTTAATTTTCCGTTCTTGCCCATTTTAGGGTTAATGCCCCCAAGCTCCAGCAGCTGAGTGAAATATAGCAGACACTGTGTTTCCACCAATCTTTCAAAGTGTGTCCGGAAAGTGCTCATCTGTCAGAGAAAGTCTACGAATTCCCGATAGCAGGACCAAATGGGCAATAAGAAGAGTAATTGTATTACACTGAATCAGAATCAAGCTGAAACTACACCAGAGGAAAAATTAATTACTTACATTCTTCAATTTGTTACACTAAATATCCATCAATTGTCGAGTTTCACATTAAATATGGGGGAAAAAAGCCACTCAAAGCCTGTGTAGAAATTAATTATGCTGTGTCACCCAAGGTTTCCCTGCCTATATGATCAATGTAACATCATGCAGCAATACAGCAATTCATCTACCATCCATCAAGGTGCATAACCAATCAAACTCTCATCTTGTGGAGATATGGCTCGCGTTCAAATAACCGGGGTCTGGATGTACCAAAATGAATATCCAGGAATCTGTGACCCAATTAATCTTGAAATAAAGATGATATATGTCTGTTTATTAGACAAGAGAAAGCTTTAGGCAAATATGAGTGGCATCAAAACCCAATTTCTCGTAAGACTTTAAGTAGCATCTCATCACTTGCGAGAGGTTAAACTGTCGGACAAATCCATTTTATCCTGGCAGTGTGATCCATCACGGAAATTGACTAATCGACCGTTGTCGGTACATCAACGCAGATTAAAACAGGAACTTATTAATAATTCAATCCAACAGGCCAACACTAAAAAAGACAAATTCTTCCTCAGACAGTTCCCCTCTAAAGGATAAATGACAATTAGCAAAACAGGACATGAAGCAGCTATCACAGAGAGCACTCTTTTGGTCTCAAGGGGAGTTTTAAAGAGATATAGGGGCGAGACAAAGTTTGAAAACTTGCAAATAAAGCAGAATAGATGCAATGACTTCCACTCATGCACAGAATTCAATACAAAATTCATGGCCCACATTTACGGGGAGGGAGGAGGATAAGTTTCATGGGGTGGACCATTCCCTCCTAAGAGAGATTCCTGCCTGACAAGCTGCCCGCTTCTTGGGGTTTAAAACTGCTCGAGTGAAGTGCAGCAAGGAAGAAAGCAAACACATGCACAGTAAAGTGCAAGGCAGTGTGGGAAATGAAACACAGGGGTAAAAGTTATCAGAAGTATTCAGATCCTTAGTGATATAACAAGGTAAAACCACCTCCATTGCAGGTAAAAATTCAGCATTCAAAACCCTATGTAAGTAAAAGTGAAGTCGTAAAAGTACTGTCAGCAAAATACACTTTTAAGTTAGAAAAGTACTCGGTATACAGAATGGCTCCATGTAGTGTTACACACACATTGTGGAGCTATGATCACTGTTGCATTAATGTGTGAGGACTGTATGTATTTTTTTCTTACTGCAGGTTGGGGGTTAACTGCCACTGCATTCCCCCCACTCTTGCCGCCACCTTCAAAAAAATTATAGTTTTAGTTTTTCATTAGACTTCAGTGTCAGAACAACCTGTCACAACACATACCATAAAGCCTGTTGCAAGAAATCTTGTTTGATAGTAATTTATGTTCTGAATAACATATCACTAAGCTTGTCAAATTATGCTTTTATCACCTCAGAAATACTGCTAAAATAAGATCTATTTTAACTTTGAGATACAGAAACTGTCGTACATGCTTTTATCTCTTCGCGCCTTGATTATTGCAAAACCTTTATTCCTGTCTTAATCAAAAAACCTTGCAACAACTACAGATGGTACAGAACTCAGCCACAAGGCTTTTAACCAGAACCAAGAAGTACACACCAGTTTTAGCTTCTTTACATTGGCTCCCTGTCTGTTTTAGGATTGACTTTAAAATCTTACTGATTACTTTTAAGGCTCCTGGTTACATTTCAGATCTTTTAATCCCTTATGAACCTTTGTGTAGCTTGAGATCCTCAGGCAGAGGTCCTCTGTTTGTTCCAGAGCCCAGACTGAAGACTAAAGGGGACAGGGCTTTTGCAATCAGGGCCCCGAGGCTCTGGAATAACCTGCCCGAGGATAAAAGGCTCTCTGAGTCACTGTCTTTGTTTAAGTTTCTCCAAAAAAGGTACATCTATTGGAGAGCGTATCCTGTTTTTATCTGACCCGTCCATTTTATTGCTATATTATTAATTTAAATGTCACTTATTATCTTGATTTGAGTTTTGGCCTTTTTTATTTTATCTTTTCCTTTGGTAACATTTTATGACATTGTAGTTTGTTTCATTCTTCTTGTGTTTTAAATGTACTTAGTTTTATTGTAAAGTACTTTGTAACTGTGTTTTTGAAAGGGGCTATACATATTAACAAGAAAGAATAAGACAGGTTGCAGCATAAGAATCAGGAAGTGTCAATTTTGGAAAATTCTCATAAAAAATGTTTCAAATAATCCTACTACACTTTCTTTTTTACATTTTATTATAAAAAATATATAAAACTTTGACTCAATTACAGATTAAAATACTTCATAAGAGGGAGTGTTTTAATGAACAATGCACAGAGACTGATTCTATGTTTTGGGTAAAAAATAATCTCAGAAATATGCAAGTTAACTAAAGCTACAAACATGCTAGATTAAAAAGCACAAAAAATCCCTCTAAAATGTAGTGAAGTACAAGTATAGAATGGATGCACTCAAATAAAGTAAAATACAGTACAAGGACCTCAAACCCGCAAGTGCAGTACTCCAATAAATATTCTTGGAAAACATTCCACCACTTAGAGGATCAAAGTATTTAATCAACAATGGGATTTAATTAAGTAGGTGAATGTGATGGTCTAAAACCTGAAGACCAGCAAATATGGTTGATTTGTAATATGATGCAGCATCATGGCAATATAGTGAGTGTGGAGTTCAGACATCATCCTCCATGTTAGCAAGCACTTGCCCTGCTGGGGTGTCACTGAGCAGCAGAGCTCAGAGTGGATCTCTCTCTCTCTCTGACCTCTTACCTCCCAGCAGCAGAGAACACAATGATATTTATGTCTGTTCCATCCAACCTTGCATGTCCCTACAGCGCGTTATCCTGTCAGCAGCAATACAGCACTGACAAAGCAGCAGTGACACAACATAAACAATAAATGTGACCTCCCATTCAGCCAGCTCTTTTCACAAACCTCTACATCTTCCAGAGGGACACAGACACTAAAAACCTCCTGAGTACAGGTGTAACTTTCAACTGATTTTCCACTGAGTCTTGAATGTTCACGGTGAACCTGGAAGAACTGCCATCTCAGCAGTAACCAGCAGGGGCAGACACATTCAAGCGTGGTCACTGAACTCTCTCAGAGAGACGGCTCTGTCATCCTTTTAGATGTTAGCGTATCTGCTAATGCGGCAAGACACCGTTTTGTCACACTGGCAGACATGCTAAATTTAGACACAGCAACAACACGGATGAAGTCATCTCTCTGAAGTGACAAAGCTGTGAACAAACACATTCAACAAAGGCTGTTGTATGCTATTCATACAATGTATTGTCTGTATAATTCATAAGCGGCTATATGTTTCTATTGGAGTGCATTCTAAGAGCTTTTACCATCACTCAGAGCATTATGCACAGAGGAGCTCTGAGAAAGACAGTGAGTCTACTGAGGTTACATTGTTTTTCTGTGGTGGGCAATTCATATTCAGGACGCTACCCCCTTCCTGTTTCTTGGCCTGAATCCCATCCTTGAGATGAGATCAGACAGCGATGGATAGATAGTGACTGTAATAGAGACGATGAGTACCAACCGAGTCCACGGTGCAGTCTGTCCCAGACAGGTCCAAGTGAACCAGGCAGTTGGGCTGGGCCAGGAACAGGTACAGATTCTGCACGGGAAGAACAAGAGTGTCTTTTAGAGAATGAATATGACAAATATATATATGCAATATACTGTATGTACCAAATTATACAAAGGTCATAAAAAGTATTCACTGCCTATGGGATTTTTTTTTTTTTTTTTTTAATTTATAACTTTGAATTTTGTAGATTTAATGTGGCTTTTGGACACTGTTCAACAGAAAAAGACCTTTTAATGTAAAAGTAAAAACAGATATCTACAAAGTTATCTTTATTTGTTACAGATATTACAAAAAAAGAATTCGCACCCTGAACATCCCAGTTGAATCAATCATTAATAAATGGGAAGGAGCATGGCACAGCTGTTAATGGCTGTCATCAAAAACTGAGCGAGACCAGTGAGGAAGGCCACCAAGAGACCTCTGACAACTCTGGCAAGTTGCTTTACCTGTCACAGCTTTATGGGAGGAGTGGCAAAGAGAAAGCCATTCTGGAAAAAAAAAAACCCTCACACACAATCTGGGCTACAGTTTGTCGGAAGGCATGTGGGAGATTCTGAAGTCTGCTGGAACAAAGTTCTGTGGTCTGATGAGAGTTTTGTATCCATCAAATCATAATAAACATACTGTACTGTAGCATGCCCAGTGTGAAGTGTGGTAGTGGCAGCATTATGCTGTGGGGATGCATCTCTGCTGTAGGCTGAAGGAAATCTTGTGATGGTAAATTGAACATAGAAAAATACAGAAATCTTAAATGAAAACCTGATTTAAAAAACCTGTTGCTTTGGAGAATATTTGTTTTTCTGTAAAACAAGCGTGAAGCCAAAGCTACACAGGTAAAGATAACAAAGTTAATGTCCTGGAGTGACCGAGTCTACATCTCAATCCAATCCAGAATTTGTGGCTGGATTTGAAAATGCTGTTCACTCACAATCCCTGTGCAGCCTGACAGAGCCTGAGCGGTTCTGCAAAAAAAAAAATGGAGCCAATACTGATGCAAGCATGTATTTTCTTTTTGTCATTCATTTAGATCGCTTTGTAACAATCTGTCTGCACTTTGACATTAAAGGGTCTTTTTCTGTTGCCCTATTAAATTACCCATGATTAAATGTACAGTGGCTGGGTTTCCATTCACATTGTTTCTATTCACATCTGCTATGCAAAAGTAATGAAAGAACATTGAGAAAAACAGCTGGTGGTGCAAATTCTCCAATTAGGTGCCATTAAACCATTTCAGAAGGTTACAAGTCAAACCAAAAGGTGTGGAAAACCATGTTAAAACATTATGGAAATATACAGATATTAGGTGTGGGTGGTATCAAGGTATTACGGTATACTGAGGTATTCAAATATCGCGAAGGTTATTATTTAAATACCATCAAAAATACAGATGCTCCTCTTTCTATTAAACTGATACGAAGATGCTGCATTAAGGCGATGTATTGTAGTGCACAGCATGCGCCACTAGAGGTCAGTCTGTACTGGTGAAACAGGCAGCTGAGCTGAGAAAAATGGTGACTGTGAGTGGTGAGGATCATTTAAAATGCCTCTTCGGATGACTTCCTCTAACTACAGAAGCATCTCTGTTCAGCCTACTGATGTGTCAGTATCCACTGAGGCAACTAGTGTCATCGGGTCCTACAGCAAGAAGTATTTAAAACAAGCAAGACCTGTGTTGGTTGGCTATATGATATGAGAAACAGATCAGCACTGTTGGCTAGACAATGACATACATGGTACAAAGACTTCTACCACCAATAGCTCAGCTTTTACGTTTGTTTTGTTTGTTTGATTTTCCTGTATTAACACAAATACCATCATACATCGTGTACCAGATACCGCCCAAGCCTAATAGATAAAGTATTTCTGTTTGATTCCATGTTTGATTTGAGGAAGATTATTGTCTCAACATTGCTCCGTGCAGATCTGATGGTTCGTCTGCAGCATTTTTCGTTTCTCCATTGTATGCTCACGTTACATGCTGTAATTGGGTCAATTTCCGATTTTACCAGTCCAATCCAGTGTACGGGCTGAAGCCAGTTTGATTTTATGCAAGGCGGCTCAACCGACATTTTGGGTATGACATGTTTTGGCAAACTCAAAAGCAGTCTACATCAGCAACCTGTGCTGATGGCAATACGATGCTAAATCCAGCTTGTATTGCATAAGAAATAAGCCAAATAACAACATGATTAACATGTTTAGAAATAGACTAACTGAGTCACTCGTAACTGACAGTCGATATGCAAGGAAGATCAACTTTCAGGAGAAATGGGAGGGTCAGAGCAGCTACATTGTGTTTGTTTACTAGGACCGTCATGTGTCTTAATGAGACGAGACATGGCAGAGTTAGTCTGTCAAGAAAACTAAAACTGCGGCAATATGGTAACATTTTGGATTTGAAGCTTATGAAAAAGATGTCCTAACTGGCTGCAGGCAATGCAGCACTGCCCTTTTGAGCTTAAATTTGTCAGACACCATGTTTCTATTTATTCCCGTCACTTGCCTTTAAAGCGTCGCAATGGACGAGGAAAGCTGATTCATGAAGTTGAAATGAGGGATTATCTACATGATTCCCTCTTATTTCACTGCAAAAACCTAAGTAAGGTAGCAGCTGGCTGGAAAGAGATTGCAATGTAGCTAAAAGTTTCTGGTAAGGAAAATGATCATCGCTAAACACGATCTGCTTGCTGTTGGCTATGTTGTACATCATTTATTAGAAAATATCACAACATAATCTGTGCATTTCCTGCTTAAAAAGTAGCATTACAAATGTAGGAAGATAGCAAGTAGCTACCCTCCCATTTTTTCAGTGGTTATGTCTCCAGTGTTATCTCACACACGCAGCTAATATTTATGTGATTTGTTTACATGAAGTAACGGAAGCGTACAGTGTGGACACAGAGCTCCGATGTCATGTGATGCGATGCAACAGCCAGACACTCGCTTGCTGTTGAAACTCACTGTCATTATATTGCACTCAGCAGCGGCTGCTGAGTCAAATGTGACACCTAGAAACATTTGGTATACCCATCATGTCCGGTGTTTGGCTTTATATAAAACTGGTTTGAATTTTTTTGCACCCGCCTAACCCTGTTACATGCTTAATGCATGTTATAAAATATTTGCTGAGGTTGTTTCCATTGTACTTTGTGGCAATATAATATCAAATGTTCCATGTCAGTTAACGTTATTTTGAACGTTTTTCAGAACTATAAAATGTGCATAAAAACAGGTGGATGGAAACATAAAAAATTCCAATATTTTATTTGTGTGTTTGTATGTGTGTTCCTCACTGTGGCGTCCTCTCCAGATAAAACCCCAGGGTTTTTGCTGAGGTCCAGATGCAGCAGAGAGTTAGAGTAGTCGTCACTTGAACACAATGCCTGGGACAGAGTAACCACACCTAATAGGAGGAGAGGAGACAGGATAGAGGGGAAGAAATGAGGGAGAGGGGATAGGGAGTTAGGATAAACAAGTTGTATGCGTCCTTGAGTCATTTAATTATCTTATAATCATCCTTTTTTTTCTCCAATAGGCCAATTTAATGCTCTGGACGTGACTTATTAGCAACTAATGAATACAAAACAACATAATGGGAGACGGTGAGCAAGCTATGTGGGGAAAAAGTAATAATAATTGAGCAGAGACTAGTGAGCTCTTATGGCTTGCTGGTATCAAAAGAGCTTTTGGAGGGAGAAAGCCACTTTTTTCCCGTATCCCAGTATCTAAGTGTACCCTGAAAACCAAAACAAAAGAAAATCATTCTCTCAAATCAGATCACTACACAATTACACCCACAGGCCCGATGAAGCCCCTCATTAAAATCCTCACCCTGCAAGACTGATGCAAAGCACAGTATGCCATGGCATGTTGAGGATAAACATAAGACACAAAAACAACACCAGAGAAATAACTAGCAGCAGCAACAAATAAAAAAAGTCTACGACCATCATTAACGTGTGTGCTATTCACTCGACAATTTATCATTGATTATAGCCAGCAGTTGTAAGAAATGATTTCCTCTATTCTCAAACATTGCGGAGTGTGTGTGTGGAAGAAACCAGCTACTGCATGTGCTGCACTCAAGCTGGCAAGGCACTAAGCTCTTCATCCCTAATTTATAGCGATTAGGAGCGAAATGAGGGGAAGAGGGGACAGGATGTCTAATCCCTCCCTTCATTGATCTATCAGTTGCTTGATTCTGCTGGAAGTACAGACTTTTAGAAACCATACGATCGGTGTGACAATGTCAAATCTGTTAGAACATATAGAATATTTCTGCTTATTTGCATGTCTGATCACATCTAAGCGACAACGTGTGAGGCCCAGGTGTGTCCTTGTGTGTGTGTGTGTGTGTGTGTATGTGCTTGTGTCGGCATATGTGTAGGTATTATAGTGACATGGGGAAGGAGGGGGAGCCGGAGAGAGATCTATAAATATTCAACAAAAAATGCTCAGCCCCTGCAAAGTCATACCTACACCCACCATTCAAGGTCAGCACCATCACCGCATTCCACCCTGAATCACTGTGTCAACCCACTGTCTTTTAAATCGCACAGAATGTGGTCTTCCCATTCATAACGTACACTAACAGGGTATCGAGGTCATAGTCTGCGGCATACACACAACGCTCAGCTTTCAGCCTTAAAATTACATTCAACACCTCCACAGCCATACTGCTTTACAAAGACAGAGAGCAGTCACTACAGAGGCAGAGGAGTTAGGGGAAAAAAGGGTTTAGCTTTCAAGGTGGCCAGCAAACTGTGTAACAGACAGAAAGGTTGTAATGCCTCCATTCTATGCTGTTTCGGCCTGGTTATTTCAGCCCCCAAATTATTGCCACAGAAAGCAAATAAGACGCAGATACTCCTTTGTATTATCTACCCAGAATGTAAAGATATCCACAGTATCTAATAACTGGTTAAATGTATTGTTTTAGCTGTCTTGTCCATTTTAACTCTTTGTTGTTTGTGTAAGAAAATATAATCTATTTTGTCTATGACCAATATAACAGGGGTGTCCAAACTTTTTTGAATGGGGGCCAGATTAGATGTGAAAATATCTGGGCGCAAGCTGCTTCTCGCATTACATGGATTATTTATCTATTTATCTATTTTTAAATCCCATAGAAACGGGACAAACGCAACTTTTTTCCAGTGAAAAGTACTCAACTTTTCAGAACTCCTGAATGCAGCAGTCGACTTTAAGCTTCTTTGCTGTGGCCATGTCTGTTACCTAGCAGGAAATGTCTGCTGCTAGGAAACTGTTCCGTTTGCTTGTTTACCATCTGTTTATGAAAACACATTAATCCCACCTGATTAGTTCCTGCCTGATGCACGTCTACAAACTGTATGATAGTCTTGCTATTGTGAGGTGAAGGGAAAAATGTAATATTGCTTTATGAACCAATGCTGTGCAGCAGGCCAAATATAGTACCTATATTTTTAAAGTCAAGCCACAGGCTGTTTAAAATTGGCCCACAGGCCACAATTGGCCCCTGGGCTGAACTTTGGACATGTCTGCAAAATAACAATTAAATGTACAATTTAATGCTTTTAAATATGGAATTTAAAGACAGTTTATGCACACCAATGTAAATTCCATTGAGTCAAATGGTGGTTTCATTAGTGCTGTTTTTTTCTTGTTTATTTTCTCCACAATAGAATTTAGCTACTCCCTCATTTACATGTGTTAGTTAACAAAGTGAATCAAAGATGTCAGTTTACTTTTTTTCAATTGCACATAAAAATTTAGAGATGTACCGACACCACTTTTTCCTTCCCGATACCGATTCCGATCCCTGAACCTTAGGTATCTGCCGATACCAAGTACCGATCCAAAAAAATGGATGGGATATAGGGTTGGGACTCGTTAGGATTTTAACGATTCCGATTCCTTACTGATTCCTTCTTAATGGTCTGATTCCTTACCGATTCCTCTTACTGATTCCTACATTATATTCATTATACTTGCTATACTTAAACAAGTATATAATAAACACAAATGCAATCATACAAATACAAAAACTTTATTCTAACTGTTCCACAGTACAATTAGATGAAAACACATTTGTGTGTGGTGTGTATTTCAGATTTAGAGCTTGTATCATCTCCCTGAGAATATATAACAACAAAAAGTGATTCTCTGATTTCTACAGTAACACTATTAAAATTAACCACAACAATGTAATAAAAAATACTTATATGCATTCATGCTTGGGCACTGTTATTTACGTGACAACACCTGAACATAACACACACAGACACACATTGGCTGTTTGTTTCTACCTCTCCCCTCGCTGGAAGCGGACCTCCCACTGCCAGCCTCCGCCTTGATTAAACGCTGAAAATTAAATAAAAGAGGGAGACAAGTGTCTCCTATTTTATCTTATTTTGTTATATTTCTACCGCTCCCCTCGCTGGAAGCGTCGGACCTCCCGCCGCCCACTCCCGCCGCCCACTCCCGTCTCAAACACGGAGGTCTCTCTCCGCTGAGCACCCGGCGCACACCCGGCCTGTTAAATAGCCTGTAACCATGACAACTGTGTGACACAAACTCAGTGCTTTAGTGATTAGATAATGTCGGGCTCGGTCGGGTTCGGACAGAAATATGCCCGTGCCGTACTCTAATGGAAATGCACGTGACGGTTTATTTATTTTTTTTTTTTTTTGTACAATCTAGGAACCATTTGCAGGAACCGTTACGCCAAATGTGATGGAACCGGTTCCGGAACCGGAACTTTGGACCCCATTCCAAAAAAGAACCGGATCCAGATCCCAACCCTAATGGGATATGACTTGTTGTACGTCTCAACTCCTAAAACTCTACGTAAAATATTAAGAAATAAAAACATAATAGTAGAATGAATGCCATTAATTGTTATCCAGTGTTGACAAAGATCAAGACACAGGTTAAAGTGCAGCCACACAATTTGGTAAAAAAGACAATTTAAAGGCTACAGTAGAATGCTTTTAAACTCTGCTCCATTTCCGTTTCGTTTGTCTGTAGCATGCGTATGCGTAATGACGTAAGGCATTATGTGGCATCGGATACCCGATACCGCATTTTAGGCAGTATCGGAGGCATCAACTCAAGAGAAATTACTCACATAAATGGATTTTTAGCTTCAGCATAGCCGAGCCATGGTTGTCTCACAGGCCAGTATTCACTTGACGTTGCTCTTTTGCTTTACCTCTTTAGAATAAACTCTATAAAAGAAGTGAACGTAGCCACCGTGACATCATCAACTGGTTTGTGGACAAGTATTTTGAAGCCTCAAGTCTGGCATTTTGGCCGTCGCCATCTTGATTTTTTTTGGAGCCAGCAGTGACCATATTTGGACAAGAGCATGAACCCAGAGAGGTGTTAGGGATGAATCTTCGAGGGCTCTGGACACACATTTCTATGCCTCTATCCTGACTGACAGGTCGCCATGGTTGCGACTTCTCAATCAGAGCCCAACAATGCCCTAAGCATACCCTACTTTGTCATCTACTTGAGAATAAATGAGACCATACTTTCCAAAATGAACATCATGCTGTATTGCAAAGACTTCGAAGTTTACTGATGTAATAAATCAAGTGAGCAGTAGGGTTATTTTCACATAGATTTCTATATAATCAGACTTCTTTTTGCAAACAGTGGAGTCGCCCCCTACTGGTCATTAAATAAAAAGAATGCAGGTTTAAGACACTTCAGCATTGGTTTCACTTTTCAGGCCCAGAAACTACATCCACTATTTTAAACAGTCCATGCTCTGTAACCTGCTGTCTCTCTGCGCAGTAAGTGCAACAGTAATATACCATACTACTCTTCTGTCGCTCAGTAAGAAATAAAAGTATAATTTTAGCTAAACCAGATAAACATCATTACCCATAATTGCAATAAAAGAGGCTACAAAATATACTGTAATGACCAAAAATACTATTATGATGAGGCTATTCATGTATGGATTAACATTTGTATCATTATGAGCCTTTTGAATCTGCTGTAATACTCGTGGATGGTTGTATTGTGTGGGATAAAAGCAATAGAATTGGGACACAGCACTAATGCCTACATAGGATTTTAAGGGACAAAAACAGATCAACTACTTATAATTCTGACCTGATTATCATTTGGTAGATAGGTCATACTGTACATGCATGTGCCTGTTTATCTATGTGAGTGAATACCAGCCCAAATAAAACTGCATGTGGGGCAGCAAAGCAGTTCTGTGGTTAAAACAACTGTTTCTTAGAAAAACCTAGCTTCAAACCCAGCTTCACAGAAAGCGTCTACTGTACTGACGCGTCTTTGAGCAAGATGCACCAGTTTTGTACCAGCTTCAAAATTTTCATTCATTTATTTTTAATAATAGTAAAAAATGTGTTTGGATCAGCCACAGATGCTGCTGTGTGCAAAAGGAGCTACTCTTACCCTTGGAGGAAAGGGAAGTCTTTGAGAGATTCAGGAGTCGCAGTCCCTTGTTGAGGCGACACACTTGTTGAATCAGGTTGGAGACTCCTAATTTGAGAAGAGGCAGGAAAGGAGAGTAAACAAAGAGAGGAGAAAAGATAAAGGCCTCACTTAATAACAAAAAAATCACACATCCAAAGCCGAGGACAAAACTTTAACTTATTATTTAATCAACTACAAATAAACCTGCTACTCTTTTGATTATTGATCCTTTCTTTAAAGGTCCACTGCATAAAAATTAGGGGGATATATTGGCAGAAATGGAATATAATAGTAAGTATGTTTTCTTTAGTGTATGATCACCTGGAAATAAGAATTGCCATGTTTTTGTTACCTTAGAATGAGCCATTTATATATACATCGGGAGCAGGTCATTGTCCCCAGTGATTGCCATGTTGCACTGTCATGTTTCTACAGTAGCCCAGAACAGACAAACCAAACATTGCTTAAGATAGGGCCATTCGCGTTTTCACGTCAGCCACCATTAGCAGCCCCAGTGATAGCATAGGAATAATAGATTTTTATTTTTTTTTTTTCCAATGTGAAACTACTTTATTGAGTCTTTTTACCAATTCAAATCACCAGGGGCCTCATTTATAAAAGAGTGCTTAGGATTCATACTAAAAGTTGATGTGCGCCCAAAAGCTGAAAATGGCGTGTGCCAAAAAATAATCTGATTTATAAAACCATGCGCACACACACTTGCACGCAATGCTCTCTTTATAAATCACAGACCTCCTGGAGTTGTGCGCACCCAGATCCGCCTCATATTCCGCCCTCCACACGCCCTAGTTCAACCATAACTGGTCATGCAAATCACCTCGTGAATGCGATCTGCATATAAATAAGCCAGCATGCGAGTGTTCTCTCGTTGTGAGTCACGGCGACGGGTGAGAAACGAACCAAAAAACAGAATTTCTCCGAGACTGAGCTCGAGACCCTTTAACGGGAGGTGGAGGACTGAAGAAAAATTTTATTTGGTGGCCACAGCAGCGGGATCACTAATAAAAGAAAGCGAAAAAAAGTGGCAACACATCAGCGCTGCTGATGCTGTCAGCTGTGTCTGTGGGACTGCACGGACAGTGACAGAACAAAAAAAAAGTGGTCTGATCTAATGGTAGACCTAATATTACTCCTTTACCAACATGTAGTTAATGTGTTGCTTTTAAATTTGAGGATGCTTGACATTGATGTGCGACATAAAGAATCACATTTATTAAAGGTGGAGGCAAAAAGGAGTATGTGCCAGTGCCGTCTTGCGCAATTACGCATGAGGGTCACCGCAGTATTTATATGTTTACGGCAATTAGTCTGATCAGACACCCGGCATGAATTACAGCATGAACCAGTGGTATCCCTCTCCCAAAATACAACATGTAATTTTTTTCTTCATGCCGGTTTTATCATGAACAGCAAATGTCTAAGTAGGGCTGATGAAATGAGTGTAAATGCACTGGAAATATTTAGCTAAATAAATAAATATATTCCATGCAGTCGCGCCATCCTCTCCCCCTCCTACGCTCACCGAGTGGACAATGAGACGCGGATTAAATACGTATTTAGAAAGAATTTCAATTCAGGATTTGAGTTGGATTTTACAGTGTTTTTAGGAAACAATTATCACTCACTCCAAGCGCAAAATAAGGCTGCTGGATTTAATTTCAATGATAACGTGGATCTAAGGTGGATATAGCATGACATTAAATTTGTGTGAGACATCAATAAAAATCTGACTCCACTTCTCCACCTCATCGTCTGCGTCGTCACTTCCCAGTGTCTTCCAAAATGTGCGCACGCATGACTCAGAGTTTGCTTACAGGTGCGCACATTCTCCCGCCAAGTTTATTTTTATAAATCACAACCTTTGCGTGGGAAGTGGCGTATGCCACTTTCAAGGCCCGTTTTGTGCGCAAGCAAGCTTTATAAATGAGGCCCCTGGTCCATTTGTTTTGGAGAGAAAGAGACCTGCTGATAAATCGGCTCCCGATCAAAATCTCCTGAATGTCTGGATCTTAAGTCATCAGAGAAAATAGATGAGCACACATTGACAGATGCTTGGCTAGCAGCCCATCTGCGACGTGTTGAACAGCATTGGAGAAACACTGTTCTGTAATGCGAAACTGCTTTATTCAGTGTTGTTGACCAATCACCTGGTCCATTTGTTTTAGAGACCGCTGCAGATATTTCGGCTCCATGTAAAAACTTCCTGAAAAATGAAGTACTTCTAATTGGGAGAGGTTCCAGCTGGTTGACATCTGCAATCCTCACCACTTGATGCTACTAAAACCCCCTAAATCTTTAGCATTGCTCCTTAAAGTAAAAGGAGATGGAAGAGGTGATAGAAAACTGAAAATCTTTGGATTTTGGAATGTTGGTTGGACAAAACCAGCAATGTGAAGACACTGCATTTAAGCTCTGGGAAAATGTGCCGGAAATTCTTGATTGTTTTGTGTTATTAACACACCAAACAATGAATCAGTTAGTCATGAAAATAGCTGACCTAGTCAATAATAATAATTACTTACAGCCCTACACCCATTCACGTTTAGAGTTATGAGCCCACACAGAGCTTTGTCACATAGCATCAAGTTAAAATGCGACCTCTCTCTCAATACACCCCCTCCAAAACACACATATACAAGCTATACCCACAAGTATACTACAGCTATAAAAAAACATCACACCAACATACTTTACAATCTCACTTTCTCCCACATACCCAGTGCAGAAACAAACCCATATAAATACCATGCACCAAGACAGATTGCATAACACCTAGTTCCAGCTCAGCAATTTCGTAAAACAGCCATGATGATAATAATGTGAAAGGCTCGGCTTTATTATAAAGGGAATGGGTTCATTTTCTTTTTTTTTGTCTTTTTTTGTCTTTTGTAGTGGCAAACTTTGTTTCCTTGTTCTCGCAGGAATGTGTATGCACAGAACTCTTACTGCCCTTAAAGGTATAAGGAACATTGCAATCATTGTGAACAGCACTGAAGGTCATTCTTTACTGTGATTATGGGTATTATTGTGATGGTGGTCAAGGCTGCAGCAATTTTGTGGCTGTAGTAAAGTTAGTCTGTATACTGTCAATACACACAAACACACACACACACACACACACACTCAGAGGGTGGCAAGTGTGAGCACAAAGAATCTACTGAAGCGAGTGGAAGTGACATGTGTCAGACAGGAGGACAGAAATTAGCTAATGAGTGATAGTGGCATGCATGCAAAGCCTGACCCTGGCATACGATAACATGTACACACACATATACACACACACCATTGCAAGTGTGAAATAGGCAGAGGGAGAGAAAGGTGTATAGTGGTGAATATTTTACACCAGTGACAGACGCACACAAAATTAAAATGTACGTTTCTCTATATAAGTGCATGGACTGATCATACTAAGAGGTTCAGTCTGCGAGGTGAGCTGTGGGCGAGACTGAAAAAATAAAAGCATTTCTCTAAAGAGGAGGACCTTTCATAGACATGTAGCATGAAAGATAGATGAGAGAGGAAAAGAGAGAAACAAAGAGAAACAAAGAAAATAAAGGTTCTGTGTGGAGAGACATTGATTTTGAATTCTTTGAGAGCAAACAAAAGCGCCGGCGAAGTAAAAGCAAAAGAACAATCAGTGGCACCCTGAGAGAGACAGCAGTAGGAGGGAGAGAGTTCACAGAGTCCAGGCCGGTACCTTGGTTGTCTAGTGTGTTATGAGCCAGGTTGAGGGAATGAATCACAGAAGCTGGGTTCTCCGACAGCGCAGACGCCATCTTCTGCGGAAAATCCCTGGAGAGAAAATGTTAAAAAGGATAATTAAACTTTCTGTAAAAATTCAATACTGATCCCAAAAACTGGATGAATCCACTGGAGAGATTTCCCCAATTCACTTGAATGTACCTGATAAAGTTTCACCATTACACCTCTTGGTGATGACTGTAAAATATCCCACTCAAGCAGCAGTATTGTCCCTTGGCAGAAATGTTCATTTAATGTAGGCACAATTGTGTTGTAAAGGTAGAATGTAAAGGATGTTGATTTTAAAAAGCACACCTACAGTTGAGTCTTTTCTTTTTAATGGACAATAATGAAACCTGTATGACCAGGGACTGGAAGATGGTGTAGAGCTGGGAATTAACAAAGTACTTTTTGGGTACCAATTGAAATAAATTGCAAGCACAGAGTATTGGAAAAATGTCCCAAAAAAAGCATCAAAAATACAGAAAAATTCCAGTAAATGCTTGATGAGGGCCAAATCTTGTTCACATAGTCTTGGACAAGGTTCTCCTGATTAAAAAATTATTTTGCTGGGTTTTTTTTTGCTAGTTTTCTAATTCATTTGAGGGGTTCATACAAAAAAGTGTCTCGATACTCTAGTATCATATTGGCAATATTATCATAACTCTTCAAAAGATACACAGCCTTACAATGGCGGTTTTATTAATTTAGTTTGAAGGGGGGCCTTCCACATTATATGTAAGCTTCGTATGCATGCTCTATTGGGCGTTTTAGTGTCTTTCACTGCATTGTTTTGGTTTTGCAGCCTGAAAATTGACTGTTTTGGTTCACTCTTGTCACTCTCAAGGCAAAGTCTGTGACTAGATGGTGAATACAATGTCGCATTTAGTAGCTGTAGAGCCAGATATATCCCTCAGGAGTTAGTGGAGACTAAAATGCCTATGTTGCGTCTGTTAGATGTGTAATAGACAATTGTTTGCTAATTATTTAGCCACAACAATTTTAGGAGATTCTAATACATCACTGTTTTGTTTACAGACTGCTCCACTGCCCTAAAGTGGACAAAAAATCAACTAAGGCAGCTTTTTCACATTCAGAACATAATTCACTGTAGTTGACAAAGATTGATTTGGAGGGAAACCCCCTTCACTTCAGAAAAAAATATCTCCTCCAAGACTGAGCATGTGCATTTAGGATTAGTGTAACTTACTTTCTTCTGTTTTTGTAAACAAGTGTTTGGAAGAAAATGCTCAAATTTTTCTTACTGTGCTGTAATTTCACATTTGTGCCTGCAAATCCCTTTAAACCCTTTAAAACATGTATTTAAAAGTGACATAAGATAAACGTGTATTTCAGTGGGAGTCTTAAGTTATAAACTTTTCATTCATATACCATACTGTTTAAGTATCTTACATGGTATACGGTATCTTGGTATTTTTTGCTTCACTGTGTGTGTTTGGTGCGGTGCTTGTGGAGAGCCTCTCATAATTGCCCTCTCTATTGGAAATGATTTAACACAGGGAAAGTATAAAAACTTGGTAACCTCATCATTATGCTGCAGTAAATCATCTTGCCTCGAGGCAGCCAATTCATCTCAATTAATACTAAATAAGGAAACTGCTCTGCTAAATGATACTAGCCATGCATAGAAGGTGAAAAGTCTTGCTAGGTGAAGCCCAAAATTTCACTAATGTTTCGGTGGGGAAACAATACACCTGCCACGGGCAGACAGGAGGGACCTTTATTAGATGAAAAAGTGGAGGTTAAGAGAGGTGAGAGAGAGAGAAAAGAGCAGAGACAGGATTGGAAAGGTTACGACAGCAGAGGAGGGGAGGAGGGCGGGGAGGTGAGATGAGCTAAGGTGAGGTGAGATGAAAGAGATGGAAGTGAGAAGAGATAATACAAGCAAAGAAGAAAAAGAGAGGGGAAAGAAAAGACAAGTGAGTAGAAAGGACAAAAGAGGAGAGGTGGAGGAGTGTTTGAGAGGTGAGGGCGTGAGGAGAGGAAGAAAGGGAGAGGAAATTAGATTAACAGAGAGGTGACAGGTAGGGCTGATACTGTCAGGGAAGAGGAAACCTACGATTTCAGTCCTGCATTCTCCAGAGTGAGCTCCTCCAGACTGTTGGACTTGCTGACTGTGTGCAGGACCTGGTCCACCACCTCCGACCCCTGGAGACAAGCAAAACAAAACAATACATTGGCTTGTGACCAAAAGTTTCAAACTGAAGAAGAGTAAAGGCAGGGACAGTGAAGAGCAAGCAGTAATCAGAAGCAACAGAAAACTGATTATGTTTAGTAAAAATCAAATTAAGTAGCCTCATGTACAGACTAAAGCTACAGGCTTATGAATTCAATGTGGGAGCCAAAATAAGGGACACAACCTACAATGTACTCTTACATAAACACAAGACTTTCTGCAAAGGCAAGAACAATGTGAGAATTTGACACGAGAGATTGCTGTACTTCTTGTTTTCTCTGTGCTCTTCTCCCTGGTCTGAGGTGGGCGGACTCAGCAGGAAAAATGAGATGTCATGTACTTCCATGTACCAGCTAGAATTTATCAAGATCTGATACAAAATCAGACACCAGTGATCAGCATATGGCTGATGCGATATATGTTCCTGACGCTGTTTTAATTCTGCTCCACTAATCCACAGGTGGTGGCAGTACCTTGCAATGAAGCAAACAATGTGCCTGTAAAAGCAGTGAAAAAGACTGCTAGCTTGTAAACCTGGATGTAAACAATGCAGGATTTAAACATTAATTCAGCCTTACAAATGTTTGAAGGGGAAGGGAAGGCACTGGATGAGTTTGTTTAACTACAAGGATACACACAGTGTTTTGGTGAATAATGACTGCAACAGCTTTTGTTTGTTTTCAAGAAAATTCCACAGGGCATCTTAAAAATACAAAACCAAATATTGAGGTGTTTTAATGACCAATACACTTATTCCAATACCCTTCAAAAAATATTTATTTGTTTGACTGTTTTCATGTAGTTCACCTCAGATGGATATCACTTACTCTAATGTATATTATGAATACTTACTAAAAATTCACATCATGTTATAAAAAGGTACATAAATCTATGCCGAGGCATGCTTCTCTCTTCTTCCTCCTCTTTCAATTTTGCTTTTCTTTACTTGATTTTCATTCAATACATAATCTCAAGAGATTAAACAACATTTTAGTGAGGCTTTAGGTACATGGTGCATTGTTCCAAACCAACAGAAAATTAATTCAAGTTGACTTAGAAAATGCTAACCAATCACAGAACCATAATTTCTTTATACACATTTGGACGGCAGTTGGCCGAATGAGCAGATAAAAAAAGATGTTTCAGTGGAATAAATGTACACACAAGACAGCAGAGTAAATATTAAGAGAGGAAAACTAAAAAATGAAAACTGATTTGTGGTCTAGCTCTGGCAAGAAGTATTATATGTAAGGAAGATAAAAAAAAAATAGATAGTTACTATGCGCATGTCTTTGCAGTACAGCTTGGTGAACCAGGTGTTGTACGCAATGGCTGCCACGATCACCGCCAAGTCCCTGAAATGGAGACACGCACGCACACGCACACACGCACGCACACACACACGCACGCACGCACACACACACACACACATATTAGAGATAAAATTAAACTCTTTAAATTAGCAAACTCCATCTGCTCAAAACCATTTGATGTCATTGATCCATAAATTCACATTATCGTGGGCCAAACTTTTTCTTTTCTCCCCGTTTGGTAAAAAAAAAAAAAAAGCAGTTCATCATTGTGACAGGGAGTACACTATGGGCAGGGCTGCTTTCTAAAAGATGACTGATACTGCAGCCTTGCTGAGGAGGAGAAGCACAGACTAAGAAAAAAAAAAGAGTGAAAGATGTAAAGATCGATGGCCGGGTCAGTGGATTATTCAATAAAGCCACGGTTTGATCCCAGCTACAGACCTCAAACGCTGCTACACAAACAGGCACAGAGCCCACAGACCATCCTATTTGTGTTTGTGAGGGAGAAAGAAAGAGAGAGAGAGAGAGAGAGAGAGAGAGAGAGAGAGAGAGAGAGAGAGAGAGAGAGAGAGAGAGAGAGAGAGAGAGAGAGAGAGAGAGAGAGAGAGTTTTAGAATCCTCCAAGGCCCAACTAAAGCCACACTGCCGCTACACCTGCTATACATCATCTGACAAACAAGCAGCAACACAGAGAGTGGGAGGGGGGCACAGAGAAAGAGAATAAGCCCAGAGAGAGGAAGAAAGGATAGCCAGACAGAAGGAAAATACAAAGTGAAAGAGAGAGGAAGAGAAAGTGTAATCTAGCCAGGGAGGGTCATGTTGCCAATAACTGCAGTAGCCAGGACATTACAGTATATCTCAGAGGAGTAAAATGGCTACAGGCTGTGTTCCTTTTTCATTACCATGCCAGCCATCAGACCAGTCCGTTCTGACTGACGCAGCAGAGTCCATGTGTTTGAGTGTGTGTGTGAGAGCAGATGATGCACATGTCAGGATTCATCATCAACACTGAATGTTGATTCATGTTTTGACAGCAGGACATGTAATTGACCTCTATGATGTCACACTCAGTCATGCGGTGTGTTGGTGTGTATGTGTCGTCTTGTACTTGTACATGAGGACACACTGGTACAGGGGGTCAGTCTGTCCCTGTTAGCTTCTTCATACAGATCAGTTTGGGTTAAACGCTGGGATCTCATGTTTAGATTAAAATTAGAATCAAATTGATTATGTTAGATTAAAATAAGTTTAGGGTTAGGGTTAGAATTTGATGTAAGTCAAGGGAAGGGTTAGGTTTAAGGTGAGTTAAAGAATTATTTAATTAAGATGGTAGGCAGCTACCCTTCAATTTGACTCCTATTTATATGTATGATGTGAATGTACTAAGGGTTGCCAGCTGCTGCAAATTCATTCAACATTTTGGGGTATACGCTTATTTGCTTTCCTGGGGAGAGTTAGATTAGAAAACAGCTAACACCCTCACGTCTGTGAGCTAAATAACAAGCTTTAGCCAGTTAGCTTAGTATAAAGAGTGGGAATGGGTGACACTGATATCTTGGCTCGGGCTAAAAAGTGATAGAATCCACCTACCAGCTCTGCTAAAGCTCTATAATCAACACATTATATCTAGTTTGTTTAATCTGAAGTGTAAAAATTAATTTGTGTCTTTTTTTTGGGGGGGGGGGGGGTGTTACGTACCACTCTATTTCTTGGCCAGGCAACTGCCTACAATTTCATATTTACCATACAGACATGAAAAAATAATAAAAATAATTCATGTATTTCAAAAGTACACTTAAATTCCAATTGTCAGTTTCTTTAAGCAGAAATTACATACACATACAGTATTGTACTGTGGCTGCAAGGTTCAGTGTGATGCAAATTCAGTCACCTGCCCACACAGACATCTGCATATAGCCCAAAATACACGACTACACAGACTGTATGCTCTGACTCTACATGTGTGAACATGTTCATCTGAGCAGTCATGCAGTGGGGTCCTAAAACAAACCGTGCAGGCATGAGCTGCCCACATCCATGTCCGTTTTGGAGCATATCAGGTCTTGACTGGCTGCTCGACAGTCAGGGAATAATGAAAAAAAAACTAACTTTATTATCATCTGAATATGACCTTCGAGCAAACCCTAAAGGCACCAACATTTATTACAGCCCACAATATGCACAAAAGAGAATTGTGATGTTGATATTCCTAGACCTTACAAGGAACAGGGCAAAGATAGAGAGTTTCTCCTGAGATGTTGGAGGAGAAAAGGTCAAGGGGTCTTTCAAATCAAAGTCTCACTGGGTGCATGACTGTGCTCAGAACATTTCAATGTTCAGGCAATAAGCCTGTTAGATTATTTAATAGCTTGTGGGTAAAGTTAAGGGAAGGACATAAAGTGTCCAGAATAAACAGAGTTCATCCTCTGGGGAGCATAAATCTGCCCAATAAATTTCGTGGCAATGTGCCGATTCAATTTATCATATTTCTTGTGTACAAGTGAAATATTTTTCTTGCATTGCAGTGATAGACAAAAAGGTTAGTGGAGGTCATCAGAAACATTATTATGCATCCTGTGGGGACAATGAATATTCATAGCACTATGTGAGAATATCCTAGCCATGGAAGGCGGATATTCTGACCTAATTGGTAGCACTGGAGTCAGAAAGGTCAGAAGGCGCTAAAATCATTGGGAATCATCCTCTGGGGATTATTAATATTCATAACAAATTTGAGAGCAATCTGTCTGATTGGTGAACCAAAAGACCACCATCACCATTTGGAAGATGGTTGGATTTTGAAGTGTACCAATATGTTGTATGGTAATAAATCAATGCTACAGTCTAACCCCGTACAGACTGTGACTCAGGTCCTGTAACAGTGACAGGTAAAGCAGATGGTAGCAGTGAGTTGTGGAGCTTTTGTCCTGCTTCAGTAACAGAAGAAAACTAATCAGACAGAGAAGTGGCAAAAACTTGGACACAGCATCCAGACTTATTATTAAGTATGCATGCGTGTGAATGTTTGTGCACACAGAGGAGTGACTGTCAAGCCAAGTGTTGCCCCGACAAATTCTTAGGGCAGTAAGGCGTAAAAAATTCTCTCTTTCTCTCGCTCTCTCACACATACACACAAACACACAAAACAAACAACTGTAAATATATGCAAGCACAAAATCCTTTAACTTAAATTCACACACACCAAGTCCCCTCTGCAGCATCGTGTCAACCTGCAGTGGCCAGACAGAAGCAACACAGACAGGCAGAGTGTGTGTGTCTGTGTTTGTTTGTGAGGACAGGAGTGATTCAGAGAAAGGGAGAGCTGAGGAGAATGAAAGAGGAGAAAAAAATAGGAAGTGGATAACAACAGGATCAGACAAGGCCAGAGAAAAAGGTGTCCGCTTTCAGTCAGGAGGAATGAGCGGAGACGATGTTTGGACGGACAGCAGTCAGCGGAAAAAGCATCGCCCTGTCGCTCGTGGTAACGGGAGATGCAATCAATCAGGGGAGATCGAGAGGATGGAAATGTGGAAGGACAAGGAGGGGAGAAAGGGAGTAATGCACCACAAATAGCCTCTGGCACATGATCCTGGAAAGACCAATTGTTGGACCCTTTCTCCAGTCATTTGCACCCTTTCCTGATTGTTTTCCTACATTTTTTTGTGATTCCCAGTGTACATTTGTTAAATTTTTGCTTCCTGTATCAATTTCAATTTGATACAAGTACTCTAGACTAGGAGGGAGAGAGTCTTTAGTATTGGATTGTGGGCTTGAGGGAACAATATGTCAAAGGAAGATCTTAAAAAACAGCATGGGCAAGCAGATTCCTCTGCAAATGCTTTCTCTTTATCACACTATATAAAATAGCAGAGGAAAAAACAACAACGATGTAGTGATTTTGGCTCTCAATATGAAAGACATTAATATATTCATGAGTTGCTGCTGCAATCATGCATTCTAAGAATGGCTTTTTGATTTACCAGCGTAGCAAGGCTTTGCTCCCATGATGAGAAATGCATTTTTAAGTATGAATGCATCCTCTCCAGTCGAGATTGTTGTTTCTAACACAGTAAAGTGGAAAGAATTCCAAATGCCTCAGGGTTTTCTAAGGACAAAACATTCCTTAAACAAAAGACAAGTAAGCTAGGTTGAATGCTCCATTTGCATGTCAGCTGTCAAATTTTTTTATGATCGGCAGCACTCAAGCGACACGTAAATTCATCCTCAGTATGTCTGGAAAAGGAAATGGGAGACTTAAAAAGATACCAGCGGGGAGGTAGAGGAGAACACATATGGCATTTTACAGCTGTTTCCGAGCCCTAGATTCTGCCTCTGACAAGCTTATCATTCCCCTTTCCTATGATCTTTCCAAACTTCTAACAAAACAGAGCAGAGACATCGGACAGCAAGTGAGCCAGAGAGAGAGAAAGGCAGACTAATACACTCAACATTTTACCCAGGGAGGGTCTTGTTAGACAAACAGTCACTCTGATGTCAGATGAGACGAGGGCTGACAGATGATGAGATGCGTCGTGCTGTCTGGTTAAGATTTTTGCAAAACATCATGATGCAGAATGGGGGGGGGGGGGGGGGAGTCTTTCAAAACTATAGACTTGTCAAAAAGTATCACGACACCGATTTGTTTTATTGTTAAGATCTGTACTCCAGCACAATGGATTTGAAATGAAACAACGACTATGAGGTTTACGTGCTGAATTTCAGCTCAAATTATGTTGCATTTGTACGACACGGCTTGATTCTACTGGAACTGAGTTTTTTTTGTTGTTTGTTTTGTTTTCCCTTGGCAAAAGTTGTGAGTGGTACCTGGTAATTTCTTTGGTACCACCTCTGTCAATGGTTCAAGCAAGCTGAGCCGATACTCCAAGGTGGAGTTCGCACAGTCTTTTCTTGCGCGACATGGGACAGCCTGCACTCAACCCCAAATTTTAAATTGCCAAGCTACTACCAACAGCCACCTAGACATTAAAAATGGCAGCCAGCAAAACCATGCCATCGTCAAAGACGAAGCACTGATGATCCTCTGTTTGGTTGCTGCTGAAAGAAACCCAGAGAAAATACACTGCAACGTGTTGAAGATGTCACAGCAATTTCATGCAGTGTAGCTATGACTATCAGCTAAGAATCCCCAACCACATTGTGGGGGTAATATCTGCAGTAGAAAACAAAATCAAGAAAACACCCAAAAGCTGAGCTGAGTAAAGCTGAGCTGTGCCGAACCATGTAGAGGTAATTTGGCATTACAATCCCAAACATCTCAGTCCTGGTTGACTGGCAACACCTGGGGTTATTAGTGAAAATGGCCAATGGATTTTCAGTTACAGGTCCCTTGACCTGTGCACAAAGACTGGAGGCAGAAAACACTCCTTAAGAAGCTACTCTCAGAAATGCTGTAAAGGAGCATTCATTATCTGTTTACAATTTACCTAAACAAGCTGCAGATTGGCAGGATGAATACATTACATTACTATAATAAAGAAGACTAAAGAAGACAGTCAACACTTTGGTGTTACACAATGTCAAGCATGTGCACGCACCTTTCCTGTCAATGTCCTGTGCGTAGGGGTGGAAAAAATTGCATTTCTTGCCCTCTAAAATTCTAAATCAATTTACCGATTACAAAGATGTATTTATGTACATTGTTTGGAACGTGACAGCTCCCCCTCGCTAGGATCTGTGCCATGAGAGCATAGTGTAGCTCCAGGACTGCGTATTGCATTTACACACTGTAGTGACGCCTTTGGGCAGATTCTAATTTGAATAATTCCCAGGGAGGAATTAGTTTGACATGACTCATGCAATACACACACCTTGCAAGATGAAGGTGAAGAGCTCTGGGAATGTTCCAAACATGAGGAGCACACATACACCATCACCAAGAGACCACTGCTTGCAAACTGTTGCTTTTATCTCCACGATTTTACAACACTTTCAGCCAACTGTGATAGGCCAAGGAAAATAACTCTGGTCCATAGAGTGTTTCATTTCAAAATGCTTGTGCATGTACAGTGGATAACAATAGGTTTCTCTGGTATTAGCCTTGCAGCAAGAGGGTACAGTCTATTTTGCATTGCTGGGGACACTGCATTAATAAAAGAACAGCAGAGCACCCTTATTCCAGAACCTGTAGACCAGTTTCTGCTCCTACAAATAACCTGTGTGGGAAAGGTGGAATTGATTGGCCACTACTTAAAAAGAGGGATGCACTGATTGGGATGATACCAATGTTTAAGACAACAATTTGGCCAATAGCCAGTGCCAATACTGATAGTTTTTGTTGTTGTTGTTTTTAGTTTATCATACAGTGCACCTCCTCTTACAAATATTAATGAAAAAAGGAAAAAAAAAATCCCTGTACCCCATAGCTTACATCTTGGTAAGATGTATGTTTCTCTTTACAAAATTAGGCATCTCTGCCTTGCTGCAGCTCAGTTTGACAGTCAGTTTCTTTTCTCATCCAAGATGTGAGACGAAGAGCTTAACAGCTGCTCACTAAAAGCAAACGTGAAAACAAACCACATGTGTACATGGCACCTGTTGCCCTCTTTTGAGTCCAGCCAGTGGAGCCTTCACTGAAGGAACAGCTGGGTACGCTAGCTACTGTTGTCTGAGTCCAACCGCAAAGAACTGACAACATTTAACCAGTGCAAAACTGATGTGACACAGCAGGTAGACATTGGCCATCACCACTGTGAATGTCCTCTTAGTTAGGTTGATGGCAATCAACCGAGGCGAATATCAGCCGATACTGCTGTTCAGCCAATAAATCGGTGCATCTCTACTTAAAAAGTCAAGCCAAAACTTTTTCCAAAATGGGTCCCCCTCCACTAAAAATGTGTTTCGATTATTGTTAAATCAATTAGAATTTTAAGCTTCACTGTGCAAAATGACACTAGAGGGCTGTTAAAAAATGTCTCAGCTGAAGAGTTCTCTGAGCTTGCCTTAAATCTGTGTATGTAGGAACAGGATTTTGTGTTATCTCTACTGGTTTGGGGCCAATCATGGTCCCAGTATGCAACTTACACACGAATGATGTGAAACCTCCATTCAAATACACTGAGAATGGACTTTTCAGTGAAGTGGGCGACATCTTGTGCCCAGCATCTAAACTTAAATATGTACATATTCATACTCATCATTAAACTTGTAAAGGAATCACATCTACATTGAGCCAGCCGGTGGAATATTCTTGAGAAAAAGTCAAGCACCAAAACAATGCAGCTAAGTTGGTGTTTCACTTTCTGAACACTGAAGTTAAAAACAGGAAACAATTAAAGATGGCTGCAGTAACGTTTTGGCAAATCATCACAAAGGACTGTGCCAAAATGTCTGCTGATGTCTGTGGGTTACAGACAGCCACACATTGACTGCAACAGAACTGACAAATATCAAATATAATGAGTTTGTGTTGTCCAATTACTTTCTGTAGCCCAAATGCCCGCTGATGTACAGTAAACATCCTCAAATTAATGCTGACAGTCGGCACTTTACTCTCATTTTCACTGCTTTATTTCAGATCTAATGTGCTGAAGTACAGAGCCAATACACACGCACTCCGACTGCACTGAATGCTGCTGCAGTCTAAGTCTGGCATAAGTTAATTGTGTTTTTCCAATCAGTGCATGCTGTGTGGTTAAAATGTCAAAAAACTATGTCACCTGCTGTCAAGATGGCTGAAATCCAGCAAATTGAACTCCCTGTTGTCCTGAGAGTGGTAGATGGTGTCGACATCCTGGAACAAAGGAGGGGAGAAAGAGAGAAAGGATGAGAGAAAAGAGAGAGTGGAAGAGAAAAGGGTCAGTAACTTTAAAAAGACCCTTGTTTTCTCAGTTGTTGAAAATACAGGAGTTTCTTAAACAACACAACAAACAGAAGTTGCTTTTCAAAGCTTGTATCGTGTCCTCACCCACTGCACTTCTTCTTTGCAGCCAATTCCATTGTAGTCACAAAGAGCTGCATAGGTTTCAGAAAAACCTCCTGAAAGGGCAAGAGAAGACAACAAATCAATCCACACCAGACCATTACAGAAATGGCAATGCCAGAAATGGCAAGGACAGAATAAAGCAAGGAAGAGGACGTATGTATGAATGAGAAGGAGAAAGAGTGCAGGCCAGAGATGAAAGAGGAAGTCAGAAAGAGCAAGACACAGATAGTCAGCAGAGAGAGCAAGAGATTAGCGGTAAATATTGAGGTGAGATGAAAGTATTGCAGCATGAAAGAGCACTTCTTGTAGATTAACGGGATTACTAGCAGAAAGGGAGTGCATCCAGCAACTTCGGTCTTCTGACCCACTTAAGGATGAGTCTCCAACATGACTTGGTGTGAGTCAGTGAGTCAGCAAGTGGACAGACTCTGCAGCACAACTGTGTGTGTCTGAATGCATGTGTGCCATGTAGCCAGAAACATTAGAGACTCACCACATGTTTTCTGGGGCTCTAATGACGATTCAGAGTTTGGTGAAAACTTGTGACTTCCTTCGGTTATGTCTCCCTCTGCTCGACAAATAGGAGGACTGAAAGACAAAGAGGAAGAGTACAGGTCCAAATAAGACACAAGTCTACAACCATGCTAAAGTGTCCATAAAGTTGTAGGCGTAGTGGTGCTTTGAGCTAAGTGCTAATTTCAGCATGCTAAAATGATCACTGTGGCAGTCTCTTCATTGATTTGTAAAGAAGTGCCTGCTACAGTAATGATAGCATGCAACCTGTGCCACATACTAGGGCTGCACAATTATGGCCAAAATAAGAATCACAGTTCCTCTGATCAATACTGAAATCATAACTTATGATGATTATTCATTGATATTAGGGACAAAACATTTGTATTGCACATTAAAATTTAAATAAACAGAGCAATGCTGTCACTTCCATGTTGTGATAAATTCCTGCTAATGTACAAATCTTTGCATCAAAATAAGAGTGATCCTTATTGACAGTGCATCTCCTAGAAAAAAATAAAAATGTACCAGAACTCTTTACCCAAAATAAAATCAACAGAGCAATGCTTTCACTTTCACATTGTGCTAATTAACAAATCTTTGCATCACTACAATACTTAAAATAGGGTTCTTCTTCACCTGAATTCAGTGCATCTCAAAGAGATAACATATAAATAAAAGTGTTTATTGGAAACACATCTTTGACTAAATGGAATACGATTGCATTGGTAATGCAGTTAGGGATGTCTGAGCTAACGACGGACAAGGATGGGGACTCAGCGAGGTGACATAAGTCTTCTCTGTCTGCAAGCGTTCATTGTACTACTGTTTGTAGTGTTTTTTTTCAGGTGGTTGAGCAAGTTAAGCCTACTTCACATTACGCGATTTTCACTGCAATTTTGACGTCGCAGAGGATCTTGAGAGCCACCTTGGGTCGGAGGTGAGTCGGCAGATAGTCTGCCACGACGGGTCCTCCTGTGTGAACAAGCCTACGAGCTGGTCGCCCCCTCGTCTGGGACTGGGACTGGATATCCGGCATGCTAGAAAACTGGAGAAGTTTGACACGACTGACAAAGAGCATCAGCCAATGAGAGGAAGAATACGTCCCCTGTCAGCACGCAGGAGGACGGAAGAAATGTGAGGAGGACAAGCCACAGGGTTGCCACTTACCAGGTCCACTTATTAGCCGTGACTTTGGGCTTGTTTCTAAAGTGGAGTTGGTTATTTGGACTTGCTCTCTAAATGTCAACATTCTCTATGTATATCCGTCTAATAAGTTATTTAAACGCATGATAATATGTCGGACTGCAGTCGCTTCTTTTGTGCTTGTTTCCATAGCCCTGGTTGCTTGTTTCTCTCCCAAGTTCTGGCAACAACGACAAGCTGGCTGGCAAGCAACAACAACAATGGCGGCATCCACAGGATCACGGGGAGCGCGTTGTGTTTGGACCCATTATAATAAAGAATATCCATGCCTTTACGACGTGTTGTCTCCAATTTTTGTGACGTCACCGCATTATCTGGGGCTCTGTCGGCGAGGGCTCGGTGGAGAAATCTTGTGGTGTGCACACACAGGTTGTAACGTAGTTGGCGAGACTCCTGATGACAGAAACACACGTCACCAGGTATGAACACTCAAAAGATTATAATAGTCACCACAACGCAAAATCGGGGTGAAAATCATGTAATGTGAACTAGGCTTTAGTCTAGTGTACTCTTTCCATATGATTTGTTCTTGCTTAACACTGGCCCTAAATCCGAAACACCTCGGAACAACAGATGACAATCCATTTCAAGCGAACTCCTCACCTTCTGCCCCAGACATCTAATTTTCATTTTGCCTGTCTGCTCTCCGTTGAACACTCCTCTACTCTTGACTGCAGTCTCAACATTCACGGAAGTTTTCCACAGGCTGTTGCTGCATGACAACTGCCATGGCTGGTAGTTTGGGGAGCACTTGATTTGATATGCAGAAGAGTTTTCTATGAGTGGAGCACACATTTTAAACCTCAATATCGCAGTCGATCATGTTCATTTTGTGGGGATTGTCAGTTATGGGGAGACAAAATCGTGAATGAGATTAACATTCAATTAATTGTGCAGCCCTACCGCAAATGGCAACACTTCTTAAGCCCAGACTGAAATAATCTAAAAGTTATATGATGATTTGCCATTAAACTTTGTAGAGACATTCATTGGACCCAGAGGAAACTCATAATGACTTTCATAATATTTCAGCCTGAACCAAAGTGGTGGACCAACCGACAGAGTGACACTGCCATCCCTGGAGCCACGCTGCTAGCTGAAAATGTATCATCTTCATTATCTACAATTTCAGGAGGGCCACTTTCCTTGACTTTTGAGAACCCATGTTGTGATTAGAGAGCTGCTGGTCCCAATTACAGGCTGGAGGAAAAGTGGATGGTAAATATTATGCTTCCCCCTCCCTTAGCTGCTTTTGCCCTTAAGCAAGGCACTAAACTCCCAGCTGTATAGGTGGAGCATTTCAGTGCCCAAGAGATGGTGGCACACTGGCACAAGGCTGCTTCTGGGTGTGATTAAATTGAGTATAATTCTCCCACTCCCTGCTAGCACCATTCCTGCAAGACATTGTTATACAATCCCTGACAACTTAGTAAATAAAACTATAGTATTTGACTTAAAATGATTCAGATCCTAGTGATGCCTATGCCTACTAAATGAAACACAGCGGCATCATATTTCCACAGTGAAAACACTGTCTTATTTGCTGCGAGATGCTAATTTGCAGCAACTTGTTTTTCATTGATTATAGCTGCTGAAGTCAGAGTTAAGATGGAAAGTGAATGTCTGCAATGTCGAAACTGCTTATGACATTGCTTTGGTGGTGAATAAATAACACGTAAACTGTAAAATTGGATCCCTGGGATGCTTTCTAAAGCTCCGCGCTGCAAATACATTAAAAAAAAATCATATTCCTCTGCTTGCCGGTTGTTTTCTCTCAGATATTTCTTTGACAAAAAGCATCCAGTAAGCAGAAAACACTAAGGATCGGGATCACAAAGTAAATACTGTGATGGCACATAATACTGTACTCTACCTGCTTTGGCTTTTTGATAGGATTACATTACTATACTGTTGCATTCAACACACACCATCCTTAATCCCATTTGTCAACGAATCACACACAACACCTAACCACATCCATGACCTTAATCCCCACCTTATCTCGACAATCATCATCCGCCCCTGGAGCGCGTGTGTATGTGCCTACTATCTTGATGCTATCTGCATTATGTACTTCAATACAGCGGCACCAATCAGTTACAAGGCTGCACAATCAAACCCACAACAACTTCCCTCCCTCTGTCCTCCCCTCTCTCTTTATTCTCCTTAAACGTTCTCACTGGAAGCAATCATCTGCAGTAGCCCTAATGGAAAAGAGCCATTCTAAAAGATGATAGAGTGCAGAGATAGCCTTGTGCAGGTCAATAGTCGGAGCACAGTCAATCCCATTGCTCTCAGAAATTGTAAATGAGACCCAAGAGAGGGGGAAATACACTCTGCCTTGCTTGCTTGCTCACCCATACATTCACATGATCATGGGACAAAAATTTCTAGGGCTTGAACTTAACTCCATCCAGGCTTTTCTTAAGTGTGTCCCCTGTGCTTCCCTCTTTAGAGAGTGCAGAGGACATATACACACTTCAGGATTTTCAACTGTGTAAGAATGGCCTTTTAACAGGAGCTCTATTGCTCCGTCAGTGGCTGTGTGTTCTGCTGCTCATTGCTTATACTAAATAAGCTGCTTTGAAAAAGAAAAAAAATAGAGCCAACACAATGCCTTCAGGTAACGGCCTACTCAGTGTCAGCTGGCTGATTTAATCCCACTGATTGCTGGGTGTTAAAGTCTACTGTGACACAGAAATGGGTTGGATGCAAACTACAGCAATACAAGAATGCATTTGGCTGCTGAAGAGGAAAGCTGCCCGAAAGTGAAGCTGCCAACTTGCCAACGCACTGTCGAGTGCTGTTAACGTCGGCCAACTTGTCTTCGCTCCTCAGCACATACAACACAAAAACAGAAAGACTTGTTTCTCTGCTCCAGGCGAGGATGCTTGGAGATGCTTACGCATAAATGGAGTTGTTGAAGACTCGGGAGAGGGCATAGTTGATGTGGCTGACCATGTTATCCAGCTGGTCCTGGGTCTGTAGTCTCAGCGAGTAGGTGGTCTTGTCTGTATCGATGACAACCTGTATATGGATAGTTTTTCAATAGTAATAATTGATGCTGCTTTGAGAGTTTCAAACAGCAGGACAACATTTTGAATTTCAATGTGTCACCTGGTGTTCTGGGTAGGTGTTCATCGCCCGGATTTCCAGGAAGTTGAAGGTGACCTCCATCTGAAAACAGCAGAGAAACATCACTGTGGTCCACACTGACACTTTATCAAAATTGCTATTTTACATCATCTTTACAGGCTAATTACATCCTCTTACAAATGTGGATCTTATTTTTTTAGTTTTGGCCATTTCTTCTTATCTAAATAATATTGTACCCACCACAGTAACTGCTGAGATCTGGGAACGCAGCGAAATCACTTAAAAGAAGTCAGATGGGTAAGAAACGCGAGCAGTGAGACAATCATTCATGTTTTAAGCAAAGCCCAAGGTTAGCTGAACTCAAGAGAACACAAAGGCTTGATGACTTCCAGTCTGGCTAATGACGGGGTAGGCAGCAACTCAGGAGAGCCCTGTTAAAATAAGGACTAAAGCTTTGATACCATTTGGATATTTCTATCGCAATTTTGTGCAACAGGTCACTTGGGATGGGAAAGTCAACCAAATACTTGTGTAGAGGACAAAAGCATAACGCTGGAAGTAATCAAAATGAGGATGCCCAAGAATGTAATGCTAACCACGTTCACGGTACATGTGCCTCCAGAAACGTGAGGATCTGCTCGACTCTGACTGACATAAAAAAAACTACAGCTGGGTCCAAAAGAGAATAGTTTCCAAACTTTTTAACAATATCTTTGTAAGCTGGAATCCACAGGTGCCACTTGAAACAAAGAAAAAACAGAGGCACTTGAATTGCTGACTTATTTACTGCTAATGATTGTTTTACTGCTCATGTTTCTTGCCCTGTTAGGCTTTGTTGTTGTAATGCTGCTTCTGTCCCAGATCTCAGCAATTATTCTGGTGTGTACACAGTTATCACGACTAATAAAAGTGATGGCAAACACTACATAAATAAAACCCAAATTAAAATAAACCTGAATTAGTGGTTTGACATTTTGGGAAATATACACAATTGCTCTCTTGCAGAGAGTTGGATAAGGAGATGAATACCACTGTCATGTCTGTACTCATCATATGAATCTACAACCAACAGCCGGTTAGCTTAGCTTATGATAAAGACTGGAAGCAGGGACAAACAGCTAACCAGACTCTATCCAAAGGCAACAAAATCTGTCAATGCACACCTCTAAAGCTCACTGATTAACACGTTGTATCTTGTTTGTTTAATTGTACACAACCCAATGTGTAAAAACAACAATAAGCTAAGCCAATCAACTGATGGCTGTAACTTCATATTAGAATTTGAGAGTAGTATCAATTTTGTTATACAGTTCTAGGCAACAAAGTGAATAAGCACTTTTCCCAAAATGTCAAACTATTGTTTTAAAGGGACAGTTCACCCCCCAATCAAAAATACATATTTTCCTCTTACCCTTAGTGCTATCTATCAATCTAGATTGTTCTGATGTGAGTTGCAGAGTGTTGGAGATATCAGCTGTAGAGATGTATGCCTTCTCTCCAATATAATGGAAATGGATGGCAATCAGCTTGAGGTACTCAAAGCACCAAAACATTTTTTATAAAATTTATAAAACTCAACAGCAATGTCTCTTCCCAGAATTAATGACCCACTTGCTCAAGATAATCCACAGACCTTGTTGTGAGCAGCGTCATGGAGGAACTATTTCTTTTTTATCAAACTACACTCGCTGACCTTATCACTGCACAGAGGGAGACGTGCATCTACTCATGGGCGATACATGTGCTTGTGACAGCGCATCATGTACACAATAATGGCATCCTCCTGGGCTGAGCTGTAATGTTAGCTAAGTCAATGATGGTTGGGAAGTTAGCAGTAGATGCATGCTTCCTTATGTGCTTTGATACAGTTGATGGTTGTAGTTCTGTAGAAAGAAAATAGCTCCGAGGTCAAACTACTCACAAGGTTTGTGGATTATCTTGAGTAACCGGGTCATGATTTCTGGAAAGAGACATTGCTGCTGAGTTTTTCAAATGTATTTTTTGGCGCTTTGAGCACCACAAGGCAAGTGCCATCTAGTTCCATTACATCCGCGAGAAGGCAGACATCTCTATGGCTGATATCTCCAACACTCGGTAACTCGCGCCAAAACAATCTAGACTGATATATAACGCTAAAGGTGAGAGGGAAAAATATGTGTTTTTGATTTTAGGGCGAACTGTCCCTTTAAACTACTAAATCCATGCCACCTGCACCTTATCATCGTCATTGTAATCGCTATCATTCAAAAACATCATCACCACAGTCATCATCATTATCTCTTCTCTCCTGCTCTGAAAGTCTGCTACTTTTTCGTCATATCTCCTGTGAATTACCATAAGATCAAGGCTGGCAAGTGAAAGCCATAAAATTCCACTGAGAGCGGGGGAACATTTACCTTGGTGGGCACTTTGACAGCAAAGAGATACAGTCTCCATGTTGCCAGGACCTGAGGGGAGAACACATTCATTTTTTCAGTCACAGAGCAGGAAATGCAAAATGCAAATCGCAGCAAAAAATAGCAGAGCACAAACACCCCATAAAGAGAGCAAATCATCTCTGCGGCTCATCCCAATGACTCGTAAGTCATGCTAAGCACTCTAGACATTAGCGAGCTAATGATGATAGCGCGTGTGTGAAAGAAATATTATGGCGAGATTGAGAGTCATATGACTGTCCGATTTATCGCGCTAAGTTGTGTTGATGGAACTAAGTAGCACTTATTCAAGATGCCTGATTGCGTCTGGGAGGAAACTGATGGTGAGATAAGAGGGAGAAAGAGGACAAAGAAGACGCAAAGAGCAAGCAAAAAGAGAGGTGTGCTTCTGCCAAAAGAAAGGCATTATCATTTAAAAGGGTCTAGGGTAAAGTGAGAGACAGAAAATGGGAATATATTCACATCTGCCTATGTAATTAATCTCATTCATAATTCAAAATTCCATAATTAGCATACCCCATGCATGCACAGCGCATCTCTGTCCCTCCCGATCTCTTAGTCCAATTCTTGGCCACACTTTGGCTTTGCTCTTTTTCAGCTGGCTTTCAGATTCCCTCCTTTGCATTCTGTCATTCCGCCCATTTCTCTTCATCTCCATGGAAATCTGTTCATTTTCCCCATCTTCTTCCTTAATCCCTAATCCCTCCATCTCCCTGAGTGCCACAGTGCCCTGTCTGGTTCTCTCTCGCCTTAACACCTCACTCCATCCCCTCCTGCCCTCACCTCCTCCCTTCTCCCAACTCCCCTGTCTCCTTTCCCGTTTCAGTTTTTCTTTTCTTTTTCTGCTCCGTCGCTTTCAATTCCTCAAGGCCTCTCTGTGCTGAATGGCTAATGGCGCCCTGCTGTGTGGTGGTGAGAGGAAGAAAGAAAATGAAACATACAAAGAGAGAGACAGACACACAGAGAGTGAGAGAGAGAGGAAGAAGGAGAGATAGAGGAGGCGATAGAAGGACAGAGACACCAGATTTCCCTCCTGATAATGAAGCCTTCAGATACTACACTTACTCCCAGCAAAGCTGGCCTCACAGATCAGCCCTATGTCTTAACTATATAGACATCCATAACAGACTCCCGCAGAGAAGGGACAGAGGAGAGGGAGAGGAATGAAAACAACAGACGCAAAAAGAAGGAGACAGAGTGATACCCCCACCATGAGAATAAAATCTCCGCACTAAGCTGGTGGAGGGACCTTCGAGGAAGATTGTTAGTCCAATCACAGCTCCTTGTCAAGTTTGAAAACTCTGTTACATAAATCCAGGGAGGAGCGGGGGGGGTGGTGTGATGGGACCTTGAGACTCATAGAAGAGGAGAGAGAGGTGAGATATAGTGAGAAAATGAGAAACAGAGGCATCTTCTCCCTTCAAAGCCTCGCAAGCCGACAGAAGATCTCATAATGTAAACAGAGGCATCAATAATGCAGGCTCTCTGACGGGTGCCGATTTGATCCTCTGATGCTGAACAAGGCCTCTTGTGTAGGGTTTGTCCTCTCTTGATATATCATTTACATCCCATTGAAGTATCATTAGAGAGAATCAATACTCAGGATTATTTTTTGCCTACTTGGATGTGGGTATGTACAGCAATAAAGGAAAAAAATCATCAGGATATCTATTAAATATAAGGTATAATAGATACAGGGTTGAGCCAGAGCAAGTTATTGCAACAATGTCTCCCACTACACCTGGCATCACCGAATGGTGGACTGCGGTCGGGACTGAATGATGATTTTATCTGGATCCGTTTTGAATTTCTGATAAATTGAAGGATAAAGCCGGGAGCGTGAAGCAACTGACCCTGAGTTGGGTACCGTAGCCCATTGCCAATATGGCACTGGTTCCTATATGATCAAATCACAACTCAGATTTCGGTGCTTCATTTTCAGGCCAGATTGTGTGTGGTGGAGAGAGGGAGAGAGCGCATGTGAGTGAGAGTAATGCGTGGCACTGAGACTGCAGTAACCGGAGCAAAGAGTATGAAGCTCAACATAGCAGTGCACAGTGCAGTTTAGGCTATTTGACAGTGAATAAATGCCACAGCTTCTCAAGACCCATGTCTTACTTTCCACCTGCTGACTAAAGTAGAGGGGGTTTGCCCCAAAGTTAGCCAGCAAAGATACCCTCCCATTTGGAGCCTGACCAGGCTCACTTAAAGTAGACTGCTAAGATGGACAACCTATACTCATTGTAGTCACTTCTAAAAAGCCGCTTCTGAACAATAATAATGGAGAAATGGCTCGCTGCTGAGTCTTTTCTGAGGTGGGGAAACAATTATTGATCCCAACCGAAAATTTATTTTTGCTGTTATTAGTTCTGTAACTATTGTTTAGTGTTGAATTATTGTAGTTGCATTTGGTTTTATTTATTATGTGTATATGTAGTGTGAATTTAGTTTTAGTTTAGTACATTTACAGGTACTCTAATTTGGTAGGAGGTAATATACTGATCAATTGCAAGTTCAAAGTTGCCTTTGCAATGAAGAAACCCATCTTTAATGTTGTTGATTGGGGTTTTGTGCTATCTTGTTTCAAATGTATTGGTTAAACACCGTTTCCACATTGGTACTGTTGTCTAAATATAGTTTTAGTACCAATATCAGAAAAAACCTAAACAATACCCAACCCTACTTATAGCTGTGAGTCAGTTTTCTCCACTATGAACATTATTTTTGACCACGTATCAGTCCAGTCTCACCAGTGAGCACCTACACGTGCATGAGAATGACACTAACTCCATTCAAGTCAAGAATCAAACTACTAGCAGGACAGTCACAGGCCCATTTCTTTCACTAGGAAAGGAATTTGAGTATAGAAAAAACTTTCATATATGGTAAAGATAAGTATTCGTTTTCCATTCAACATGTCTATATTAAAAGTACCCTACTTTGAAAGTTGACAGTAAATGTTGTTGAAATGATATGCAAATGTTGATTTTATTTGATGGACACGAGTAGGACATAGGATGCAATTTAGACGTTATGAGGTTCTGACAGGAGTCAGAATCCATTAGTTCTCCTTTAAGCGTATCACATTATTATCACCTTGATTGAGATTCAGAGGTGAGCAGCAGCTTTCCTGTCAGTCTTTATAATTATAATGTTAATGTGTAGAAAACATTAGCTCAGCAGCTGAGGGAGACATCTGTGAGATGTCAACAGGATCAAACCAGAGGATATATTTTTTCTTAAGCTTTCACTGCCGGACATAGACGTCATCTCAAGATAAGACTCCACTTTTGAATAAAATGATATTAATAATTAAAAAGTATTTTAAAGTATCACAGTGAAGTAGTAACTATCACTAAATGTGAACTAGAGTAAATAAGTCTAGTTTTCTAGCTACAGATGAACTTTGCAGTTGCATTATAGACACTGACAAAGTATTTGTCACAGATAGGTCCTGATGAAAGGGAGAGTACTCTCTCGTCCAGTTATTCATACATAAAATTTTAGAAAAAGTGAAACATCTCAAGAGTAATCATCTAAAATTGGTATATTTCTAAAATTAATATAAATTTTCATAATTTTAATAGTATTATATAGCACTCGCCAGATGTACATTTTCACAGTATTGTTTATTGCCCCCCTTAGATGGAGCTGCAACCCTCTAAAGTACTACTGGGCACATTTGACCAACTCTCATACAATCCTTGTTTATACATTGCAGATACATGCGCTGTCTGAAACAGGTTTCTTTCTTTCCGATGCATTAGGCCATAAGGATACATTATACAGTAATTAATACAAATTGGCACAAACAGCCAGAGCTAAGGTCAAGCCCCAGTACAAGCTAAAACCAACATTTTCCCCTCATGTGGCATTCTGACAACTTTCTCCTTTAAGGATCAATCGAAAATCCTAAAAGCCCCTCAAAGATTCATTTTCCGCCCAGGAAATCCTCCAAGATGAGATTGTCGACTTTTTGACCTGGTCAACCAAGAGCACAGCAGGTGACAATCTCAGAAAGTGATGAGGAAGTCGCTAGAGAGAAAGGACTTGTAGGCAAAGATTGATGGGGATGGGGTGGGGGGGGGGGTGGGGGGGGGGGGGGGGGGTACAGAGGTGCCCTTGCTGTGACGGCACAGTGTCAGAAGCACTAGTTCAAAGAGCCAGCCGGCTGGCCCCTGAAGCAGACTGCGAGGGCAGGGTGGGAGTGTGTGTCATACAGTGGGAGTGCGTGTACAGTACGTGCACGAAAAACAACAATGTATCTCTTCCTGCATGTGTGTGTTTGCGTGCACACGCAGCTGAGAGGGCAGAGGGCGGGGGCTTATATTAATCATAGCTGTCAGGCTCTGGGTCTTGCACTTCAAACGAGATGGTGCAAATCAAAGTGTGTCTCTGGGTCGTGTGTGTGTTGCAGCGCTGCCCTCTGAGGAACAAGCTGAGGATCAGTGCCAGATTTGGCTGCCTGCGGTATTTCTGGCTCGGCCACAAGGGCATTTTATACACATACACATACACACACACAGGGCGCAAAATCAGAAACATTCCAATACATAAGTTCGGTATGCTAGTACAGCATGCACTCTCCGTTGGACTCTCATGCACGTATAATGATACACAATAGCTAGCTAAGCTGGCTTTGGACCTCTCTCTCTCTCTCTCTCTCTCTCTCTCTCTCTCTCTCTCTCTCTCTCTCTCTCTCTCTCTCTCTCTCTCTCTCTCTCTCTCTCTCTCTCTCTCTCTCTCTCTCTTCTCTCTCTCTTCTCTCTCTTCTCTCTCTCTCTCTCCTCTCTCTCTCTCTCTCTCTCTCTCTCTCTCTCTCTCTCTCTCTCTCTCTCTCTCTCTCTCGGCTACCATCACTCAAGTGAACTCAGCATCACAAGAACACAACCCTGCCATCAGTCAATCTGTCAGCTTACGTGCATGTCGTGTGTGTGTAAGTGACAGGGGGTTTGAAAGCACAGATGCCCCAGGTCCTGCTTTTATAAGTGGACTTTAGAGTGGTTGAAAGAGAGAGAGAGAGAAAGAGATGAAGCCAAATGAGAGGAAATAAATGCAAAGCTCAAAACACATCTTGTTCCAGATCCTCTCATAAAACCAACCAGTCCAATGCGTCTAAATCAAAGAGATGGCAAAGAGAGCGCTCTGAACCCAAAGGACCTCTTAAAAAAGGGAAAAAAGATAGGGGAAAGGAGACAGATAATGGGAAGGGGGTTGCAGGGTTGTACTAGATGGAAGCAAGAGATGAGATAAGAGTGTATAGAGAAGAAATAGAGGCTGAAGAGTGGCCAGGATTGGGTGAATGGGCTAAGAGGAAAAAGGGGAGGGGAAAAAACAAAAAAACAAAAACGTGAGCAATATGTGAGAAAGTGGGATGAGATAAAGACAAGCATTGAGTGTGGAAGAGGCCAAATGGATAAGGAAAGAAGAGACGGAGAGAGAGGGGAGAGGTGAATTTAAGATGATCAGGACAATGAGAGCGAGGGAGCAAAGGAGAGAAAGATATGAATAGGATGAGAAATAAAATAGAGGCAGAGATATTCTGAGTTGCCCTCTCAGCCATGGCAATACACACACTTCCAGTCACACTTTCTCCTCTTCTCAAGAGGGAAGAGAGAAGGTCAGCACTCACACTTCATAGCCCCTCCGCCATAGGCTACCAACATGTGTTATGACAATCAAAGAAAGCACAGTCCTAATTACAGCACAGAGAGAGCGCTCGCCATGCACAGTCAGATGGTAAATCCCAGATACTTGCAGAAAAAATGACTCCACGCTGAGCATCTCGCCGGAAAAGCCATGAAAGAGAAGAGTCGTGGATGATGCAGTGGTAATGTTTGCCATTACACAAAAAGACAGAAGTGTTGCTGAGGCTGAAAGAACAGAAGATTCTGCTGCTAGCCTGGGCTGTCTGTGCTTTACTGCTTTGCTGGCTTTCTTTCACAGTCCACAAGCGCACAGCTGGAGTTTCTGTGACAAAGCATCTTTAAGCTAAAAGCAAGGCCCCAGTTTCACCATTTAAAATGTACAAGTTGATTATGTAATTCAGTGAGCGCCTCACGCTTTGAACTTTGTTTACCAACCACGCATGCTTTTTGTAACTTAAAAAACAAGTAGTTCAAGTGGGTTACACTTTGGCTCAATTTTCATCCTCTGTCCTGCAGACTCTTGACTAAAACACAAACAATACAGAGCAAAAAAATCCTGGGTTGAATCTGGACGGCGACCTGAGAGTCAGAAACATCCTCCCTCCCAGCCTCTCCTGTCAGGCTTCATTGTATGTCCATTAAGTCATAAATGTCAAAAAATGAGGAAATAAATAAAGAGCCTCTGGAAATCTTCCAGGCTATTTTGGAGCAGTTTTGATGCTTGGCAGTGTGGTATATTCTCTCTGCACCTCAAAATTTAAGATGGTCAGTCACATTCTCTGGGAGTTGTTAAAGAGTATTATGGGAAATATAGCACAGCAGTAATTGAATGACATGAAAGTGGGTTTACTGAGAAAGTAAATTACGACACAAATGCAATGATCACAATTGAGTAAAGACATATTTCACTGCCAGACTGACTGCCAGAGGAAACAGAGGAAAAGGGCTGCTTCTACTGAAGAGGCAGAAACCTACAACTACCAGAATGCACTACTCCACACCGGACCAATAACCTAGTGGGTGACTTAATGTAACTTGGCCACTTGGACACAGGAAGCAATATGGCAGCTGGCTAGTGACAAACAATCACGAATTACAGTTAAACAGTGAGCTAAAATGTGTTTCTGAAAATATCTGAGTCAAGAAATAAGCAACACAGCGACATTCATATTCTATCAGCACTACTTAGTTTTACCAGAGACCATTACGAAAACTGAGACAGCTCACTTTAGATTAATTTCTTGTATCTGTGCCAGCAGCGGCCCTGAGTCCATTCTTTCCAATGGAAAAAGTGAACGTGAGTACAAATTATAACCAATTCTTTCACTCCATAATCACTGAAGTAAATATTGGATCCAGTTTGCACAAGCCCTAATCCTTCTTAATATTCTGACACTGAAATGGCTTGAACTTTGTTCAAGACATGTCTCTGTTTTAGACACTCTTGCAACATCTGGCAACAACTGACGTGATCTTACACTCAGCTGATATCAGATATTAAGCTGGCACATAAATATAAGTGGTAAAATAAAGAGCAAACATTAACTCTGTACTATATATCATGTTGTATTGTTTTGAATCTGATTTCATCACCCACACAATGTTTACAACACTTCCAAGAAAGGTGGGGGTACGTAGGGGAGACGATCTCACCCACTTAGGAGGCTGGAATTGTATACCATTTCGTGTTATGGGCACAGCTTGTAATACAGTATCTTTTGTTATAGAGTATTTTTGGTTTTACTTTTTGGTCTGTTTGCATTTGGGCTATTTTTTAGCGTCTGTTTTTACAATACAGGAAACAGTATGGCACCCACTTCCTGTTCACAAATGTTTATATTACTGCTACCCTAAAATATGTTTCTAAAGACATTTTAGGCTAGAAGAAAATAGAAACCCTTTGTGCCCATCGTGGTTGGCATACGAAAATGCCGAGGCACAATCTGCAGTTCAAGCAGCAGTGCTAGAGCCAAGTTAAATCCACCAGAAGACACAAAGATGAACAGGAAAGGTAAGATGGAGGGAAGTTTACCACAGTTCATTTACACAGACGATCCATAGTGTTATGATACAAAGCTGGTTGAAAGTCAGCAAAGCATCTCTTTAAGATTGAAATTGTAAGCAAAGATATGCAAGTATACAGGTTTTCTGTAGTCCACGGTGAAACCTATTGATGCAAACAATACCGCCAACAGTTTCAATTACCATCATTACCACTATTTTTAGAGGGCACCGTAAACACAGTAGTCTTAATAAGTGGTCTGATTTGGATAAGTTGCAACAACACCTCTCTACTGTCAAACAGGGACAGAACCACAACAGCAGGGCTCATGAATAAAGCTCCTGCCTGTCTAGCTCCAGCTACCCTGCTATGACTTGCTACGCTAACATTAGCTAGTTGACCTTCTGATGTGATGCCATGTTTGTGTTACGGAGTTGTAACATTCAGTGTGAGCAAGAGCATGCATTTTACGTGAAGGACAGAGGGGAAATTTCCTGCCTCAAGATTATACAGGTTCCTCCTCAAAGGTCAGCTTCAGTCTGCCTGTGGGGGAATATTAGTAGTGTGGACATAGTGTACGGGGGGGTGTGTTATAGGCTTGTTAAACCCAAACTGTGCCAGGATTGATTGTGCTTTGCAAGCATTTTGCCTTTTTTTTTTTTTAGAAATTATTTTAGCTGATGTTGGTTGGTTGGTTGACTGGTTGGTTGGATGGATGCTTTATTAATACCGAGGGAAATTAAAGCACTAAGTAGCTTATTACACGACACATACAAAAAAACAGATAAATAGGGATAGATGTTGATCAGTTTGTTAGATTTGATCAAATGAGAAATTTATGGTTTGAAGTAATTTTATCATAGTTTAGCACTAATACATGTAGCAGTATTTCAGGAAAGTTTGATGTTTATTATTTTAACAGTGTTTACTGATTGTCACCTGCGAATCCCCAATTTCAGAGAACCAAGGATGGAATTTTACCTTTGTGGCTATCAAATATGTCTACAAACATTCATAAATACAGAAACAACTCAGATGACTGGGAGTTTGCTTGCCACATGTCAAAAATAAATGATCACACTGAATGATGGAAAAAGTGGCCATTTAGTCGCAAAATTATTCACAGTAGTATAAGTTAAGTTCCAAAAATGCTTTTAAAACTTAAGAGTCTCCAAGACCAAGCCAAGATAACCATGACAACACCATCTGGGTTATTTTTTCAAAACTAAAGAGCTCCTTCCAGAGCTACAGCACGCACTACACAAACATTTTTATAGGCTGAGTAGAACCCCTCATGAGGAGTAACTGTACTCATTAGAGTGCCACTTTAATGCCAGTGGTCTAATATGAGAATTCCAAGTACGTAGACTTGGATTTACCACCACTGAATTACCTAAGGGTCTGGGTAAATCAGTTAAGCACAAGTCAGTGATGAAGTTTACACTGGACAGAGCACTGAGGAACAGAAGCAATTTAACAATTCCAAAGAGCGATAAAATTCAATAATTAAAAAGATGCATAGCGAGAAGATTGAAAACACTAATTCGTGCAGAGGAGGTTAGAAAACCCCAAGGAGCAAAAGAAACAGGAGTTTCAAAAACAATAAAGGCAGAGAGGAAATATAAAACAATTGCAATTAAATTAACAATAACAAGCAAAGACAACTCAGTTTAGGAAAATGAGATTCATGAGGTTGAATTTAGAACACGAGGAAGTAAGAGATCTCAAAGAAAGATGTCGATGATGCTGATTAACTACAAACATGAGGCAGATCTTGGAACCAATGAGCTTTACACTACTTTAATTTATACAGTCCCATAACTAAGCCAGGACATGCATCCACATTTGGCAACGGTATTAACTGCCAAATGTGAGAAATTTAAAGTCAAATAGATTTTGTTTACAATATTTAGCACACAAACATGTTTATCTCAGGGGGGCCTTACAGTCTGTCAATTCTTAGAGTCTTGATTTGAATAAGGAAGAATTAAAAAAAGCAACACAGAAGGGATCCATGCAATGTACAGAGCAGATAGAGGCAGCAGTCATGGAATTATATTACGATGAAAGAGAATTTGAATATCAAGAAAATAAAACGTATAATAAAAAGTACAGAAAATATAATATTAATCCATTAACAGTCCTCTCACACAATTTGTGGAGCACATTTTGAGCTGGGATATCTTGTTGGGAAGTGACCTGTACATCTCTAGCACTCGTTTGATGTGTGTTCCCATGGTGCACAGCAGCTTCCAGAACCAGACCTTTTCAGGTAACGTGCTTGTAGCAAATTGGCAGCAGAAGAAATCACTCAGCATGTGTCCTGTTCGGTGAAGTTTTCATAAGTAATTCTGAATATTATTATAATTAATTTGGTTTAATTTGGTTGCAGAGGGATTATTGAACTGAATGACGTAAATTCATACCTCCAAAAAGCCTGATGACTTTGTGGTAATTTTTCCAATACTGTACATGATTGGTAGAAATGTCCATCGGTGGTAAAAGTAATATTGCTGATAAAAAAAATATATGTAATATTATGTTATACAAAGTCTGATCATTTGAAGGAGTCAGGGTAAAATAAGACTTCTTTCAGACCTTTTCAATGAATAATGATAAATGAAACTAATCTGGTAAATACAGGATGATACTGACAATATTGGTAAAAAAATATATATATATATAATAATAATAAACAAAGTCACATTCACTCACAATATCTTATACTGCATTATTTTATTTCTCCTTACCATAATTTGTTTGTCTATGAAAAGAGATGTGTAACTAAAAACAGTATTCATTTAACCTTAATATAGAAAAACAAAATCAGACTGATTAAGAGTGTACTTTTAATGTATATGGACATTTCTACCATTCAGCAACGGCTCATAATTAAAAAAATTTTGATTTTTGTTGTTAGTGCCCAAGGGAACTTAGAAATGCAAAACTGTTTTTTTTCTAGGTTAAGTAAATAAAAAGGTTCATGCATGAATGATGTTTGTGTAGAACAAAGCAATTTTAAAAAGTGATTGCTGACCATAAATCATATTACTTCCACCAACTTTCTAAATAACAGCCCTGCTGTAAACATCTCAAAACAGATACAATGAGCCAATGAGCACGCAACCACAACCAAGTGTTCAAATGCTGCACCACTAACTCGACCTCAAACCTCAGTCATACTAGAGTCTCTTGAGCGGGACCTTCGCGTAACCTAAGTGGAAATCAGTGTCTGAAGCGCCTGAGTGTGCTCAGGACTGTCAAACAGTGGCAGTCTCAGCCAGCAATAGGCCCATTATTAGGTGGGAGCATTCAAACCGTGGAGTCAACAGAGGATAAAACGGAGTGACCGATAGGGATAAATAAGTGGCGGAAGAGCCAAATCGGCAACTGGGGCATCACAATACATCAGAGATTTCCTTCCCCCTCTCTCCCCTCACTCCTTCCTCCATTCCCTTTCCTCTTGTGGGGTGCCCTTCCCTCCTCTTCCATCACAACCACCCACTCCTCCCTCCCTCCCAGTGTCTCTCCCCCTCTCTGCCTTTGAAGATGCTTTGTTTTCTGAGTTGCCTCTAATCTTCAAATAGGGTGATCTAATAATGGCTGTGAGAGTGTGTATGCAGGCAAGTTTTGATGCACTGAACCATGTGTGTCTGCCTCCTGCACATGTCAAACTGTACGCATGAGTGTGTGTGTGCATGTATGCGTGTTGGAAACATGACTGTCGAAGCTCCCCAACGCATTGCCCTGGGTGTCGTTTGGATGTCATGCTGAGCCCTCACTGTGTCTGTCTGAGATGGGTGGGGGGACATTGTGTGTGCATGTGTGTGTCTGTGTGTCGCAGCGTGATGGCTGGTACAGTCAACACACACAGACAGCTGGATACCAGCAGTCTCCGGAGGGAGAAGCGGGGCAAAAAGAAAGAGCAAGATATAGAACAAAGACTTGTATACAGTCAATAAAACCTTGGTGTATAACATTAAAAACTCCTCCTGTCCATAAACTAAACAAACCAGAAGAATCAATATGAGAGCTATGATCCTGTTCAGATTTGACCTGCTAAATCCTTCTTCAGCCATGAAGAAAGGATCCACATGAAAGAGGGGATAAAGGTAAAAAAAGGCCTTGCCTACGCCTTCAGGCTTAGAAAATAATTTTCAAGACTAAATTTCATCTCTCTATTAGAAAGCAATCATAAAATATGCCACTTTCGCTTACTATCATGTATGACATTTGCAAGCGTGAGTGAATATTATGTGCACAATACCCAGACACTGAAACAAACAGTCTATTTACAAACTCCCTCATCTGTTCACCCTTCATATATCCAAACAAATGTATCCATTAGAGTGAAAAGATTGCCTTTTAGAGGGGGAGACTTTGACAACGAGCTAGAATGAATGCTTATATCCATCTCGCCCCCCCTCGCCTGCCTTCCCTTGAAAGAATTTGGAGCAGTGGCAGCAGCAGCAGCCAAGGCCCATTTGGATAGTAAAAAACTCTCGTAAGGCAGAGACCTAATTGAATTGCTTCTGATGGAAAGAGGAGCTCAATACCCTTTTACAGGTTTGAGTAAAGATGGAGGGAAGAGGGAAGGGCATAAAGGGGAGAGACGGAGAGAAAGTGAAAGGCGACTGGGGTGGTGGGGGTCAGGGGAGGTGATGACGGGGAGAATAATCGAGATGGACAGATAAGGAGGGAGGGAGAGAGGAAACAAAGAGAGAAGATGACAAAAATAGAGGGGGGGTGGTAATGATGGAGATAGAAGGAGGCGTGGGGGGAGATGAGGAGAAGAAATAATAGCAGAGACGGAAAACTGAGAGAAGTACTGATAAATAGTTTTGATTCGCTTATCAGCTTGTCTTTTTTGTTGTCTTCAGGGGAGGAAATGAGCTCGCTCTCACGCATAGCAACTACGTGTGAGTAACTCATCAGTCACTAATGTGGCTGACTAATTGACAATTTCTCAATAACAGAGGTGGCCTTGGCTCGCACAGGCTCCTTGAACACGTCGCAGGCTGCCCACACATCCTCTGGCAGACACTCACACAAGCGTCTTCTTCAGATAACAGAAAAAAAACAAAACAATGAACGATGCCCCTGTACGTACACCATGTCAGTCTCACACACACACACACACACACACACACCAAACTCTTGCCTATGGCATTAAGGCCATCCTGCCACATCTAATAAACTCTGAGGATGGACTCAGTAGGCCATGTCCACTTTGCTCTGCTTAGGCAGCATCTGTCTTAAGCCTGATTTTCAAAGCGTCTGTTGTGTCTCTCAGGATGCGTAATCTGTGACATCTTATGGCTCTTCTAATTTGTCCCAATTAACTCCCATTGATTTCCACTTTGTCTGAAAGGAGCCAGTGCCGTTCTGTTCCATATTCAACACCCCACACGTAAAGGCGCTTTCACTTTAACAATATCTCTTTCAGGTGACCTGGTGTGACAGACGATGGGGGAGGATGGTTGGGTGTGAGGGTGTTGGCGACTCTCACCAGAATCCTGTCCTCTGTCTTGCCACTCCTGGTGTCCTGCTTGATGGCTCGCACAAACTTAATGGCCTGCTTGTCCAGCACCTTTCTGATGCTCTCTGGAGAGAAAAGCAGAGGAAAAAGGGTAAAACGGGAGAGCCAATTACATAATGTAAACACATAACAGAATGAAAAGCGCTGCCCTGAGATGAACTCAGAAACACTGTAAAAAGCTTTTAAGGGGGGAATCCATAAATTCAAATATACAGCTGGGTGACAAATGAGAGGGGAAAAAAACTAAATAAATGAGAGGAAACACATTAGGAATGCATCAGTTTTCATTCCTGATTCCAATTCAGGATATTAAGCCATACTGCTCCAATACCAGGGCTCCCTCACTGCATGGACCTGATTGATCTCATTCCTCTATGTGTAAGGCATCAGGAGGACATAACTATATATAACTTCTTAACTACAACAGGAAGCTAGATGTTACTATTCATGAAGTGAAATACACTCACAACATCAAATGAACAGAGCAGAACAGCAAACAGTGGGGCTCCTGCTGTGACGATGCTGTTTAAGTGACTTGCTGTGGTACTCAAAATTCTTTCGAGAGCCCAGCGTGACTTCGTTAAAGTACAAACACTGAATTTATAACAGCAGTGACTAAAAAGTGGATTGATACTTGACCTGCTTCATAAGGTCAGAATCCGCACTGATACTGTACCAGCATACTGGATCTGTATATAGAATGCATATGCTTCCATACAGGGCACAAAGGATCACTGAATGGTTTGATGTGTATGAAAACTGATGTGATTTGAATGATACAACCTTCACAAATCACCAGATCTCAACCCAACTTGAAGTGTTAGACAGTGCTCTCCACTATTATCATCATCAAAACTCCAAAAAATGGCTGAATTTGAAACATAGTCAGCAGTTATATTTGCTCAAGGTCAGGACGGAACTGTCAAAGTCAACATTTAAAGGGCTGGTCCATTTGCATTCTCTTCCGTGTTTGTAAAAGGGAAACTCCCACTCAGCCAGTCAGAAGCTAAGCAATGCTGCCGTGGCGCCATGTTAGCTTTATTCAGAGGGTCACACACACACACACACAAAATGGTAATGGTAGACCAGCAACTCCTCATGTTCTGCGAGGTTGAATTACCGTTTCTGTCAAAGGAGTCTGGTGGCTGTGAACTGGAGCAGGAGCAAAACGTATTTTAGCCTCCGAAAAAAGGACAGCGTAAAAATAATCAATACTGCTTAAGTGTACGCTATATTTAGATGTTTTTTATTGTTTTGCCTTACCATAAAACAGCTCTTTCCCCCCAGGGATCTGAAGCTGTTTTATCGCCCTCTTTAAAGCCACCAGACTCCATTAACAGAAACGTTGATTTTACCTCACAGCACACAGACGTTGCAGGTCTACTGCCACATCAATTGTTTGTTTGTGACTTTCAGGACTGAATTATTGTGGCTTCAACAGCAGTGCGTGGGTTTATATCTAGCATTTACATTGTGTGGAAACCTACATAAGATTACTATCAAAAAGGTTTTTAAAAGGGCTTTGGAAAATAGCATTTTGATGCTAAAACATACATACTTTAACCCAAATTTGAATTTTTCATATTTGAATACATAAAGAAGCTACAGACAACATGATATAAAAACCTAAAAAAATAAATAAATAATGGTGTCACCCTTTAAGCCAACATGAACAATAAATCCTAAACATGATCAGAATAGAGGACATTTTTATCTGTGACTATTTTGACTACTGATTAATCATTTAAGTACCTTTTTAAAGCTAATTCACTGGTTCCAGCATCTTACATAAAAATATTTGCTGGTTTTCTTAGCCTTATTTGATAGTAAACTAGATATCTTTGGATTTTGTTAAGAGGTAACTGGATAAAACCTGCAGCCTGAAATCATTATTTTGGGATCACTGAATCCTGTTTTTCGCTATTTCTTAACTGCCTAATTTTAAAAACTAAGTAATTAAGTGATATTCAAGGTTAATGAAAATAAGTGTTTGTTGCAGACCTAGTCAAAAGCAAGTAAGCAGTCTTTGAGTAGAGATTCTTTTGTCAACCAACAATAACATTAATCCCTCTAGGTTCACACGGTTAAGACACTTAAAGGGGAACTCCGATGATTTCACACATTCAAGTCTGTTTATATGTCTTGGGGGATACTACAGTGAAAAAGTTGTATAAAGCTTTTCATGGCTCCAGAGGGAAGTATGTGAAGCCTGATAAATAGTTTATTTGCATATGACGTCACACATCAGTGCACAGTCCAGATGGAAGGCAGGCAACTGGAGGCATAGACTGCCAACACCACAAAAATACTTGTGATTTGCGCTGTTGCTCCAATTTATAAAACTGGGAAAAAACGAGAGCCACTTTAAATCCCAAAAATAGTAGGACTTAAAAAAGGAGAAGTAAAAAAAAAAAAACGGCAGTGAGAAACAGCTGCAGGTGTGGATCAAAAAGCTTTGTCTTCAGTCTGAAGGAGTGGAGTCAACTAATGTCAAACGTTAACTTTAAAGCATTGTGTTGATCATGCCTCGAAATGGAAGCAATTACACTGTACTGTGACAACTTCCCTGTGATTTTTAACAGTGTTTCACCAGACCTCTGAAAAACGGTTGACCTTGTAGTTAGAAAATAGTAGCTAAAGTTAGCTAACGATGCCTTGCAATTTTAGCCTAACAGCGGTACATCCATTTACAGAGTTGAAAAATAAAAGACAGTTATTCTCAAGCACAATTACTCACCCAGCCAAAAACCCAACCGCACACAAAACAGCTTCAGTCCACTAGACCCTTCTATGATCTCATCCACTCGTATTGTAACGTTAGCGATCTTAGACGGTCTGGAGGTCAAGGTTATGTGTTCACATCGGGCAAATCTGTCAAGTTGTGGGAAAAATCACTTTTCTTGTTTTGTATGAATCCCAAAACAGTTTCAATTTTCTGATGATATCTGCTGCTCACAGCTTCACCCAGTCCTTTAAATCACTTTCCTCTATCCAGTTTACACAGTTTAAGATCTTTTTTACTCTGAATTTTACACGTCATAAGAGTCACGTGATTGCAAACAAGAGCTGTCACTTAAGGCAGCACCGGTGAGGGCTGAAGACTCGAAGTCTGAAAATGAAAAAGATTTGGGTGGGTGGAATTAGAGAGATGGGAGCTTACTGGACCTCTGTAGGTCTGTCCCCATCCATATTAGCTGCTAACAGATTAACACAATAACACACATTGTCACCCAAAACCCCCCAATGAACTGTCAGCAGTTGAGTTACATTGTAGGTAATGTAGGCATCTGCTTTTGACAAGGAGGAAGAATGTTCAGAGTAAGAATCATGATATCTCTGGGTCTGCTGAATTTATTTTTATACTTTTTGTTTCTTTTTTACTCTCCATTGTGAGTCAGACAATGCTATAGTTGTGCAATGCTAAAATCGGTGGAGTGCTCACTTGAACAGGCTATGCCGAGGAGCACTGAAGTTGCTGAGGATTGTGGTGGCCAAAAAAAAAACCCTCTCTGAGACACTCTGTTGGGTTTTCTATTAATATGTTGCCAAACTATACACTTTGCTATTACAGTGACTTTGATAGTTAAGTAAGCTGGACATCAAAGTACATTAAAGACTTTTTTCAGATACTTTTCAGTAGGGCTGTAACAGTACATGTATTTGTGTCAAACTGTTCGGTACGCGACTTTCGGTTCGGCATGACCCTGTACCAAATTATTGGGCGCAGGATATTATTTTATTTTATTTTGTTTTATTTTCATTCCGTTTTTGCGAGCCGAACCATTTAAAATATCTAGTTCCCCGACGGACATAATTGAGTGACGGACCGAGTCCCGTAAATCTCCGCTTTCACTTTGTGCAGCGCATTCTCGCATTTTGACAACATGGCAAGTGAGCCTGACCAACCTGAAGACCCACCCGCAAACCTTAAGTCCTCCGTTCGGGAACACTTTGGTTTCAGGGTAAAATACGAAGATGGAAATAAACAAGTGGACAAGACAAAAGCAGTGTGCCGACACTGCAGAACAGCGGTCGGGTATGTACTTGGAAACACGTCTAACATGCTAACACATCTAAAGCGACACCACCCGAGTTTGAACGTTAACCGGCACGACTAGAAAAAGCAATCTGGTGCAAACTACGATATCGTCGTTGTTTAAAAAGAAAGAGTGTTTCCCTGACCATCGCTCTAAAGAAATAATCAACGCCATTGGAGTTGAGTAAAATTGTTTAAGCTGCACTTTAGATATAAGCATGTTTTGTTTACTGCACTTTAACAAAGTGGGAAAGCTAAGTAAGTTCCTAGTAAAACTGAATCTGAGCAGGCTTTAAAGCTGACCAGCTGCACTATACTTTTTATTTTAATTGATTAAAACTGTTAAAGCAGAAATGTATATTTATATTTTTCATTCAAAAAATGTGTTAAAAAAACAGCAGAATTTTATTTTTCACTTTTATATTTCTATTTTCATTCAAACAATGCGAAAAAGCAGGATTTTATTTTTTTTTTTTTCATTCAAAAATTGTGTAAAAACAGTTAACTGCTGTGGTGGTATGTTTTAATAAGGTTACCAATAAGTAAAAGATATTTAATAGTTGTCTATTTTTTTCATTACTGTACCGAAAAAAAAAAAATGAACCGTGACTTGTGTACCGAGGTACGTACCGAACCGAGATTTTTGTGTACCGTTACACCCCTACTTTTCAGACTTGGTCAAATGGAATTGAATCAGTGACTGAAATCTTCCATCTAAGTGAGTTCTGCAGCATATGAATATAGCTACTGTATATCTGAAAATGTGCCTGCATCCCAGTAAATCATCACCATGTAGATGGTGATGATGCAGTTGCTGTGTTTTGTCTTTGATCTTCAGCTTAAGGATAGACTGGTGGATTATTGCTTTAAAGACAGCCGCACAGGGGTGAACAGTCACAGAGATGAGTAGACAGCTACAAAGACACAAACTTGAGGACAGGCAAACACACACACATACACACACAAAACCTCTAGCTGAAGAGGACTCATAACTAGGCTATTTTTAGCCTCAGAGAAAGAAAGAAAGAAGCAGCACAGCTCATCTCAATGGAACCGTCCACAGGATCCTGAGCTGCAATCTTCAGGGGCCTCTTCTCCACCACACCACATGGCCCTACTGAAGCTCACTGAACCGCACCGGAGGCCTCCGCCATTTACATCTCCTCCACAGTTACCAACATAATACAACCTTCTACCCACAAACACAATGTCAACCTACTGTACGTCAGAGTACAAACACGCACATATGCCTGCAAGCTGTGTGATATTCACAGTCCACATTTCAAGCGGGGCCACCCATGCTAAATATGAGCCCACCAGATGGAGATATGGCACGTCATGCTGTGTCACGATGCTCCATTGTGTCACAATCTCCCAACTCTCTCACTACTGCACACCCATAATTCTCACTTCCCACATCCAGCAACAGCCATGAAGTTGGCTCTCACACTTGAGCGAGCAGCAGCACATGAGGGGAGGACAAGGCAGGGATGGAGTGGGGTGGGGTGGGGATCACACCGGCAGATCGAAGGAAGGATCAGTCGTAGACAAACAGAGAGTTATTGACGTTAAGCTGGGTAAGACCCAATCGCTTAAACCTTTTAACACACTCTGCGGCGCCCCAAAGGCCTGCTGGTGTGACCTCGGCATCTGCTCCCAAAGGGGTGAAGAGGGGAAGACGAAAAAGCAGGATGGGTCAGTCCCCCCTCTTCCACTTCGATTCCTCTTCATGTCCCCACTGCCTTTTGACACTTTGATGGATGTGCTCACTCACCCACCATCATGAACCCCCATCTCCCCCCTCCCAATCTTGTCCTCCACTGGCAGGTGTTTTAATGGTCTAAAGCCGCCTGGCTCTTATCACCAGGCCAGACAGACGGAGCTTGACCAGGTTGAGCTGGTAAACAGCGGGATTTAACTCGCTGCGTCTGGATAATTAGCAGTGAGAGACACATCTTCTTATATCACCCAAACATGTTAGTGTGTTAATGTGCGTGTGAGTGTGTGTTGTACTGTCCAATCTCCCCAGCAAAGAGAGCTGATGAACCCATGCTGCCTGCTGCACGCGAAGCGCTCCCAGTCGCACAATAACTCCCACGCGCACACACGCAGAGAGAAAAGAAAGAGATGAAAACTCCTAATGAATGCACATGAAAGCCATGACGCGAACACATGCACCGCAACACTTAAAAATAACTCTGACAGCACTACAGGACCCCTGTGCGCGATAAATACCACGGCTGATCTTTATGCCAAATCAATCGGAAAGTGAACGCTCCCGCTCCGAGATCGATGGAATTACAATCTTCACAAGCTTCAACAGCCATTAACTCTGGTTTTGCCTTGGGAGGCATTTCCTGCACTCGCATGCGGTGGTAACTCCATTCAAATCAAACGCACCGGAAAGCAGAGATTTAAAGAGCAGCAGAGTGAAGACAAACTAACCCCGCGCGTCCTCAGACATATTCCCCTCAGTGAGAGGTTACAACATACTTCCCAGGAGAAACTCGTGTGCAGGCTCACCTGTGATTTCTCTGCTGACGTTGACGAAGCCCGCTGCTGTGGTCTCCTTTGAGGCCATGGTGCGCTCCTCCCGCCGGTCCAGCCCCCTCTCCTTCCCTCCGCTTTCAAATGTCCCCTACGTGCTTCTCCTTCCCTTCTTCTTCACCCCTTGTTTCCCTCCTCTCCCCGCGCCTGCAGGTGCTCCGGACGCAGCAACAGTCCGGATAGTGTGATGGGAAGCGATACTGTAGTGCGCACTGGCAAATACCCGAGGAGCGCCTCCGACTTCAGCGCTCAGGCACTGAGAGAGAGAGAGAGGGAGAGATAGAGAGACAGAGAAAGAGAGAGGGTGGGGAGGGGGGTGGAGAGGTTAGAGGTTGTGTCACATTGGACTTTCATAAATGTGTTTAAAATTCAGTAGATTACTGTTAAATCTATCCTTGCTTGGAGTAAGTGTTGTCATTACAGATTACTTTGACTTTTACTCATCATCACTTGTCTCAGCCTGGATACAAAATACCGGTAGGACACAGCTCAGGCACTGTTTCATTGCAGTATTTGAATTAGTTCTTGAGAACCCCAGGTAAATGACATCTGATCTGAGACTGACAAACAACACACAGGCTACTGGTAACTACTGACAGCCATGAAACCCAGAAAGATCCAGTTTGTGAATCAGAATGACAGTGATGACAATAATCGATCAAAAAATAATCAGACACATAGGCAGCTCTAAGAACTTTACCCCTGAAGAGGTCTTCTAATCCCTGATTAACACAGTCCAAGTCTATCACTGACAACTCTAAGTGTTGAGCGAGTCCACCAAAACTTAACGCTTTAATTTTAAGAGTTTAAAGGTTCAAAGTATTATTCTCTGCTTTGTTTTTTTATCAAGCTCCCAAAATGTACAGTATACCCATTTTTAAATTCAAATGAACAACATTTATAGCCTATTTTTTTCCCTGAAATGAATAATTTGAGAAAATTACAATCGCATTTCATTACAAATTAGTTGTGACTTTATTTCATTACTAAAACTCAATTCATCATGCAAAGTAAAATCATTACTATGAAATGTTAATAACTTAAATTTGATTTGTCAAATATTTTTTTTAAAGTATATTTTTTTATAAAGTTATTCAATTTCATTTTATTTTCCATGATAGCCTTTTCCCCAATGCCACTCTTCATGACAGTGCAGTTGTCACCTGGGACGCCACGCTCACGGTTAAGCCAATCATTTAGCGGCCTCGCCGACCTTTACCAAAATTTAGCCAGTTAGCTTTTGCTAGTGCAAAAAGCTATTGATATACTTAAATACAGTGAGAGTTGCAGTACAGCAACTAACATATTTGTATATCTAGCTTAACAATGCTACACAAGCTACCTAGCTAGCTAGCTAACTAGCTTTGTTGGCTTGTGAACTTGAGTTTAAAACTTGGCATTAAAATGGAGAGCTAGCGATATACGTTAAATAGCAGCTAATTAGCTAGCTGGTCATTTCAGTGTTACCTTTGCAGCGTTGTGATTTTAAAGATGTTCTGAGAGACAGAAACACACAGAGGCTATCCAAAATCCATTGCACATTCACGCATTCACTTTTCTCTATTTGAGAATGATTTCAGACACAGCTAGTCTCTTTCTTTGGTCGTTGTAGCTAAATTTAACTAGCTAGCTAGCATGGTGAGTCCATAGACATGGGTGAGTCCATAGGAGGCTGAGGGCACATGTGATTGGTTGAAAGGTGAGGGGGGGCGGTACCTGATGATGACTCCACTGTCATGATAGGTGTCATCAAAGACCACTGATAAACTGATAATTGTTATAGAAACATGAAATTAAAAAAATAAATTTGAAAATTAGCTTTTGAAAATAAAAGAAAACTTCAAAAGCACTGTTTATATAATATGAGTGAATTAAAATTAAAATGGATTAATTGATTTTCAAATTTGATTAAACTAGCCTATTTTATAATTCATTTGTTGTGACATATTTTACTCTGTGTATTCTTATGATCATTTGTTTCATGATGTTTAACTTATTTAGGTAGGCCTATCATTGAATCCTTTCAAGCTCCATTTTTTAAAATTTAATCACACCTTTTTTTAACCAGGAAATCCTAATAGAGAAAGTCTATTTTTCAAAAGTTTCCTGGCCAAAATAAGTATGATTAACAACAAGGTTAAGTCAAAAAGGCAAGACTGATAGCATTGTAGGCTAAATGCAACAAAATGAGAAATAAACACAAATTCAGTGTAATCATACAAAAGATTTTCACCCTAAAATACACCTGAATTGCACTTTAAAACAACTTCAGTGCTGTCTAAAGCCATGAATACTACTACTAATGATGATGATGATAAAATAAATAATCAAAATAATAATAAAAAAAAAAACTCAGTGAAACTTAGTGAGGTTAACACATCAAAATTCTAAAATACCCCCAAACATCAGCAGCCAGACGAAGAGATTTTCTGAGAAAGCCCATTTTGCAATTTTATATCCCATTGTAGTGAGCTCCAGGCGGAGGCAGCAGCATTTATAAAGCTGTTTTACTGTTCTGAAATGGAGCTGTAAGTCTGATCACCAAACCAAGGTCAGTCTACCTGACTTTTTCATTTTACTTCTGGACTACTGATGACAATCTGGTCACGATGGCCCCAAATCCTTCTGCCAGATAATCAGAAAGGTACAATGTCTGAATGAGCAAAATCGAAACACTCAAATCATCAAAAAAATATCCAGGAATAGATCATTAGAAAGGCTTTCATGTGTCAGAGCATTCACCTGGATTCTTATATTCCCCTGTGTCTGCCTTTTTTTTGACAGAAAATAAGTAATTATGTATTTGAAGATTGTTTAAACTATAGCTCCTCACAGAGAAGTAAAGGTTTTATCATCTCAGAGCAGAGAGATGATTTGATGCTTTTGATAAATGTGTTTTTGTAGCAATATTCCTGTAATGATGTGAGGACATTGATGGAATAGAGTCATATATCAAACACTTTTATCCAGTGCCTTTCTCGTCTGAGTTGCAGGATCACCACTCACCGCTCTGATAGGATTTGGGACGGAGAATTGGGAGGCCAGGTTGGAGCTCAAGCTGTAAGTAACAATGATTTATGATTCACCCACTCATCTGAATGGCTGCTACTTGTCAATGTCATTGCTTATGCAACACAGTTCAGCTGTTTTTCATAGATGCAGCCAGAATTAGACCAGGATTTTAACCCTTCTAGTCCCATATATCACTTCCCTAATGTGACAAATGTGCTCATGAAGACACAAATGAATGGGTTGAGGAGGGTGCAGCTGTGTCTCAGTGTCATTTACAAAAATTGGCCCTCAAAGCAACAAAAGTGCAGTGTGTGCTATATTTATGCATGCTTCTATGTAAGTTTGCGCATGTGTGTGAGAGACCTTTGTGTCTGCGTCTCACTGATACTTCACCCTGATGAAAGAAAACCCAGTGGGGGGCATTATGCCGGAGAGAGAGAGGGTGGGGGTGTTGAAGGAGAAAGGCGGGGGGCCAAGGCAGCGAGAATAAGAGGTTTATAGTCTGGGGGACTGTAGCTGTCTCCAGGTTTCATCGGGTTAAAAACTTCAGCACTGTTCAAAGATGCACTTGAAAGGACGTTCCATTATTTATTCATCCATGCAGCATCTCATAGACAGGAGTCGAGATGCTCAATATGCCCTCAATTACTTGTCTGTCTAGGTAGTGTATGTGCATGAATCTGCTTACATAAAACAGTGCTGGAAGGGGTTTTTTTTAACAAAAGCGCTGCTACTCAGAAAGCAATGTGTTTAAAGCAGCCAAAGCGCACGTGCAAAAACCAGGAAACACTCATTTGTGGAAAATCTGTTTGTGCTCTTACTCCTGCATACATTAGGTAGTCATTTGACAGGCAGTAACTACACAACACAACATCTGTGCATAGAAGAAGTGAGACAATTCACATATCACAAAAACACTCAGTGAGAGAGAGAGAGAGAGAGAGGGAGAAGAAGAGGAGGAGGAGGGGTAACATTGTATAATGCACTGGCAAGCACATCCAGGCTATAACAGCCAGCGGATATAAAAGTGTTAGCACCCGCCGTATCACTGTTCTTCCTGATGTCAGTAATAACTCAAGATGATGCTTCAAAGCAGGTTTTCGATCCATTTCCAACATTCACCACAGGCTGGGTTCCCCTCAGTGTACAGAATGTGTTAGAGTAACACACAGCTTTCAGGCCGCGCAGCAGAGCTGTGATACACTGCCCTCATCTGGTAGAACGCAGTTAGCATCGATCCCATGCACGTTTATATTTCATGTAAGCAGGACACTGTAAGTTCTGTATTGACATATTCTGAGCTACAAGGTGGTGTAGATCAATCCTGATGACTCTGTTACTGTTGAACACCTAAAGAGCCAGTGTGCATCTATTTGTCGAAAAGGATAACAATATCTATGTTTTTAGTGATTTATAATCACCTGAAAATAAGAAATGTTGTGTTTTCATTACTTTAGAATGAGCTGTTTATATCTACATACGGAGCGGGTCCTCATCCATGGAATCTGCCATGTTGTTCTACAGTAGCTCAGAATGGACAAACCACACTGGCTCTGAATAGGGCCAGTCTGTTTTCACGTCAGCCACTGTACTTCTCCTACACGCTTGACACACGGGAGGTGTTTCAGGTCTGCAACTTCACTGCTGGATGCCACTAAATCCTACATACTGGACCTTTAAGTAGATTACTATCAACAGTAATGAGGGCGTACTCAGATCCTTAATTTAAGTCACCAATTCGCTTTAAAAAACACTTCACGAAAAGTAAAACTCCTGTGATCAGGTTCATGCATGACATTTTTAGATTGTTACTGATGCATAACTTAGCATTCTTCACTGTTGTAGCTGGTTGAGGTGGAGCTACTGAATGTTCCTTATGTAGTTTTGTCCAGTGGTTAGGGATCAGGCCCAGTGTTGCCAGATTTGGCAGACACCAAGCAGCCCACTCCGTGCCTCAAACCCATCTAATTATCATAAATTAACTCTCTGAAGCACTCTACCTGTGGTCATAAGGAACTGCACAACACACAGCAATTTAAAATCAGATTTAAAGGTTCAAGTGTAAAGGATTGAAGGGCATCTATTGCAAAAATTGTACATAACAATCATAGCTATAACATTTGCTTATAATCACCTGAAAATAAGAATAGTGTTTTCGTTACCTTAGAACGAGCCATTTATCTCTATACAGAGCGGGTCCTCTTCCATGGAGTCTGCCATGTTGTTTCTACAGTAGCCCAGAATGGACAAATCAAACACTGGCTCTAGGTAGGGCCATTGGCATTTTCACAGCCCCCCTAGTTCTCCTAAATGTTTTGTGCATGGAAAAAGTTTCAGTCCTGCTCCTCTGCGGTAAATCCAACATTTGAACATTTAAATTATGGTTAAAATCTACTTAGATATACATTTAATAATGACCTGATTTTTTTAATAGATTAACTAGTTTGTTATGGTCTTTTTTTATCTGATTGTATTGTTAGTTTAAAATTGTGAGGGCAGTGTTACATTTCCTCCAGTTTTTTCTCTGTCTTATTTTAGTTGCAACTTTATTATGTAGAAAATGTTTTTTATCATTTGTCATCTTTAGTTGTGGCAGGACTATGGGTGCAAATTAGCTGTTGAACTAACTCCAGCACGTTTACAATGATGTTGTTAACATCAATGGTGATAAATGTGCACTGTTCCAAAAAGTCTATTAAACTTAATGCCTTGCCATTCCGAAAAAGCCTTATTTTTTCTTACTAGAGAAAGTGGCTAAATGGTACAAAAAGTACTAAAACTATCATAAGCCATCCAAAATCATTTTTATCTGGCCAAGCAAGGAAAAAGTAGCCATTTGGTTGGAAGCTGCCCAGTCTGGCAACACTGATCAGGCCCCCTCCAAAAGGTCTCAAGATAAATCTGAAGGTTGTACGATGATTATGGCGCAGGGAAGAAGAAAAAGTAAAGTTCTGCTACAAGAAATTGTATTTTTTTTTCTGTCATTTTGAACAAATGTGCCTCCTTCGGCCTCAAACTATTATTCAAATGAATTCATCTCAGCAGTTTAGGAGGGAAATGTCTTTTTGGTGCAACTGCTAAAGGCGCCAGTATAGCCTGTCAGAAGTGCTTGTCAGACACACACACACACACACACACACACACACACACACACACACACACACACACACACACACACACCACACGATGTCAGATTAGGGGCTGCGTCTGACAATTTCTGTAGCTTCCCAAAACCAAAAATCCGACATTAACATCTGCTTCACGCTGTGATTGGCCAGCTGTGCCAAGTCAAAAAAGTGAGCAGGGTTTGAACTTTCATCTCAAGCTCTCTATTTCCATTTGTTTGTTTGCAGCACTCTGATGAGACTGTGTGCTGTTTAAATGATATCAACAGAGTATGTACAGCGCTTTAATAAATGCACTTTGTTGCTTTCCACAATCTCACAAGCATTTTCATAAAGAGACTCCAGGGTTTGACTCCAGACTATTTTTGGGGGTTCCCAAGGGCACACATTTTAGTTGACCTTCATAGCAATGACTCTTCTGGAGACAACCAAATCCACAGCAGCCAGTTGCTAAATGAGCCTGCATACAGATTAAGAGGGAGTGTGAAACAGCTGGCTACACGGAGACAGCTTGACTGCCTGCATGTGCTGTACTCCACCAGAGGCTACACACTACGCCTCTGTCAGGGTTCCTGCTGTTACAAGGCTTTATTTTGTCTGATTCCTCTCTTTACTGCATTGGCGCCTGAAGAAGAAAAATAAAGATAGTGAGTCAGTGACTTATTGGAAGGAACACGGAGGATCACTTATAGGACCGGAGAGTGGATAACAGCATGGGCTGAACTCTCTGGCTCTCTATTTCATGGCTCCACTGATCTGCTAATGTCACACACCAAACAGCTGAAAAGAGTATTGATCGTACATGATGCCTAAAGGGCTTCACTGTCCTTTTACCAGACATCTTTAAGGTCTTAGATGTCTCATAATGGGCAGGATTTGACATCATGCCAGAATGGGAGTGGGGACAAGACCTTCACTTGAATAATTTTCAGCCAAGACACTCACATGAAGGTTTTAACCATTTATTGCAGCAATCATTTTGAGTTTGGCAGTGTGGCTCTGCCCTTAAAAATGCACCAGACTCAAATTTAAAAAAGGCTTGACAGAGAGTGTCTCGCAGCTCACAGACCCTTCGGTGCAGCCTTAGATACGGAACAACTGAATGGACCCATTGAGAGAAACATCCTGAAATCACACAAATCTAAATGCTAATGCAGAAGGAGGCTGGAGGGGTGGAGGGAGTATAAAGAGGTGGTGTAGCAGCAAGGACCAGTACCGTGCATTGCAGAGAGAACGAATGCCAAACTTAGCAGGTTGTTGTCACATATGATTGGACAGTATCTGAAGTTAAAACAGTTGCATGTAAAATTTCATTGTCATTTTCGATCTTGTCAATAAAAAATAAGATTTTGGGTTAAGGCCAACATTTTGTTTCTTTTTACTTGAGAGCTTTCAGCCACCTTCATCGGCACATTGAGTTTACCCACGTGCCCACTGAGATACTCAGCTGTAGATCACATGATGACAACAATCTGTTGATGAGGACTGACAGATTCAGTTGAAAGCACATGAAAAAGGCTTGAGATGTTTTTTGTCAAACAAATTGTGCTTGTCTAAACCAGTTGTTCCAAAAGTGGCTGATTTGATATGACACCTTGAGGTGGCTTAAAGACAAGGAAAGTGTGCCACATGGTGAGTTAATTTCCTCTTGTTTTTGCAGTATATTTCTATGTGCCACCACATTTATTTTCTTGAGAAAGGTCTGGTGAGCGAGACTACCACAGAAGTAATGAGGGGACATTTACATACTGTTGTATTATGTTTTCAAATATGACAAAACAGAGGAAACAAGCAAAACACTGAAGCCACTTTATTGAAACTGCAATTCAGTGACATGGTCAATCGATGTTACAGCAGTGGCTCAGTGCTCTTCTGGAGGATGAGCTGGAAATCATAAAGTTAGGGGAAAGATAACAAAGGGAGCTATATGAAAAGCAGAATCAGCACGCAATGTGTGTATGTCCCAGTGGTGAAGCAGCAGTTGATGAGATGGGTGTACTGCCAGGTAGATGGTAAAACTACAAAGAAGGAGAGGGTATTTTCTCTTATATATTCCAATGCCTTTTTGGCTGTTGGGTAGGTGCACTGTTAACAGCTCAAAAAAGACGTGGGTACACCCTGTTTACCTGTTCATTCCCCTACACTACACCACTTTGTATTTCTTTGTCTTTTGTCTTATGAAACCTAAAATGTAAGCTAATATTACTTTCAAAGAATATGAGAGAAATACATTTAACTGTTTGGCATACATTATTTTTTATTAATTGTTTGTTTAAAGTCTTATATTTATCTGCTTATCGGCATGGCAACATAGCCTAAAACTGCTGCCTTTTCTTGGTTCTGTGATTGAGAATAGGGCTGTATTATCCCCCTTAAAACTGATGTTCATCCAAATATATCACACCCTAAAAAGTAATCTAAGAGGTTAGTGGATAACACTTAACATAAAGAATTTTAATCAGTATAAAAAGAAATTATGTTTATTACATTAACATGTTTTTTTTTTCAGTTGACAACTTATTTCGAGAAGTTGGTCAAAATCAAAAATATTTTTGACATTTTTGAATGAGATGGAAAATAATAAGTTAGAATAGCTCAAGTAAAATAGTTTGACCACTAAATATCAACACAACTTTTGGATAAATATTAAGTTGATAAGCTTAATTAAATTTTTCGAGGTCAAAGCAAATCATGTTTGTTGTATTAAACTAACTGAGTTTGTCAGACTATAAAAGACTCATAGGATTTAATTTATAAGGCCAGGGTTAGAACTACTTAAAAAATGCATGCAAATTGTTGCCTTAATTACTTTTAGTAAATTTTACATCAGTGTCTTTTCTTTTGTTAGTTTATTAAAATAAATTCTCACAACAAATATTCACAGAGTCACCTAGGTCACAGATAGTGTGTGAGGCATCATGAAAAATTATATGAAGGGGTGCTGTGGTTTAAAAAGAATTATTCATAGGTGCAGATTTCGGAGGAGGTGCAGAAGACACGTCCCCCTCTCCCCCCAAAATAAAAACGTAAATGTAGTAGAGGACTATTATTTTGATGAAACTGAAGACATTCACGCCATAAATTGACACAGAAAAATTAATCAGAATATATACAGTACAGGCCAAAAGTTTGGACACACCTTCTCATTCAATGCGTTTTCTTTATTTTCATGACTATTTACATTGTAGATTCTCACTGAAGGCATCAAAACTATGAATGAACACGTGTGGAGTTATGTACTTAACAAAAAAAGGTGAAATAACTGAAAACATGTTTTATATTCTAGTTTCTTCAAAATAGCCACCCTTTGCTCTGATTACTGCTTTGCACACTCTTGGCATTCTCTCCATGAGCTTCAAGAGGTAGTCACCTGAAATGGTTTTCCAACAGTCCTGAAGGAGTTCCCAGAGGTGTTTAGCACTTGTTGGCCCCTTTGCGTTCACTCTGCGGTCCAGCTCACCCCAAACCATCTCGATTGGGTTCAGGTCCGGTGACTGTGGAGGCCAGGTCATCTGCCGCAGCACTCCATCACTCTCCTTCTTGGTCAAATAGCCCTTACACAGCCTGGAGGTGTGTTTGGGGTCATTGTCCTGTTGAAAAATAAATGACCGTCCAACTAAACGCAAACCGGATGGGATGGCATGTCGCTGCAGGATGCTGTGGTAGCCATGCTGGTTCAGTGTGCCTTCAATTTTGAATAAATCCCCAACAGTGTCACCAGCAAAACACCCCCACACCATCACACCTCCTCCTCCATGCTTCACAGTGGGAACCAGGCATGTGGAATCCATCCGTTCACCTTTTCTGCGTCTCACAAAGACACGGTGGTTGGAACCAAAGATCTCAAATTTGGACTCATCAGACCAAAGCACAGATTTCCACTGGTCTAATGTCCATTCCTTGTGTTTCTTGGCCCAAACAAATCTCTTCTGCTTGTTGCCTCTCCTTAGCAGTGGTTTCCTAGCAGCTATTTGACCATGAAGGCCTGATTGGCGCAGTCTCCTCTTAACAGTTGTTCTAGAGATGGGTCTGCTGCTAGAACTCTGTGTGGCATTCATCTGGTCTCTGATCTGAGCTGCTGTTAACTTGCCATTTCTGAGGCTGGTGACTCGGATGAACTTATCCTCAGAAGCAGAGGTGACTCTTGGTCTTCCTTTCCTGGGTCGGTCCTCATGTGTGCCAGTTTCGTTGTAGCGCTTGATGGTTTTTGCGACTCCACTTGGGGACACATTTAAAGTTTTTGCAATTTTCCGGACTGACTGACCTTCATTTCTTAAAGTAATGATGGCCACTCGTTTTTCTTTAGTTAGCTGATTGGTTCTTGCCATAATATGAATTTCTAACAGTTGTCCAATAGGGCTGTCAGCTGTGTATTAACCTGACTTCTGCACAACACAACTGATGGTCCCAACCCCATTGATAAAGCAAGAAATTCCACTAATTAACCCTGATAAGGCACACCTGTGAAGTGGAAACCATTTCAGGTGACTACCTCTTGAAGCTCATGGAGAGAATGCCAAGAGTGTGCAAAGCAGTAATCAGAGCAAAGGGTGGCTATTTTGAAGAAACTAGAATATAAAACATGTTTTCAGTTATTTCACCTTTTTTTGTTAAGTACATAACTCCACATGTGTTCATTCATAGTTTTGATGCCTTCAGTGAGAATCTACAATGTAAATAATCATGAAAATAAAGAAAACGCATTGAATGAGAAGGTGTGTCCAAACTTTTGGCCTGTACTGTATATGTATATATAGAACAAGCAGGTGGCATATTCTGAAATAGATATATCCCAAGCAGCAACACCAATGTGGTGAATGTCACACATGCAACAGGCGACCCAGTGGGGCACATTTGAAACAACAGCAGTGTTGCCAAATGAGCACCTGTGTCACAAGATTTTTTTCTCTCTCCAAAAAAGGAGCCTAGTGACAAATCTATTGATTTTTGGGCAAATGTGTGCTGCCTTTCCTTGAAGAGAGTCAATAAGAGCGCGCTCAGGAAATCTGTAGTCCTCCTCGCTGCATCTATTATGTGACAGAGAGCAGGTTTCTCTAGTTGACCACACAGCAGCCAGACTGAAACAAACCTGCATCCACGGCATGAGTGAAAACTGGAGATTTACTTGTTCTGTGGATCCTGTCATTGACTGAATAATTCTTGCATTTAGTGTACAGTGTTTGTCTGCAAAGTCATGTTTGTTTTCTTTGTCTGCTATTGACATATTTTGAAAGCTGAGGGCCAAATTGGAATAAAATCTGTTATCACACTGCTATCACACCATTGGTTGTGTTCTTAACTGAACTTTACTTGTGTTCTAATAATTTGGACAACAATGACCAACTGCCTGTGCAGACTCCTAACTTTCGCTGATAAAACCATAACCGTAGTGACGCACACATTTACACTTTTGCAAAGTTTTTAAGTCATTTCATTTGAACCAATAAAAGTGAAAGGTTTTTGAAAACTTTGTGGTAAAAAGGAACAAAGCAAGAGGCAGAGTTATAATGGATTAAAAAGTCAATAAATGTATTCAAGCACTGAGTTTTTAAAAGGAAGGTGAAATTACAATATGTGCACAGCTTGCATTAGTTGAGGGTGGAAGTTTAATAGTGAAGCACACTCCATTTAATTCAACAGCATGGTTTTCAAATAGCTCAAGCGGAAGAGTGGGCAAATGTTTATGCATTTGAGAACGGGACTCATGGGTGTGTGATCAGCGACGGTGCGTGAGAGAGGCAGAGCTCTCTCAATCATCTAGCCTACATGATTTACAGGAAAGGGATTGTATTAATTATTGGTCTCCTTTGTAATTATAGATTTATACAATTTTATTGCCTTTATAAACTGTCAGAAAGTCTTGCAGCACTTGAATGAATCTATGTTATGATCAACACGCTCTTGTAACATGTTTATTCATTTGCAATGCATGCAAATTGCAAAGGTGCAAAGGTAGACATGTTCTCCATACTGTCAATAGATTATGTACATTTGACTTTTTTTTTAGTTTCTTGTTACAAATAGATATATATATACACATGAAAACAGGCTCCTGATGACAAGGTTGTTTGGAAGCAGTGCAGGTAACCTTCAACTGATTTACTCTTCAAGAAGCTTCACATTAACCCAACATCAGTGAGGGTAAAGGGTCTCACTGAGAACAGGATCATTTTATATTATCATTTTTTAACCTCATGTCAAGGTTTTATTTTAGCAAATTTAACATCAAGTGAAGAAATGGTGCTGAAGGTAGCTCAGTGTGTTCAGAGGACTGCAGTGGTGCTGGAGCCTCCTCACGTCAGGTTGGTTTTGTGATGCTGGCTTTGTGTGCTTTGGTTGACGTCCACTCTCAGGGGATCCAGGGCGGCCAGAGACCCAGGACGGGTCCTGCCTGGGATACTAAAAACTCATGAATGTGGAACCTTCTTTTGGTCTGCTGTCAGTGTCAGTGTCTCCCAAATTTCAGTTATAAATTATGTCTAAATAACTCTGCATTAATCAGTAGCATCACCACAGGTTATTTGATCCCAGAAAACATCTGTAGGCACTATTAAAGGAATGGAACATTATTAAAGATGGCAGCACTATGAAATATTATTAGCATGTCAGCTTATCATCATTTTTTATCACTATTGCTGTGTTTGCATTTTTTTTAATAATTAATAATTAATAAATAAGCTAATTTGCTTCACTGCCAACAGTTAGATGAGAAGGTACCACTCTCATGTTTGTAGGGTAACAGCTGGTTAGCTTAGCATAGCATAATTGTCTGTTACAGGGGTTTTAAAGGTTAAAATAAAATGATAAAACACTCTCATTGGTGAGCTTTAGATGTGCCGTTCAGCAAACCACCAACTGGTTCCACTCTTGACTGTGCAGACCCCAGACAACTCATAACCCTATCCACCAAAACATGGAATCAGTTTGGAATCTGAAAAGTTGGTTCCCAACTGGAGCAAAAAAATTGGCAGGTTTTTTCCTAACCTAAAGTGGGAACTGTGACAACATCAGTGAGGATGTCATATTCTCCAGGTTTGAAAGACAGGACGGAGAAAGCAACAATAGACATTAGCAAAAAATAGCATGCAGTGGTCTTATTAGTAGTGGGTCAATGCTTGTTTTTGGATAAAACAAATATCTGTAATAACAGAAAAAAAGTTTGCAGGTGCTCAGTGCAATCTGCCCTATTGCTTCTACTGTTTACTTCAGTTTTGCATTGTGCAACACCCTCCATTGATGACACATCCGTGATTACAATGGGTCTAATGGTGGAAACACGGGCTGGATTGCTAGATGGAACCAAGGTTCCAACAGTCCTGAACAGAACCAGTTCAAGAACCAGAGCTAATTGGTGGAAAAGGGGTTTCCATAGGAGTTACTACTGCTGTAACAAGAAAGACTGGGTTCAGCTGTGGCTCAGAAGGTAGAGTGAGTCGTCCACTAATTGGAAGATCCCCAGCTCCTCCAGTGAGTATGAGTGTGTTAAAAGCTGTGCAGAGGGTGCCACCTAGTAGTCTCGGCCACCAGTATGTGAATGTGTGTGTGAATGGGTGAATGTGACTTGGAGGGTTAAAGGCGCTTTAAGTGGTCGGAAGACTAGAAAGGCGCTATACGAGTGCAAGTCCATTTACCAAGTCCATTTGAACACAACCAAGAGAAAGGCACCTACACTGCCAGACACAAAGGCTCCATACGTGGGGTGTTGACAGTCCTGGCAGATGCAAGGACTACCTGGGGCATTGCTGGCACTGCCAGACACAAAGACCAGCCCTCAGGAATTAAGAAAAGAAAAGAAAAAAAAAGTAAAAGAAAAATTGATCTCTGAGGATTCTGTTGCCTTTTTCTTTATTTATTTGTGTTTGTTTGTTTGACTGTTACAAAAGTTATACCTTTAACTAAAAGTTCTGTCAGGAAGAGAGTGACTCAGAACACTAAATACTGCAAGTTTTATGCAGACTGGACTCGGTCAAAAGAAAAGTAAACCTTTATTATGCAGAAGTAGTCTCTCCACACAGACACACGTCATCATACTCAAAGTCCTTCCACTTTGCCATGTGTTACTGTAATCTTTAATTTTCACCTGAACTTATCGACTTTTCAATAACTTAACCCAATAATGTATTAATAACTAAACTTGTAGCAGTACAGCACATAGAAGACTATGAAATTGACATGTTAATTTACATTGGGATGTAATTTACCAACACAACCTGATGTGAGTAGACTTGAATAGGTCACCATTTCTACTGCTGGTACTTAGTAACATACTTTAATGCAGTCTCTATTAATACAATTTTTTTTTTTTTTTGTATATATCATCTTATAGATAAACATGGTCCATTCCTGGGAACACTAGGAATTCAAATTTAAGACAAGATTTATTTTTGTTATGCTATTTCCACACTCTATTAACAACTGCTATATCAACATTATGGTTTTGTAGTAGAATATGATACAGAAATTCACCAGTTTGACCAACATAACACTATTATACAGAGGGGGGCGATGTTGCAACATTAGCTGGATGCTATCTGCTGTTCAACAACACAAAAAACAGTGATTACCATCATTATGGGTTATTACAAGTCTTAGTCTTAGTCTGCATGTAGCCAGTTTAGTCCTACGTAGGAGCATTCAGATACTTGTGAAGAGCAGAAAATTGCAAAATGACAGGTGGCAGTTATAGAAAATAAATTTGCATCTGCGTGTCAGTCTGCATGACGTCACTCGTAAGTGTGTCTGGTGATTACGACTGTTGCATCCATAATGTACATGTGTTCCTTGTTACACAACCACATCTGCAACAGTCGTAATCACCGGACGCACTTACTACTGAAGTCATTGAGATTGACATGCAGATGCAAATTCATTTTCTATAACTGCCACCTGCCATTTTGCAATTTTCTGCTATTCACAAGTATCTGAATGCTCCTATGTAAGACTAAACTGACTACACACATGCACATGTACATTATGGATGCAACAGTCGTAATCACCAGACGCACTTACTACAACAACAACTACTACAGATAGAAAGCTTTGAAAGTTATTACAGTTGACAGCTTTTGGATAAACAATGGATACATTTAAAATCTAAAAAAACAGCATTCCTTCCGATCTTAAGAATCAGTGATCAGCAGGTGAGCAGCGCAGTCAGGCATGCCTGCAGTTCCTCATTCATTTACTCATTAATTTTCTATGCCCATCTGTTCCTTCTCTGGGGCAGGCGGGGATGGAGTCCATCCCAGCATGCACTGGATGGGAAGCATGACTAGATCAGTAATACTCAACACAGTGTAATCTGGAGAAATTGAGAGGGATGTGGTTTTTTTTTGTATCTGACCTCATTCGTGGCAACAAACACAAGCCTTATTGCATCAGGCAAAACATAATGCTGTTCTCTTCAAATTGAGTGAAGCCTAGTTAATGCAGTCTGATTCTCCATGGACCTGGATGTGTATCCTGAACACGGAAATGAACTAGCACAGCAATAAGAACCTAATTTGGTGTGAAAATGCCAAATCAAAACAGTTAACTCTATTCCACTCAATAGAGCAGCATCAGTGCGTCTCCTGACACCACAAGACTTACACTGAGGCTCTCACAGAGATGTGTACATGTTGTGATCATTACGATATCATAGCAATGTGAATTATGGGCTTTTTCAAGTGGAAATACTCAAGTAGAGTACCTCAGAGTTGCACATAAGAGCACTTGAATATATGTACTTTACTTTTTTCATCCTACCTGTTTGTATACATAAACTATATGCGCTCTGTGGCCTTGTTTCTTCGACTATTTTTATCACAATGTTAAAAATCATCAGAATCTATGTGCAGTACAAGTGACTGAAGCACAACAGCACGCTTATTATTATGCACTGTTTCAGTAATTATAATCAGTAAGTCAATGATTGCCTTTCAAAATGACTTCCAAAGTGATTCATTCAATTTACATACATTATACAATTAAAGATATTAATGACAAAAGATTAAATTATATAATTTAAATTAGGTGCGCCAATCAATAACTCTGTTTCATTATTCTGCCTTTGAAAGTTAACTAAATTATTTTTTCATGGATATAAAATCTACCTATATCCATTCATCCATTTTCTAAAAGCTAATCCTCCTGAGGGTCGCAGGTGGGCTGGAGCCTATCCCAGCTGACATTGGGCGAGAGGCAGGGTACACCCTGGACAGGTCGCCAGACTATCAAAGCGCTGACATGTAGAGACAGACAACCATTCACACTTACATTCACACCTATGGACAATTTAGAGTCACCAATTAACCTATCCCCAACCTGCATGTCTTTGGACTGTGGAAGGAAGCCGTAGTACCCGGAGAAAACCCACGCTGACACAGGGAGAACATGCAAACTCCGCACAGAAGGGCTCCCGCACCTGGGATCGAACCAGCTGTGAGGTGACAGTGCTAACCACCACACCACCATGCTGCCAAATGCTCATATAGGGTTTTTAAATTCAGCTTTTTTGAAAATCCTGTTTAAATTCCTTTGTTGAGAAGGTTTTGTTTTCTGTTTGATCTGTCTGTCAGCAGGACTATGGAGAAAACACAGGCCCGATTTTGATGAAACTTGGTGGAAGGGTGTAACAAGTACCAAAGAAGAACTCATTACATTTTGAAGTAGATCCAAATGGCGAGGCTGATTCACAAGTTTATTTTTGCTTTCATTAACTTTGCAAAATACAACATTTGGCTTTGCTTGAGCTCTCCGAGTGCCCCTCTAGTTTGATTTGTTGTCATTTTCAGTCTTACAATTTATTTGCCTTCTACTTCATCACTCATAGTTTCTGTTATTCCAGTTTGTCTTAAATGCAAAGATCTATCTCTTTATTTTAAAGACACAGAGATGGCATTTCACAAAAGAATGAATGGCTTGTCAAGCTTCCTGTTTTAGCACTATGATGTGTCTTATAATTAAGGCTGCATTAAGTTTTGTCCCCAAGGTGGCAGAAAAATACAAGCACCTTATAAAGTTATTATGGCTTACCTGTTATTATTATTACATTTTGTCTCTTTAGAGTCATGTTTCTGAACACTTGGTAAAATCCAACTTTCAGTGTCTGTTTAGCTATTTTGGTCTTTACCACCTCCTGAGGGAAATATCTGTCTCTATAGCTGCTAAATGCTCCACTATGTTCACCAGTTAGTCACTAACTTTGTCTTTTTCCACTTGGCGCAGGACAGGTAGCATACAATGGATTTCTCAGAGCTTTTCTGCTGAAACAGCTGCCTTCTGCTGCCAGAAAAGATGTTAATGAGAGCAGTGAGACTAACCTGGGCCTGTGGCCAAGGACGGGGCTTTGGGGTGCAGTGTCCAACCATTACCCACCCCTTAACCTCCCAGAAATTAATTTTCAAGTTAAAAAAAAGGAAAATAGTACTGATTAACTCAGCTGCATCCACTGCAATGTGTGAAGATTCATTGGGAACATAAAGGGAAATTTTCACTCACCACTGCTGATTGAAGCACCGTGGATGTGAAGCACAACTGTTCCTGATAAACAAACTTGTCACCCAGGGTGCTGCAGCAGTTACATGTGTTTTGTTTTTTTCTGTCATGTTACACCCCACCTCTCCCAGACCCTGTCACACATGATATCTTTTGTTTTATTTATCACAAGCAATATGATCTTTCCAGATGGTTTCCTGAAATAAAATTTGCACAGTGTCCTGTAGTCATTTGTCTGTGGGCTTATTGATCTGTTGTGGCAGGAGGGTTTGGGCTTGATACGGACAGCCTCTCTAGCATGAACAAAATATAGTTCCGATCAATGCAGCTTTAACCAACAGCAGCACATGGTTTTGTCATGAGTGACGCTTCAGTGCTGTCAATGTAGTTATGCTGCTGACGAAAGTAGATTTGCATTCTACATTTCTTAACTGTGCTGTTTTCATACTGTTACACTGACAAAACGTCATGTGGTGCAGTTAAGACTCAATTTTGTTATGACTCAGTGAATGCAAAATTGGACCCAAATACAGACAGTGCAGGCAGAGTGGTAGACTCTAATGACTTGTTGTTAAAGTGAAGTTATATATTTATAGGGTTACAGCCAGGTACAGGTGGGTAGACGGCCGAGAGATAGATTTCAGTGTCTTAAAAGCCAGAATAAGCACATGGAAACTTTGTGATCTGAGCAGTAATGGGCCAGTTAACTGCAAGGCTGACGAGGAAAAGTGGAAACAGTTGAGCAGGTGGATGAGGGAGCCAGGTGACTGGAGCACATAGAAAAGTCTGAAGGCCTCTGACTCTAGGTAGAGAATGTGAATTAACAAGTTTGGAGAGGTGGGGCTTCGGCTGGAAAAAAAAAAGAACCTTTAACTATATTGTATATCTTGCAGGGTAATGATGGAACAACTTACTCATACAGTTAAGTGAACATCATCAATTCCTTCCTAAATTCTGTCCAGTATTATATATGAAATAAAAACTAAATGTCAACAATATTTCCATTATTTCCCATTATCATTTTGAATGCCTGATGAATGCTTGTGAAAAAATTATTTGATTATAATTTGCACGCACATTATTCTCTCTGCATTTGTCAATGCATGCAGCATCCTTCATGAGCGACATGTTATCATTTGACTTATTATGAAAAATAATGTGTGAAGCTTTAAGAGACGCATTTTACCTTGACTGTATTTCATACCCGATAATTAATTTATTTCATTTAACTTCACTTGTGGAGATTTGTTAAAAATAATAAAAGCAGAGTCTGGTCCTTTATGGCCTCTATTTAAAAGGCCATCAATTTTATTACTTTTTGAATAAGAGTTTTGTGTCACACGGTGCAGTACATCTTCAAGGTCAGTGGAATGACACTAAATGTACCTTTTTATTTTATTGCACTTTTTCATCTCGAAGAGAGAGAGCTGATCTCTCTTTAATACATTTAATGATGCTCTGCATATTTATACTGCAAGTTTTGCAGGACTCAGGGTCATCACTTGTGAAGTCCTTGTCCACCAGGAGAAGGATAATACCAGATACTCTGAATACTTTGTGACTTACAGAACCAGAACAGAACAGCTCTGTGGGTTAAGGGTTGACTCTTATATCATTCCTGTCAGGACAGTGTGGATTTACACTTTGAAAACACATCACACTATAACAATAAAGATGAAGGTCTGTGTACAGTAAATAATATATTGCATAACAGTGCATGGTGACTAGATGGTGGATAGTGGTGAGGATTATGATTATGCTGCCCATGATGAACTCATTGACACTGAAACAACAAGACTCTGTCTTAACCCTAACTCCAACCCTTTTTAAATTTTTGTAGTCTTCATGGGGCTCTTCTAACCCCTATTGGGACTCAAGAAAGCACATTTTAAAGTATTTCCGCACTACCAGTCCCCGAGAGACTGAGCCCTCCGGAGTGCTCTTTTCAGAGCACTGTGTCTGAACCTCACCCAACTAAAGACACCCTTGTTTTTTGTTTTAAAGAAATTTTTAGGTGCTCAATTTTCACAGAATAGTTTTAGGTAAGAAACAGCAGCAATATGTTAGTTCTTACACCTGAGATGATCACACTGATCTCATGCCATGGGAAAATACCTTTTCTGGTTGTATAACTAGCAGGTAGCCACCTACTCTAACTGGCTGGCCTAACTGCGCTGCAAAGCAGTGGTGTCTCCAAGGGGAGACCAGGGGGGAATGGTCCCCCCTTGCAGGTGATAATAATTGGAGGCTGACATTATTGTTTTTAAAGGGCTGCAGAGATTTTTTAATCTAGCAGGAAGTTAGTGGTATTTTGTGAAACTTGACAACCTAAGGCATCCATTGATACCAACCATGTTGGCATAGCTTTTTGGTAGGGAGGCTAAATAATACTCCAAATTTAGGCTATGGAAATTTTGAGGCATGGCCATTTTGTGGGTACCCATGAGTCTCCTACAGACTTGACATAGCTTGTTCCTTGTACATGCTTTGTTCCTTACAATCAGTATAATTCTTTAAATTAAGCTGTATAATTGTCAACCAGCCTATTTGAAGAATAACGAATCACCTAACATGTGTATATACAGATACACAACCTATAAAAACAGGATTGTTGTGAAACTCAAAATGTAAACTGTACTGTAGCCTACCAGTACTAGTCTATGCACATCACATAATTAGTAATATTAACTGTACTTAACTGTAAAACAAGAAACAAAAGTATGTTGGTGTGTCATTTCTTAACTCCCACACTGAGATAGTTATCAACTAGCTTAAATAGTTTACCACAATGGTGTAATGGAATTCCTCAGAATCAGTTATTGCTTTTGGTTTTGCTGTGCCACCCCAAGATTTTCAGTGACTCCATCTGGTGTCCCAGGGAAAAAATTCTGGTGGCACCACAGCTATAAAAACAGACATAAATCATGTCAGAGTCAGTGAGGACCCTGGGAAGGTTGATGAACAAGCTCTATTTTGATGGGGGTTTTTTTAAGCTTATTTTTGTTTTTTAAAATGCACTCTGGCATTTTATTTATTCCCTCTTGTTTATTTTTTAAATTTATCAGATTAATCATGAATTGTGACATTAAAAATATTAGCAGTTGTTAGTTATAAGTACTGAGTAGAAACAGAATACTTTACAGCCGCTTTGATTAACAATTTATTGACTAGAGCTGGAAAAATAATTAAATGTTTTTATGTTAACAGTGGTGGAATGTAGCTAAGGACATTTATTCAAGTACACATTTGAACAGAATGACAGATTATTCAAGCTGAGGCTTTTTATCATTATTGGGTCTACTCTTGTTTTGAAACAGATAAATTAGGGCTGTCAAGTGATTGAAAAAAATGAATCTAATTAATCACATGATCTGTGATTAATTGGTCTAAATTAATCACATACATCAATTTTTGCTAATTTTGGTAGATGTCTCAGAAGTAAAGCTGCTGGATTTTGGACAAAATTGTCCCCCTGTTCTCTACCACTAAAACTGGTCTGCTGTCCATTGCAATCCATTTTGCAAGGGAGCTACTTAGTTGGTCACAGGTAGAGTTACTCAGATTGCGTCTGAGTTGAGTGTAGCTTGACGAGGCTGATGGCTAATGCTAACATTAGAGGCTGCGCTGGCTCAGACCTCCGGGTTTGCTGCTAAAAGCTGTGCCTTTGCTGTGCATTTAGATAGATCTGAGGCTATTCATAAAACATTCGGGGCTGAAGCCTCTGGCACCCTGGCGCAACAACACCACTGCTCATGACCACAAATCTTTTCTACAGATTCACATACTTGACTTTGTCATGTTGATTGTCACAGACTGGATGTCGTTCCGAAAGTTTAAAATGATGATGACCTTTATCTGATCTCACACACTATGATTTGATCTAATGGACTCAAGTGGATATGATAGAAATCTCCAGGTGGGAATATAAGCTGCAGGAGTTTTGATGGAGCGAAAATGATCAAAGATTATGTCAGGGTTTTTTTTTTTTCGGAAGATGTTTCTGCCACAGATCCCTGCCGCAATCTGCCCTTCAGGCTAGTCTGTTTCCCAGAGAGAGCTGCGCACATGGTGGATTTCTTCAGGATGGTAGTCAAACTGGTCAAGCTGAAAGAGAAAGGGTTAGAGAGTATAACAGAGCTGTCATGCCACAACCTGTTTCCCAGTGTTTTATGTCATTTTATCTCACATGCAGTCAGAAAAATCATTTCATGAGTTCAAAAATCTGCCAGTCAAGTGAGTAAAGTTCAATTGGGGCTCTTGGCACAATCTTGAAGAAAATAGTGATCTGTCTTATTGTAAATAACTTCACTCAAGTTGAAACAAGGTCTTGAAACAAGTTCATATGCACTGAAACTGGATTTTCTCAACATATTTCTCAAGGGTGTTTTACACTTAAGACAGGATTAATGATTTATTAAGGTAACGATTTATATGCAGCACAGCCTTTGCCACTTATTTCAGCATCAAAGTGAAAATGTTAGAAGAAGGATTCGTGGTTTGGTAGATGATATATCACTACCATGGTTTCAGGATTTCTTTCTTGTATAAACAGCAATACTACATACTGTGACAGAGCTCATTTCAAAACAGTTGTACCTTTTGATGCTTTGCAGTGGAAATACAGGTTGAACACGAAGTCACTAATCAATCACAGCCTCCAAATCAAATTACTTTTCAATAACCAGCAGGCAACAGAACAAACAGAGGAATTGTTCTCTTAGGCTTTGTGCAAGTGACAAATGTCCCTTTACTTTAAGTCTTTGGCTTCAGTAGAATCTGAGGAGAGAAGGAGGGGAGATGTGAAAAAGAATTCATTTATGTGTCTACAATGATAGCAAAAGACAAAAGTTTTTGATAACCCCTTTATTGTCAGTGCTTTTTTAAGATTACCTCTCTCAAGGAGTCATCTCCTACAGTAATTATGAATTCTGTACCTTCTTTCAGCATGTTTCTAAAAGAAGGGGAATGTTTTTTGAAATGATTCATGGTAATTAGTTGTATCCTTGGAACTAATAGCAAAATGTAAAAATAAACTAATTATCTCACACTGTTTTGTGTGAGTGTGTGCGTGTTAGTTTGTGTATGTATAATCCCCCCCTTAATTCCAGCTATCGTTAGACAGGGTAGTGTATTAATTAATAATGAGAGAGAAGGGATGTATGCCAAGTCAGGCAGTTCATGCAAACGTCCAAGAATGTACAAGACATTAGCTACATGCCAAACTTATATCAGAAGGAAAAGAGCAAATGAGAGTCTAAAATCACACTGGCTGAAATGTTCTCTGTGTGCTGTAGTGCACTGCTGTTGAATGGAATGAATGCTGTGCTACAGAGCTTGCTATTTTGTAGAGCCTTATGTAATTACTGAAATGATTTGGCCTTGAAGGTGGTGCAATAGAAAAGGCCATATGGACATTACAATCAAAATGGTTTATCCCCCTGGGAGTACTGATGTGTTCAGCAAATTAATTGGCATTCTGCCTCTTACTTTATGAGAAACAATGTCTTCTGTGGAAAGGTGACATTTTTGCCTGAAGGTGGTGCAAGTATGGAATGTTAATGGAGTGTCCAAATATGGAAAGGATTCATGCTCCCCAGTAGATAAAAACCTAAGCACAACCGTAGTGCAACTTTTAATGGTAATTGCACTTAATATTTTGATTTTTGAGTGTGTAAAACATATGATGCACAAAAAAAAGATCAGGTGGCACCACAAACTTTTGGATTCATCTACTGAGGACCATGGCAGGTTCAGAGCAAATTTCAGGAAAAACTGGCCATAAGTTTTTAGGATGCTTTATCATGGATCAAAGTGTTAGCAAAAAATGGGATTAAAAGATGACCAATCAGGAGGTACCCAAAATCACTAGGGGTCATCCTCTGGAGACTACGAAAAATGAATAGCTTCGGTAATGCTAGGACCATCTGCAGGCATTATAATTGCAGTTTTTCCTTTTCTTTTGTGGGATCATCACCTGTTGATATAAGGATTCATTCTCTAGGGACCATTAACATTTCTCAGTAAATGTCATGGAAAGTCAGCCAGTAGTTTTTGAGATAGCCAATGGACCAATGTTTTTGTGGAGGACGGACAGATTTTGATACAGTGGCGGAGCTAAAGAATGGTCAGAGGGCTTCAGAAAGATTGGGACAAATGACGACTCGGAGCAAGATTTATTGGATTATTTATTTATTTTTTAACCAAACTAGTGACTGGTGTCACTAACTGCAAGGTCAGGATGTCACCAAAATCACTAGGACTTATCCTCTGGGGACCATGACTATTCTGTAGAAGGCAATAAATTTTATAACTTCAGGTGCATATGAATAGTCACAGCTCATTACATTGAGATTTTTGTGGATGAAAGGAAATTATGACCTGATGGTCAGAGGTCTCCAGAAACACTGATGCTCATCCTCTGGGGACTATACAGATGTGGTACAAACTTCAAGAAAAGCAACCATCTGTTAGCCGTTAGCTTTTGAGATACCCTTTAATGGGTCAGTGTGTGGGTAAATGGCAGATTTGTATCTGGTGGTGGTGCTAGAAGCATGGTCATAGGGATCCAGGACTAATCTTCAGGGAACCATGACATTTGGAGGAAATCTAATACAAAATTTGTATTTTTTTGTTCCAAAACTTAATCGTAGGCCAAAGTATTGGCCAGATTTTAATGTGATGGTGTTACTACATTAAAGGTCAGCAGGCCATTGAGATCACTAGAAATCATATTCTGTGGACCACATATGTCCTACAGGCAAGGAAGTAGCAGCTGCTGCAGTGTTAACACTTGCACAAACACAATGCTGCAGTATGCAGAACCTGGATTTAGGTGCTTTGCATAAATGTTACAGTAGGTCCAGGTTAACATATATCTCTACAAACACATATTCCTTTGTTTTAATTGTAGTATAATGTGCAGTCAATGCATGGTTAAATGGTGATTGGAAGAATAAAACCTGATAAATAAATATAAGCTAATTAGGGAATTAAAACTAAATGACTGCTAAATTTTCTGGGGACCATCTGGAATTCACCCAAGGATCCTGTAAGTGTTCCCTTTTCACAGCTTTGAGAGGAAACACTTTTAAATATCCACTTTCAAAAGATTTATTGTGCCCCTAATTATGGACTAAGTGCTCCACTTGTATTCATCTGTGCCATTTCTTTATTTAAACCCTCTGAGCCCCCATTCACGATTTCCTCCCTCTCTGCCTTTAATTTCATTGACAGCTCTGTTTGCCCATCCTTCACAGCAGCTATCAAGAAAGCAGCTGTGGTCTATATTTTTCCACCGCTGCATCAGCAGGGGACTGATGACAGCGATCATAAGAGAAGGATTTGAGACAGCTGGGTTATAAAACCTACTGAGTCTATAAGTCTGTGAAATATATTAAATTGTTATCTTGAGACCAAATGGGGTATTGTCTTGCGTTCTTTTTGCCTCTCACAGGAGTTTCTGTTGACCTGTTGTAGCTGTGGCTCAATGAGGAATTGAGCCTAATGTGGAAAATGCAATTACTGTGGCTTGGAGTTGGAGAAAAGTGAGTAGAATATAAACAGCTAATAGAAAAAGATACAAGATGCCAACCATAGCTCTATTTTGCATACAGAGGAGAAATTGGCCCTCTTACAGAAACACCTTTTCTAAATCAAAGAGTCCAAATTTGATTTTTGTTCAAAGACACGGTCAGTAATTTACTTGATCTGCTGCAGGTGTCAGCAAAAATTCAATCCATACAAAATTTCAATTTTTCATGGTTTCTCTCAGCAGTGAAGATATAAATTAGAACATGGCAGTGCAAAAAGTTTTTCTGTATCATGTTACAAAATGCTCAAGGAAACATCACATGGTAGTTTCTCAGTATGCCTGTGTATGGTATTTGGAACAAAATATTGATTCTGATTGTTTGTGATGATGTGTGAAGCCAGGGGGCAGAGGAGTCAGGCAGAGGTTTGGAGTAGAGCAGATTGATGGACATACTGTAGGATGAAAGAGAATGAGCACTGACTGGGAGGCTTCTGAGGAAACAAAAAAGAAATCATGATGTGCAAAAAAAGTTATTGGATAAGGGCAAAAGTACATTCAACACAAAAGTGTGTCCAATCCATTTCTTAAAGCTGAGCACATATCTCAACCTATGACCTGCTGTAGTTGCAGTACTGTCATAATATCATTTTTCTGAGCTGCTGTGTCTAAAGCTTTTGATTTAGTTTTGTAAAACCTCATAATAGTGTGGTGTCACGGTAGCCCAGGGCCTTGTGAAACACCAGTTTGTCTCTGCAGCCACATTTAGTCAGGGTGCAAAGGAAAAAAAAGTGTTGAAAGCTGTAAAGGTCCATGATACAAATGTAATCCGAGGATCCGAGGAATAAAAGGAGCTGTCACTCTCCCTCTCTGATTGGCAGGTTTCCTAATGTAAGGTTGGCAACACTTTTTAAGATGTTTCTGATGCTGTTTAAAAATTGAACTTCATCAATAATTTTCATGAACCAGAAGTGAAAGATAAGACGAGACAAGCACAAACTCCAGATTTTTGGTCTAACAGCAAATTAATGTTAGTACATCTAGTTGTAAATGACCACCCACAAAATAACCATTTGTAAATTCATGTTACCATAACTTTGTAAGGAAAGTTTGTTTTTATGGCATGTCTCCATGGAAACCAACAAACATATTGATATATTGATTGATTGGGGACCGTGTTTAGCAACAGCAAACTAAACCAATCGGCCAAAACATTAAAACCCCTGACAGGTGAAGCGAATAAAGCAGCATACCACACAACAAAAACTGTTTAGAAATGGCCCGTGGAGTGTGACAAAAAAAGGTTTCCCAGCAGAACAATGCATTGGAACAAAATAATCAAAGTTATTCACTTCACCTGTCAGTGGTTTTAATGGTTTGGCTAATCGGTGTAAAGTCCCAAACACATGCATTTTCTCAACAAAACCCTTAGTATTGGAGTTTGGCTTAGAAGAAAGCATGGATAATTTTTACTTTCAGTTCAGTTTTAAATAGGTCTTAGCGAAAATGTATGTGTTTAATGAAATGTGGATTATACTGCTATGATCTAAGTTGTGTGAGAGTTTGTAAATAGATGTTTTGATACAGTTTGGCTGTTGTTAAAAGTGGTCCCAGATCAATCTTTAAATCAATACGTTTGCCGTTTAACTGTAATGTTCCATTTGAGGTCCTGGGGACCCCTGTTTAACAGTTCATTAAACATACATAACATAGTTTAGCAGCTTGATACTTAATGACTTTCTCTAAACTCATGAGAACTGCTTTTATGACAAATAACAGAAATCCATTGCAGAAAACTTTGCATTATATCTGTTTTGAGTCTCCGAGCCTCTGGCTGTTACACATGGTAAAATATAATGGGTTTTCATATATGCTCTACTGTACAGTGGTAATTTATAACAGCAATTTTTACACAGCATTACCCCTCCAAAATCCCAAATAAGTCTAGTTGGATCTCTGTTATTACAGTTTTTAACCTCTCTGAGGTTCAAATTGACCCCAAACATTGCCCTTATCTGTGAATGCATAAGCCATATAACATGTACCATATTTGGTGTAATAACAATGCTTAATTTTTTGCATTTTATCACCCTCATCTAATATGTCAGCCCAGTTTGTGAAAACAAGAAGGTCTATCCCTGAAGAATTTTTCTACATTTTAAAGTCATAGAGAAGAATAGTATTGACAGACAAAGGAAATTGGTTGATTTTGCAATTAAAAGAAAATGCTATCATTAGTTGTCTCTCTAAGAGATCAGGTAATAGGAGTATTGATCTTAAAGTATCAAATACTCACAGTCACATTGAATTATACTATAGTCACATATACTTGGCTATTTTTTGAATAAACATGATGTTACCTCATTAATGGTTGTCTACTTGGCCATACAGGGTGCTCATCAGAGATTTTACAGAAAGCCAATAATACTTGCATAATCTTATTAGAGCTGTCACACAGACATCATGCACAAATATAATACATTTAAGTGAGTTTCACAGTTCCAAAGCAGGATTACAGCCTCTCGACTTAGTGACATCTATTCCAATTTCAGGATTTCTGAAGCGACAGCAGTTTCATGAACTGCTTTGTTCACAGAGTTGAGAAATGTCATTTAGTATGGCTACTGTGATGACATTGGGCTTTTTGTCATCACAGATATATGATATTTATATAGTGAAGTAAAGTTTAATCTCTAAAGCATAGTGCAGTTACAATCCCTTCCCTCACATTTGATTTGATTATTGCAATAAATCATTTTAACAAGCTCTGCAACCAAAACGTCTTTACATTAAGGTGTCCTGAAGCTTGAAACCCCATGTGTTAATTTCCCAGCAAGAAGGTTTAAGTTCTCAGCCAAGCATTTCCTCTGTGAAGTCTTTGTGGGATTGGATTTTCTTTCCCCCCACATACTCCAAAGACATGCAGGCCATGCAGGCAGACTGGAGAATTTCAATTGACCAAAGGTGTGAATGTGAATGATAGTCTATGCAAGTGAGTTAGCTCTGTAATGAACAGATGATCTGTGAAGGGTGTTCCCTTTGTGCATGCTGGGACAGGCTCCAGACAAGCCTCTGAATGAATATAAGCAGGCAGAGAAATCTAACTTTTTTCTTTTGGAAGTTATTATTCCAGCAGGTGGCAGCAGACTCACACCAATGTATGAAGCTGGCTGGGCCTGTTAATGTAAGCGCGGCTGGCCATGCTGCGGTGACACTTTCACTGGAGCTGTCGATGCTTTAATAAAGTGCCCTACATTTAGCACAATACGGCAGATCAGGGTTGTGATTGTGACTGTGACATGATTGTAACTGTCATGAATTTCAGAAACAGTGCGATGCTGGGAGAGCGTACACTCCTGCGTGCATAGACACACAGCTTCATTCAAGATTAGTTACACCACCAGGCTGTAAAGTGGTGTTTTAACGCCCTTTCTGATTAACATTTTCAAGTCTGCTGCACCTCTGACTTCACCCAATATCACTGATGATTGTGTGCGTTGTTGCACCTGTAACCACAATTAAAAGTTACTATAAATGTGATTTCTAGTGGGGATCCCAAAGTTTCCAAGAAACCACATACATCAAGTTAAATCTGGGGGAAATTAGCTTAAATGGTGCGCAACGCATCTAAACTATTTGATAGATGCTGTAGGCACAAACATCACAGGGATTAGGAAATATTTCACTCATATATCTTCAATTAAGCTGGAGAAACTGATTCACAATATATATGTGATACTATCAGACAGAGATTATTTTAACAAGCTTAAAGCCATTTGAAATATGTGTCCAAATCTTTCTGAGTAATATTTTTCTTCAGGATGAATTATGTGTGAATGATCATGTAATTGATTGTGGCATAATTGGTTATGATATATAGAGATGTGTTATCTACAGAAGCCCACAAGAAGCAAAGGAAAACCATCAAGTCCTCAAAAGCAAAAGAAAAGTACAAGCCCCATATGTAAGCACAGTGGTAGAGAATTATGAGTAATACAGGTGAAGTGAATGGGCAGCATTTACATCACCACCAGTGAGGTCATGACCATAGGATACAATATTTTCTAGTCTACATCATTACAGCGTCTGAGCATTGACACGCAAAAAAACTGATGGAGAGGGAGAATAAATGGAAAATATTAACAGTAATATATATGTCAGATATTAAGATAATAAGTTATAAGTTGGATACAAGAGATGAGAAACTGAATGTCGAGCCCTTACACCAAACAACTTTTCCACTTTGACCATTTAACTTTAAGGAAGTGCAGTAATTAGTGATGAGAAGATTGGTTCTTTGTCGTTCAACAGCTAGTTCAGCGGTGAGTGTGTCAACAAATTCACTATGTTCCACAAGCACCCTTAGCTTTTTCAGTCGAATAAAAAACACAAATCTGTTGAAGGCCACACAATCATATAAACAAGCACAATCACAAACCTTTTGTGATTTCAGTCCAAATCCGCTAAAATTTTTCAGTTCAGTGGGTGTATGCTCATGAATGACTCATTCTTCAGCTCAGGGGGTGCGTGATGAACGGGAGTTGCACTGAACAAGTTGTGCCAAATGAGAGTTGCAATCAACGAGAGTCGCAATGGGCAGGAGTCACACTAAACAAACTGCTAGTCGCATTTAATGAGAGCTGCACTGAATGAGAGTTGCACTGAGTGAAAGCAGAGCTGAACCAGAGAAGTGCTGAATGAGAGTCGTGCTTAACAAGTGTTGCAACGAACAAGAGTTGGGATGAACCAGAGACGCGCTGAACTAGAGCTGCAATAAACAAATATTGCGCGAAACAGGAGTCTCAATAAACGAGAGTTGAGCTGACCAAGGGTTGTTATTATCGAGAGACGCGCTAAATGAGAGTCGCTCTGAACTAAAGTCACAATGAACGAGTGGTGCAACAACGAGAGTTGCGATGAAGAAAGTCGCAATAAACAAGAGTTGCGATGAACAAGAGTCACGCGGAACAAGAGTCACAATAAATGAGAGTTGCAATGAACAAGAGGCGCTTGAACGAGAGTCGCAATAAACAAAGGTCACACAGAAAAAGAGTACGTCTGAATGAGTCATGCTGAACAAGAGTCGCACTGAACGAGAGTTGCACTGAACAAGATGCACGCTGAGTTGCTATGAAGGAGGGTCACAATGAACGAGTCGCAATGAACGAGTCACAATTAACAAGAGTTACGCTGAGGAGAGTTGTGATGCACAAGAGTTGCACTGAAGAAAGTCGCAATAAACGAGAGTTGCACTGAAGATAGTTGCAATACATAAGTTTTGCACTGAACAAGAATACCGCTGATTAAGTCCTGCTGAACGAGAGTCACGATGAAAAAGAGTCACATTGAAATAGAGTCCGATGAATGAGAGTCACGCTGAGCGAGAATTGCAATGAATAAGAGTCACAATGAACAAAAGCCGCAATTAACAAGAGTAGCGTTGAACAAGGGTCGCAATGAACAAGAGTTGCAATGAATGAGAGACGTGCTGCAGAGTCACAGTTCATGAGAGTCACAATGAACAAGTCACATTTAGAAGAGTAATTAAAAGAGTTGCGCCGAAGAGAGGTGCGAAGAACGAGAGTTGCACTGAACAAGAGTCAAGAGTCACAATCAGTGAGAGTCACAATGAACAAGAGTCACAACAAACGAGAGTAGCACTGAATGAGGGTCTCAATAAATGAGAGTTGCAATAAAAAAAGAGTTGCAGGCAACGGGAGTCATGCTGAACGAAAGTTACACTGAACAAGACTCACACTGAACGACACCAGAGTCATGCTGAACAAGAGTATGGAGCAGTGGCTGTGGGAAATTAACCTTGCTCTTACGCACAACCTCACACGCACCTACTTACGCATTAAGTTAGAAGCTGTTGAGAAAGAACAGTAATATATTGCAGGAGTATCCCTATAATTGATGGCACTGCATTCTAAATATGATGCATTTTCTCTTGTCTTGTTTTTATTGGTAGTGTTGTAGCAGCCTTAATATAGTTCAAGCTCAACCAGTACTGTGCTCACTCAGATGGACAGATAAGGTTTATCTGGCAGGGCTCTAGTGCTGCATAGAAAAATTCAGCCAGATGACAAGGGAATTCTTAATGGTCAGACACACTGTTTGAGTGTCTGTTGGTATTTAGTGAGTGGGCAGTTGACCAAACACTGTCTCTGCCTTTTCTGCAGCCCTCAGCTGTTAACTTCCCTCCATGATCTATGTAGGACAATAAGAGGCACAGCTGATGAGAATAAATCCCCATGAAGATTCCACTAACGGCATAACATCCCCCTCAACTTATTATTCCGCTCACTTCATTGAACAATTAACCAATCTGACACAGAGGGCTAATGAACGCACTTAACTCTCTCTCTCTCTCTCCCGCTCTCTGTGTTTGTGTGTCTGTAATTGGTTATCATGTTCTATTTTTCTTTTTGCCTCTAATGATCAGTTGTGTAAATAGAGTCTGTCACCTCCCAACACATGCACATATCTACACACACAGACACATTGGCAGACTTCTCTCCTGAGTCTTGAGCCACCGCAACAACATTACAGCAGATATGATCACCCTGCTCGGAGCAGTCGACCGGCTCAGCTCCCAGGAAACAGCGCAGAGCAGATAAATAAAAACGAAGGTCCAGACACTATCTCCCGCCTCACCATTTAGAAATATTCTGCCGCCACGTGTATCTGTACGTTCTCTGCAAATAAAGCAGCAGCTGGACAGCTGAACAAATAACGTATTCTGTACTGGAAAATACAGTCTCACTTAGGCCAGGGATTCTGTGCTGCCTTTGTGGGCCTCCTGTTACAGGATTAGGTCCTGGGCTAGTCCTGGTTTCCCTCAGGCAAAAAAATCTCCTCTCCTCAGCTCATTGCTTGCACAAAGAGGACTGCAGTGGGATTTTGATGGTTTCTGATAGGATAGATAACTACAATAGAGTCACAGCAAAAAGACATCAGTCTCTGAAGTGCTGCAAGAAAAGTGACTTTCCTGCTTTCATTTTTTCCATTACAAACTGTATGCATATTATAATTGTGCTCCTAATTGTGCTGGAACATAATTGTTTTATTTACCACCCAATCCCTGCATGCAGTGGCTAAATAGTGTGCTGTAGTATGTAAATGTGGATAAGAGAGGGAGCGTTGGGCTGCATGCTTAGCAGTGTCTTTGAATGATTACTGTCTGGTATTAGACAAATGCTCTATGCTTATGGGAGCATGATAAGGGATTATGTCGCCTCAAGTAACACCATGTCACCAAAAAGCAAGACAAGGAGCAATTCCAATGAAGATTTCTGACTAATAATGGCCCCTTTAACCCTGCTCCCCTCCTCTCCTTCCCTCCCATTGAGCCCCGGTTTGCCAACAGTGCAGAAACAGGGACTGCACCAACACCTCACACATGTCGGACTCTCATTCCACTGTCCGTCACCAACCAGCAGGCCACTTTAATTATCCACCTCCTCCATCCATTCCCTCTGCCTCTGAAGTGTAAATACCTCTTGTGTAATTTACCCTGAAGTTCCCATTCACTAATTACCCCCTCTAATCCTCCCCTCTCCCCACCTTGCCGAAACCAACTCCCTGCTCCAGGTCTCCCCCTGTTGCACTATGGATTCCCTGTCGGCTTGCTATGGGGAGATCGAACTCTAATTAAGATTGTTAATGAAGATTTAATTTTCCACTTGAAATGAGCCAGTGAACTCTGTGAGCGTTCCCGAGCGAGACGCATGAGCGAGAGAGCACGAGGAAGAAGAAAGGTGGAAAGACAAGAGGAGACGAGAAACAGGGCCGGTGTAAAAAACACAGGGACAGGTGGAGTTGGATGTTTTAACTGCGGCGCAGGAAGTCGTCAGGTCCACAGAGTTGCACTCGCCTGGAATTCTGCTGCTGTTGAAATTGAAATGAAACATTCCCTTACACTTTTACTGTTTCCAAGCCACCTTTAAAGCCTATACTTACTTGAAATGCAAAGATGCGCAGGCACAAGCGCAGACACACACTGTGCATGCACAGAAACACACACAAGCACTCCCACTGTGCTGAATAGCCAGAGGGATTCTGTGTATCAGTAAGGTTCAAACAGAATGAGGAATCTCCACATACACACACACACACACACACACCAACTCATGTGTCCTGTGATGCAATCCTGCAGCACACTGGGTGTGTATGTATAACTCTCCAGTACAGTAGTTAGTGGTTCCCTGGTGTACGGCTTTAACAGAGCTCATTTTATCTCCAGCGCCGCCATTATACTATGATCAATTATGCATGCTGTAATTATTGACAGTGCCATGACAGCAGCAACTCACCTAAGAATGCTGCATTGCGGTGTTGATGCTTGAGGCAGACTGATGAACGCACATATAGCCTAGGAGTCGTAAATCGATAAGGACGTTGAGTCGGTTACAAGTTGACGTGTTGTATCAGTTTGGTGGCGGGGGGTTAAAGCAAGTCAAAGCTCTGTTTTGCCTCCAACTGACTTCACATCCTCTTTAATACAGGATGTTGCTTCCGTAGGGGGCAAGTCAGCTCCATGAATCTCATAATTATGGGAATGCACAGACACACAAGAGATGGCGAAGGGCTTTTTTTTTCCTCAGTGCTCAGCAGAATCAGCTCTAACCCAATCACAAATACTGTTTTATGTAATGCAACAGACTTGCATATTAACTGCTAATATGGTTCTCTCTATCCATTCGCTCTCCCTCTGTTTCTCTCCCTCTCCTGACTTGAGGCGGGTATTATCATTGTAATCAAGCGGAGACCCAGCTAACACGATCATTCTCTAAACCATCATGTAGAAATAATCCCCTCCTTCATATTTGATTATTGTAATAAATCTTTTTAACCAGCTATTCAGTCACACAGCAATGGCGCACATCTTCCCGATCCATCATTCAGCCGGGGACGAGGGCTGCAGAATGCAGGAGAGCTGCGAGGATTGGTAAAGGGGCCTGTATTATTCGGTTGCAGCTGTCAGGTCTACTCTATTTGCTGCTGCTCTTGGGTTCAAAATGTCCTTTTTTTTTTTTTTTTTGCTTTTTTTTATGCCGGCGAACAAACAGAGAACCCCCTCCCCTCTGTCTGAAAGCGTGATTGCTCTGCAGAACTCTCCGTCTGTCCTCTATTACTGACCTCACATCCCCCCACCGGGCTGGATCAGACCAGACAAGGTGTTCCTTCATCCTGCAGTCAGACGCACACACACACACACACACACACACACACTGTCTGTGGTTTGGAAATTTCAAGGGGCCAATTTGACATGGCACACCCACCTACTCACAACAAGACACATGCTCACAAGGTGTGCACGCATTTGTATGCACTGCACAGAACATCTCTCAATCGTGCTCTCCTACTGTCTCTCTCTTACACACACACACACACACACACATGCACACACACACACACAAACAGAGGGCACACATTCACACACGCAAGCAGCAGAAGTCTGATTATCCAGAAATTCAGGAGGCTGCAGAAAGGAGGACAGAGTGGGTCTGACTCATCTCTTTGAAATAGTTCCTTTTTTATTCAAATTTACAAAAAGAAAAAGTACAACAGAAATAAATACACTTTGTTCAGCACGCAATTGTGGAATTGTATCAACATCGTGCAAGAGCAATGAAGTCACCGGAGGGCACAGAACCGATGGGGTTGACCTGGTTGGGGTCAAGAGGACTCCAGAGGTCACGTCCTTCAACCTGCACCCTTGAGCTACATATAAACAAATCTAAATGCTAAGATACCTGCTCCCATCCTCCAAGTGTGACTTCATTATCCTCGGTATACAGGGGGGTGTTTTTGGGCGCAGGACTTGACAAATGGCCTGACAGAACCTCTTTCGTCAGTCACTGTGGGTTGGTGCATCTGAGCTATCTTAAGTAGTGAAAAGGAGCTGCGCAGTGCTGCAGAGACTGCAGGCTTTTATTCTATTTAAAACAACTGATTCCACTAATCACGCTTTTGATTGAACCAATTTGCCGGGCTCAGGAGGTGGGATAATCAGCTCCGTCAAGTGGTTTAGTCGGCGCAGTACTCCAGAACTCTAAAATAAGACAAATCAGGAGAATCATCACTTTGATTTTGACCAATCAGCCAGATCAGAACTTTGAATTAGACCAATCAGCAGAGATGAGAACACCTGGAGCCAATCAAGACTGTGGAATAAACCATATAATTGGAATGGCAAGAAAGGTCACTTATTGGTATACCGATGCTAATTGCTTTTGCAATGGCTAGCCCAGAATTGGAAATACTGTTATGAAAATTAGTTTTTCTGTGTGTTTTTGTTGAGACACAGAGAAACTCAGAAAGTTGGCACATTCCACGTAAATGCTGAGAAAAACATTGCCCAGATGATGCATTGGCAAAGCAGCACATTAGTGCTCTTTACGACGAAACTCATTCTCATAACAAAATGGTTCCAAGTTCTTTGGCAGTCATTTCAGGTTTACCAGTGAAATTCTCATTCGAGACATCATGTCATTTCATCTACTCTAAATCATCTGACATTCTGCTCCAATAAAACGAGGTTTAAAGGATAATTCTGATTTATTACAACCTGGGTCTCATCTATATCAGATACGTTCACACCTGTCTAATTGCTGGGAACAGGAAACATGTTCACATTGCTACAACAAAGTGAAATAGAGACAAGAGGTCAAACAACTCAGTAGATTGTAAAAAAAAAAGGCAGTAGTTTAGTATCCAGATAAAATCCAGATGAGATTAAACACACTTTGATTAACACTCACCCCTATTCCAACTGAGAAGGTGGTTGTAATGCAGATCATTTAAAGTATGAACTGATCAGGAATCAGGTAAACACACCTTACTGTGACACTGACTCCCTGTTCATTTTAGGATAAACTTAAATATCCTTCGAATTGTCTACAAATCTCTCCATGATGTAGATATATGTCAACGTCTCGGCCCTTACAGCACCAATAGACCCCTTAGATCACTGTGGCATGGTGGCTGTGCCCCATTTGTGGGGGAAAAAAAGGCAAGGTCGGGGCTAAGACCCACTTTAATTCTCTGGCTTTTAATTGTGTTTAACCTGTTTCCTATTTTTACCTAATTCCCTGGATTTCAATTGTGTTTAAACTTGTTTCTATTTTAATCCTGCTTTACTCATCTATGCACTTAAATGTCTCTATGATTGTGTGTACACAGATATGTCTGTCTTTGTGAAGCACTTTGTTGCAAAACCTGTTTGCTTTTAAAAGTGCTATATAAATGAAACTTGACAGGGAGAACCACCACTTAGTTTAACACCAGTGTCACCACTTACACAGACTGCTTACCGAGGGGTAAAAATTACGTATGCGTCTTGAAGAGGTGGATGTAATTACACTTTTTCTACATGTAGCTAAAATGATATTTCAGTCCATCACAGGTGCATTACACTGAGCTGTCTTGATATCTAATATCTATCTGATTTGCTCAAGATACCATATAAACATTGTCAAAATGTTTGCAATAATCCTGCTAAGAAACAGTGTGTGCATGCACATCTATGCAACTAATTTTACCATTTGCCTTTTCTCAAATAACTCTGGCTGACATTTGTTTTAGACCTGTAAGCTTGTGTTTCTTGCCCTATTTCACTTCTCTAAAGAGATGTTTCTCAGTCCCAGGTCTCACCTGTTAACCTGTAAAGCACAATGTTATTATCACCGATAGAAATAATAGTAAAAACTATGACAATAAGACCCAAGTTGTAATAAAGCGGAATTATCCTTTGAGGTTGGCACACAGTATATTGCTGTATGTGTCTAATTGCTTATACGCCTTGTCACTTTGGCTTTGTGTTACATAGCTAATGAAAAGTTGAAGTAGCTTTAGGGTGTTGAGGTATTGATGATCAGCAAAATGACTTATAACTCAGATCCCCCCTGAGGTTCTGTGCCCCCCCACACTCTTCTCCAGTTATTGTGCAGTATTTGTACATTGGTCCTGACACCATCCAGTCTGCACAGTGGCACTGTATGGGTAAGTCTGTGGCTCAGGTAAAGGGTACAGAGGTGTATGTGGGTTTTGTTTGGGTCAGCACGTAGTCTGACTTCCTGATTGGTTAACTAAGTGTTGACAGAAGCAGACCTTGACAACAAGATTATGGTGGACAATAGCAAAGCTGGTAGCTTGACTTTATGTGGGTGGCTTTACAGCGAACCAGTGACAAATGGTGACGTTTCTGTGATGGCACACCAAAGACATCCACTTTCAGGTTGGGGTACGTGGCAAAATTCCCCTCGGGACTCCAAAAATTCAACAGATCTGACTGTTTTTATTCCACAATGTTAGAGACTCTGCTTGACTTTAGATCTACGCCGTGGTCAAGGCAAAGCAAAAGGTAATATTAAATGGGTCATTGAGTTGCATTGCCTAAAATGCATGAAAGATGACATTTGATGGACAGTGACTTTCCCGTGCTTTTATTAAAAATCTTAAATGTACAGTTTATTATATTTCTAGAGATAAGTAACCATCTATAAAACTTTGTTTCATATCTCTCAGGCAGTGCAACACTAATGACAGAGCTGTCCTAGAAACTTATTACAAATTCCATTTTCATTTATCACTTTACTTTTGCAGAATAATAACCCAGATTTTAAGGAAGAGACTGAATTTCTGTTGTATGTCTGTTCGGGGAATTTCTCCTTGTCCCGCTGGGATCCTTCGCAGCGACAGGCTAGTTCTGAGGCTTCCTCTAACTAATACTTTGCACAGCAAACTTCTGCCAGAGGCCACATGTATAATTGATTCTCTGGCTTGTCCATCTCAGACGAGCGCTACCACAAACCAAACCTGTTTATGTTTTACACAGGTGTTGAATACATGGTGTTGTTTTCAGTCCAGGGAGGCTGTTAAATCCAGCTCCATTACTCCATTTTCTAATCTACAGTACATAGAGATAGTCCCAACAGTGCTCCATTTGGACAAGTTCTGCTTTAGATTTTTTTTTTTTTTTTTTCATTTTATATACTCTCTTTTAGCAATAATATTCAGTGGTATTTACATTTGAAATGCTTTTACATACAGTCAAACATTGTATCTTTTTTTTTGTTTAATTGACATCTTATAAAACAACTGTAATCTTTGACATTATTCATTATCTATTATTGAACATCACACAGTATAAAAGTGCATTCCAGCTGAAAACTCCAGCTCATTTGCATCCTGACCTTTAACAAGAACAAAAAGCCTGTCGTGGGAGTCTCTGTGGTTTTGTTCCTTTATAATTTCATTACAGATCTATGGAAATTTTCATTTGGGAGGTACGATAGTTCAAAACAGAATTGATTGCCTTTTTAGCTTTGCTGCTGTTTTCAAAAATCATGCATACGTTGTCCTCGAGACGTGTCAAGTGAGACTACAGTGGGGATAAAAAATAGGAGACTTCTTCCATATAAACATTAAAGAGATGAATAATAGAGTCATCATTACTCCATATAGTAGATGGAATAGTTGTGGATGGGTTTGCTTTTATAATTTACCATAGTACAATCAAAGCCTCATGGTGCGCATCAGTTGTTTTGTGTCTGTGTGTGTGTGTTTGTGTGTGAGTCTTTGTAAACATACCAACACTCGACTACAAAAAGCTGGAGGGATGAGAGGGGTGGAGGGTGGGGAGGTTTGGGGGATCACATCCCTAAATCGTTTAAATTTTTCACAATGTCTGTTTTCCTCGTGGGCTGAGAGGAGGGAGAATCTTTTGCAGGATTTAAATGATTCATCATTTTCATTTGGAATGAAGTAGTGAGCTGAATAATTCACTTTTCTGCCACTGCAGATGGAATAAAAAGTAACAGTTTCTGTACAATCGTCTCACTTCCACAACCGTTTTTCTCTCTCTATACATCCATCCCCCTTTCCCATTGGCTTTATATTCAAACACATATTTCATCCCCTGTGTGTTATCCTACTTTCTAAACTTCCTCGTTAAATGTTTACTCTTGCACGTTGTCCCGAAAACTAATGGCGCAGCTTACGTATCATCAGTCGCCGGTCTCATCTTTAAATTGTCTCTGGGTAGCATGATTTCTCCCTGCCTCTATCGCTCCATCTTATGCACACATATACGCTCACACACACAAGTACGTATATGCACATCCGTATTCCCTCGCAGACTTCTCTCACACACAAACACACACATGCGGACACAAAGAGCAGACCGACACACACGACGAGAAAAACGTCTTTCTTCTTGTTTCCTGCTGTTTCTCATTCCATACGTGAGAGTTGAATTAAATCGAGTCTTGAATGTTTGGGTTGTTTTTCTTTGTCCAAAGCGTTTAACAAATTGTTGCTGCCCCGAGCAGAAGCAGCCTCTGCATTGTCTCAGTATCTGTGCTCAACCATATCAGCGTTTCAACACTTATTGCTTTAAATTACATCAATCACTAACTCCCCCTGCCCTCGCACTCTCCACCCTCCCTAGGCTCATTTTTCTCTGTCTCTTTTTATTACTTTGCCTCTTCATCTTTCTCTCCTTTAACTTCTCTTCACATTATTCTAGCTCTGGTTGCCTTTTCATCATCCTCCGATTCCCTCTTACCCCCTTTGCCCCTATTTGTTTCATTTGTATCCTTTCTCAGTCTTTCCCCTCTTCTCCAGCCTGCTCCCCTCCCTCTTTTTTCTCTTTCTTCTCCGGCTCATCTTTCTTTTCCTTCTCCTTTTTGGCACCCTCATCAACTTTTTCCTTCTCCTCCCGTTCTTTCTCCCTGTCTTTGAAGAGTTGAGCTAATTTCTGGAACTGGGGGCCCCATTCTTCCAGCCCTGCCCCCCACTCCTCTTTCTCTGCATCCTTCTCTCCTTCGCTCTCAAGTGAGCTGAGGGATCCAGCCCGGGACCCTGTGCCCTCCAGGCCGTACACCTGCACAGAGTCGTACGGTGGCTGCGAAGGGTCAAAAGTGACCTGGGCAAGACGCAGACGTAGGAACTCACCCACCCTCAGTGCCAAGGAGGGACCCCCGGGCCCTGGAGCTCCTCTCGCAGCCTCCATTCCCGGAACCCAGCCGGCCCCGAAGCCCATCACACCGCCATATGCTCCCCGAGGCTGCCCTGGGAAGGGAAAGAGCTGGGGGGTTATATCCCTTCTGCCCAAAACATACCCCCCCAGACCCACCCGATCACGCCAGTCCCCAATAAAGCCAGCTGCATCGGGGTAGACAGATGATATCCCTCCGCCCTCCCTGTCTGGCCTCGCCACCACAAAGTTGCTCCCCATCTCTAGTCCTCCTCTCCCCAAGCTGCCAGGGTAGTCCCTCTGTCCAGATACCTCCCCCTGCAGGACAGTGGCGTAGTTGCGTCCACTGGCAGGTTGCTGTTGTCCATCTGCGGAGGTTCCACCACTTCCATTTCCATTTCCCCCTCCCCCTCCCCCTCCTCCTCCTCCTCCTCCTCCTCCTCCTCCTCCACCACCTCCTCCACCAGAGTCAGATTCAGCCTGGCCAGAGCTTGTGCGTTTTGGGGACATGCCCGTGCGAGAGGCCCTGCGTCCCGCCATGGGGAGGGTAGCCGAGTCGCACACCCATCCTCCTGTGCCGTGACCCTGGCCAATCATGGAGCCGGATCGGGTCATGACAAGGTGCTGCTCCCTGGGTAATGTCTCCGACTGCACCTGGAGGGAACGTAGGCGAGCACGAGTGGTTTCAGTTTGGGGCTTGGGTAGGGTATGGAACTGTTAGGTTTGGTTACAGTAACACAGAATGGGATGAAGGATGATTCAATGAAAGGCATAATAAAAGCAGAGAGATGGGGGGGAAGTGTGATGACATAGAGCCCGAATGGAGGAAAAGCAGGAGATGGTGATAATAAAAAAATGATTGAGACGAAGGAGAGACAGACGTCGAGCAGAACAGAGTGGAAGAAAGGCAGAGTTGGAAGAAGCCGTAGATATTAATTGAACACTAGAATGAGCTAACACTGCACTGTGAGAGGGAGATGGAGAGGGAAGTGATCGAGAGATAGAATATTTGAAAATTAAATAAAGGAAAGGCCAGGCAGCCTTGCTATGGCCTACTAAATAAAACAAAACACAGAAAAGATAATGTACGACAGGATATAAATGTGCTGATATGTCTGAATCATCCTCCTCTTTCAGCATTGTCCTGGACACTTCTGCTACAGTACAGAAATGAAAAATATTACAGCCTCACATTCACTGCAATAATACAGTATATCAGGTTGAATGCAAGCTTAATAATTATTTCATATTTGCTTAATTACTTTCTTACTTACTCGTTTGCTTATTTAATTTATTTATTAAGTCATTCATTCAACTTTAATGCTTTCTCCAATGCAGCCATCTATCATTAATCAAGTCATTTATTCAGTTTTAATTCATTATTCAATACAACGTCTATCACCTTTTCTCCTTCCTGAAACATCATCCATCCATCTATATTAAACTGTGTTGCAGTACAGAATCCATTCACATGCCAGTTTCACACCAAACAAAACAGCTCATTTGGATGCTACTGACAACATTGCTATGTAGACAATAACAATATTAATTGTCCCCCATCATCTTCTTGAAGACTGGGTAGACCAGATCGAACAGTAAAATAACTTAAAGGGTGACTGGTATTTTTCAACCGAGACCCTATTTCCTCATGCTCTTGTATCTAATGAAGGCTATCATTTTTTTTTATTTGTCCAGTATTGAGGGAGAGCGCTGCAGCCAGCAGGGGCGGAACAAGCTACAATGTTAACATTAATAGGCAATTGTGCAATATCAATTTACATCCACTAAAAGTACTTGTTTCTGTCACCAACATGCTCAGATTGTTATTATACCGTCTGACAATATCATGGAAAGGACCCTTCAGAAAAACACATGTTTGTGAAAGAGTAAGATCCTTTTTATCTAATCAGAAACATTACGGAAATTGCAATCGCAAAACCAACCAGACTTCAATTTAGATAAACAGTAATTTTAAACCTGCAAAACACACTTCATTAAAAGTCAACAGAAACAAAACAAAACTCACAAAAACATCTTAGTTTGTCCTTCCACTTATTCAACAATCACTTACTCTGGTTTGGCTGAAATTAACCCTTATTCACTCAGTTAGATGTGAAAATATGCAGGCTCTATATAAGGTAAAATTACTGTTTATTCAAATGGAGTCTGGTGGGTTTGTCAATAGCAATTTTGGAACAGCCTCTGGTTAAACACAAATGATCTTGCCTTTTAACAAAAAGGTCTATTTTTGCAGGGACACTTACAATATCAATGCAAGGTTCTCTCTCAACACTAGACCAATTTCAAAAATCGTTGTTCCCATTAGTCACTGAGACACAAATACATGGGAAAAGATGGTCCAGGTTGAAAACACCAAATTTACTCTTTAAGTCCTGCAATTAAGACTGCAAAAACATTACTTCTTTATTTTTCTCTACAGCAAAATTGAATCCAACAAAACTTATTTGCATAAGTAGCATATTTGGGGTCAAAGTAGATCAGCTAAATTACGATCCAAAATTGCACTTTTGGTGTGAAAGCAGGGTCAAAGTGATGCTTACCCAGTCCACATCTTGATTGTGGTTCACTTTGTCCTCATTGCTGCCCTCTGTGCAATTGCTTGTGGTTCCTGTCCCTCCTCCTCTCTCCTGGCTGTCACTGGTCCTTGGCGTTCCTCCATCTGATGTGCTTACCCCACTTTGGGGTGCAGTCCCGTCACGGCTTCCCGTGCGACTCCCTGTTCGGCTCCCTGTGCTGAGATCTGTGGGAGCTACGTACACTGCCCCAGACTCCATTGCCCCCACCATGGCTCCCTGGTTCTGGATGACCAGAGAGTGGTCTGGCTGGCTTCCAGGATAGCGGTATCCCAGTTCTGCCAGGCCTGGTTCAAATGTTCCACCTGGTGCACGGCGGAGAACGGGTAATGTGTGGCTGCTGTAACAGAGGCGACCATAGAGAGGTCCTCCTTGTCCTGAGTAGTTGTGATCCACGCCCGGATTCTGAGCCCAGCTGTAGGTACGACTTTTGTCTTGGTTATGATGGGCGTAACGTCTGTAAGACACAAGGCAAAATTTCAATTTAACTTTGATAAGTCCGGTATTTTTTGTGGCATTTCTGTCTTTATTTGACAGCAAATGATGGAGTGACAAGAAATAAAGGTCTCTGGTGTGAATCCAACTAGGACATAACTAGTGTATGTCTTACAGGTCCCATATTATGCTCACTTTAAGGCACATACTTGTATTTACATGCTTTTATGTTAACAAAACATTACTTTTGTCATAAAGTCTGCCTGAATATACCTGTATTCACCCTTCTATCTGAATCGCTCCATTTTAATGCTTGTCTCTTCAAGCCCCCCTCCAAAAAAACTCAGTCTGCTCTGATTGGTCAGTGTTTCCAGGTCCTCTGCATCTGCACTCTCATCATGTCTGCACCATTATTGCGGCCAGGGAAATAACTGTAACAGTACTGTAGCGGTTGTGACATCACAACCTCATGGAAGTCTTGGGGGCTTGTTTAAAGACCCTAAATATGGATTTTGTGGATTGAGCATTTTGATACTTTCACAGTATTCAAATACACCTATACCTGCTTTATATTAAAAACAGACATGAAAATCTGATGTTTAACGATATGGACCTTTAATTTGCTGGCCCACCACAACACACAAGAGAATTTTTGAGACCATAGCTGGTGGTTTTGTACCATAAAGCATTATATTCAAATTGTAGAGCATTTCTGTTCTTTTAGGCACCTTGGGGAAAAATATTTCCAGTGACATTTTTATTGCGTTCTCACTGGGTGACTTTCGTAGACAGAATAATAATAATAATAATAAAAAAAGTCAAACTTGATGCAGCCAAGGCCAAGATGTTCTGACTTTGAGCCTCCAGTATGAATATCAAACTATAAACTTTTGAAAAGCAATGCAAGCATCCTGTTAAAAATTGTAGCCAGCACAATGCAAGATAACCCTGACAACATCATCAGGGTAACTTTCTCAGACTAAACAAAAGCTCTCTTGGTAAGTCTGTGTGAAATTCTGGTACAATTGCTGGCCCCAACATTGGGCCAACATTACTGTCTTTAGCAAGGAGGTTGTATCTTATAAAACTAGAAAACCTAAGGCATCCACTGGTACCAACCATGGACCAACCACTGGAAGAGCATTTAATCGCCTAACATGTTTGGAAACATAACACATTAAAATAGGATTGTTTTGGAGCTCAAATTGTTAACTGAACCAGTATTACTTTATGTACATTAAATAATTAGTAATATTAACTGTAATAAAACTGTACCAAAGTATATCCATGTGCAAATTCCTAAATTTTCCATATTGCCAAAGTTTTCAGCTAACCTATATACTTCAACAGCATAATCTTATCCCTAAAATTCAACTATAGCTTTTGGTTTGGGTGTGCCCCCTCTAGATTTTCAGTCACCCCATCTGGTCACCCTTGTGAAAATTTTTTGGGGGCGCCACTGGCAAGCTCTTACTAACACAAAACAACAAAACCATGAACCACAGCTTAAAAGTTCCCATAAAGTTAAACTATCTGCTCCTCCGTGACACAGAGTCAAGAAAAATGAAACATTAAAAACACCACAAAGGTGGTTTTATTGCGAGGATATTGCAATGGATTGCATTAGATTTAAAAGGTTTTTCATGTCGTTGTGTCCACCTCCATAAATTGCGAGAAGCAATTTTCGATAAACTAAATGCAGCCTTTGTACTTGTTTATGGCCTCTCCATATGGCTTTGCATGAATTCGTCGGAGCTAATTATTGGTCCAAAGGCAATAACAATGTTTCACAGGAACATCAAAGTGGGTGCAAACAGCTCTCTGATGTAGCAGAACATAAACGAGCTTTAACAAAACGAGCACAACAAAGTGGTCTCCCAGGACTGCAGAGCTTGATAGCCTTCTGTCTCAGCATTTTGATCGCTGACTGATTATGATCTGGGAGTTAAGGCTCGATCAGTTACTTAAGGGGATCAATTAAGTGCTGGACTGAGATGAAAGATTTTACTCTGAAGGGGTAGATTTGTTTCCTCCCTAACTTCCTTTTAGTGTATAATAAGAGGCCAGCCATGAGGTTTGATGCAATTAAATAACAAGAGTTAAATGTGTACATGTAAACAAAATCTCCCCACCACACACACTCTCTGCCTACGTACACATTCCTGCTGTCCAGTGTGCGATAGCCACGTGAGCGTGAGCTGTGTGGGGCGCTCTGGAGCGCAGCAATGTCAAAGGCAGCCGTGTCGGCCTCGCCCCCGCCCTCGTCATCATACGTTATGATGTTCTCACGCACGTCGTCCTCCTCCAGTGGTGACAGGGAGTCGCGCTTCTGACGGCGCAGTGACAGTGACAGGGCGCTCACCGCTGCAGAGGGGAGGCAGAGGGAATAAAAGATATTGAGGCATAGGAGAGAAATTGGAAAAAGAATGATTAACAAGAGGGGAGGGGGCAGAAGTCACAGGGGAAATAAAGGGATGGAGGAAGAGGAGAGAGCAAGCAAGGGAGAAATATTCAGGCAGACAAAGAGGTGAGACAGAGACAAAACAAATACAGAAGAGGCCTTGGGTTAGAGGGCTGGTATATCATATCAGCAGGCTACATGCCTCCACTGTGTAATTGACTTTGAGCCCCAGTCAGGCAAATGGCCGCTTTATTCTCCCATGACTCCACCACTCGTACACCATATTCCCAGAGCAAAGACAGCTACATTTGACCCAGGGCTGTGGGCAAAGAACCAAGGTGGTGGCCCTTGTCCAACAAGACTACCTGTGATAAAATCCACCCGGAAGGATGGATTTGTTCTGCTCTAGTTATGCACTATTTGACACGAATTTTTGTTAAACTCAATACGTTCATCACATATAAAGTGGGGAAATATTATTGCATATGGTTAATATTGGAAATTGTTGAATAAAGATGTAGGTGCAGAGCAGCAGCCCATGAAACACCTACTCGAACATGCATAAATCGTCTTTTTAAAAAGACACCTGATCCAAAAGGGACCCTGAGGACAGATTAAAAGAAACTCAAAAATAACTGACTGATCCTTAAGTTTCACTAAAACCCAAAAATTCAGAATTTGCAATACTTTTTCAAACAATGGGTCTAATGGGAATAATGTTTCAAGCTGATTTATTAACATAAACCCTGTGAAAGAGCCAACCACTCATTACTCTAAACTCTGCTATACTAGCATCTAGGATGTTCCTGTTCTTCTAAAGTAAGATGTTACTCCTTAATATACTGTAGTTAGCCACTGACATGGCCCTTGCCTTTGGTAAGGCAGACCAGGCACACAGTGTGGCTTATGTTTGAGCAGTATCAATTCTTTACACTTTTGCCCTTGAGTTTAATTTTTCAAAAGCTACAAAAAGCCAGAACTCTCCGAACTCTTGAGAATCTGAGTGTCTCTGTTATTGGAGCATCATTTAAACTGTTTTTTTACCATGTGGAGAAATCAATACCTTTACAGACACACTGTGCTTAGTTACAGTTGCCAAGCTATGATTGGACAATCACTGTTTGAGCTAGGGGTTCATGAACAGTCAATTTTATTGGATCCAGTTTGAAAGAGCTCTACTTGGTTGTCTTGAGCTCCGTTTCCACAACACTTTGGCATAGTACCCTTTGATTCTGTACATAACCCGTACAAACATGTACCTAAGATACCCTAGATCTGTTTTACATTTCCGTAGCAGTAAGTACCCTTAAATGTGGGCAGGGCTGTTACTGGATGTTTTTTACATTCTGTTCTGCATTGCTCCACCTATTAGAATTAAATCAGTTTGCTAGGTACCTCAACAGAAGGGTTACAAAAAAACGGTATGGCTTGGAATGGTTCTGTTGGTACTATACACAACATATGGCAATGGAAACACAAAAATAACCACTCTAATGTGTTACGGCCTGAATTGAACCAGACTGCTTAGTGGATATGAGGCACTGGTGTACGTGCATACTGTGCACACTAGGTGCTTGTGTCTCTATATTGATGCACCACAGGTGGTAAAGCTGCTGCAGTAAGTCAATCTGCAACCTTAATGTTGTTGGAGGTGGCATGATCTGATTTCCATGGCACTAATGTAATGATTCCTGAGAGGAGTGGGAAGTCTCTAATCTTTCATTACAATGTGAGGGATCACCTTCATGCCATGACTAACATGTATATTTCTCTTCATAGGAGCCACAGAGAGTGGTTACCAAATGGCTTGATATCCACCTTATGTATGCCAAGCCCCTTTTTAATAACCAGATGGGATCCTGACGGAGCTGTTGTCAGAGCTTCTGTAAGAACATTTGGCATTTTTTGCAGGGCCCAGTTATACTGTTCAGGATTAGCATGAACCTCTTATAGACAAGAAAAACTAAACTGTCCTGGCACAGAACTCTAGCTCTCTTCTAAAGCTCCAAACTTGAGACGAATGCTTTAAAGTTGAGTGTATTTCCTGGTATAGTTTATGCCCTTGTCACTTGGGGAACTAAATTCTAAACTCCACCAAAAGCCACTCTGCATGATCACCTTCACGCCATGTTGCGTTTCCTTCTTGATTGAACTGGTCTCCTGCAGAATGATAATGCCCCTATCAACAAGGCATGAGTAGTGATCCAACAGACTGAATAGAAATGACAATGATGCTGGCCATGAGCCAAAGCCTTCTCAGCACCTAGACATTATCCAGTTGAGCATTTGGGAGTTTCTGTAAAGGTGGCAGTGACATTTTATTATGCTGCTATCAAAAACCGGAGGGCCCAGATAATCACTCAGAATTGTTATTTTAGCAGTGATTAGTGCTGACCTTGCTGGAGGAGATAACTGGACCAAAATTGCAAGGAAAAGTAAACCCCGCTATTGAGCAGCTGTGACTAAGAAAAATATTTACGCTGCTGCCTACATTATTTTCATATGCAGATTAAGCATCATGGGATGTAGTGGAGGGTAAACAGCCCTAAACACTATTTACTCATCTTTTTATTTGTAGATTAGCATTACACTCCTTTATAGGCAGTAAATCTTAATGATATAACTTCATAAATAATGCAGAGTGCTGTAGTAAAAACATGATGTAGGTTATATACTGTAAGTAAGGGTCTTTCCAGGGACAAAAAGTAATTCATATTACACTTCTTTGATTTGCATTGTTGTTACTGTCTCATGGGGATCTCATCATTTTGTATCTATGTGTATAACTTCTGTATATCAAGGTATTTACCCAGTAGTGTGGCAACACAAGCCAGGATAGCCAGCAGGGCGGCGGTGCTGAGCCCAGGGGAAGGCAGTGTGGACTGCTGAGGGAGACACACCGCCTCTCTTTCCCAGTCCCACTCGCCCTCTGTCTGTTTGTCCTTCTCTTTCTCCCCGGCCCGTGCCCCTCCTCTCAGGCAGGGACAGACGGACACTGTGACCGTCCCGGTGCTGGTGAGTCCTGACGTCCCGTCCCTCAGGACCAGCGGCACAAAGAGCGTCAGCATGGAGGATGCGGAGCGAGACAGTGGTTGGAGCTGGGACAGCAGCACCAGACTGGCTGTGGGACCTGAAGGAAGACAATTCATCCATTGTTTACTGCATTCTGCAATTTCCCATTTTTCTTCTGCACTGAATGGCAGCAGGAGGTTACAGTTGTGAAATGATGGACATGCATCATTGTTCACATGTTTGCAAATTTGTGACTCCAATCAATAGGTGATTGATTCACACCGCAAAGGAATAAAGCAGGTATGTTTTGGAACCATCACAAGCCCATGCATCTTTAAATTTTTTATTGAGATTTCATCAATAATGACACACATATAACAATTTAGAAGACCAGGGTGCAGCAACAACAAAAGAGTTCAGGCTTCTATTGATCTGACTCCACTTATTTTTGGGCAAAAGAGCTGTGAACTGTCTGCGGGGGAGATCTTTTTAGATTTCTACTAAATTAAATGTAAAAGGCTAGAAAAAATAAGGCCAGAGATAAGAGGGCATACAAGCATAGTGTGAAAAGCATTTAATCAGCATGAAAGGCGCTGCAAAATTGTATAAACATGAATGAATTATCCACACAATCTTCTCTGATCTGAATCACAGATCGAATCATTACCGTTTTTAACAAAGCAAATAATGCAGCATGCATCTGTCAGACAAGCTGTCCATATCAGAACAGAACATGTTCTTCTTTTTCTCTGTTCTGCTGTTGGATGACACATCAAAGAGCCCTTTGAGTCCACATGTCAGTGAGTTTATCCTCCAGATTCACGTACCAGCTAGAACAGGTTCCCTCCTCGTGGTTTTGCCAAGTTTAGGAGCAATCAGCAGGCCAATGATGCAAATGATAGTCAATGAGTTCTTAGCTCATCAGCTACTGGAAATACAAATTTCACTGTTGAATGTGACAGCATTATCAGAGGTTTGATATCAGATTTAAGGAAGGTATATATAAGAAATATATAATATCTACACTAGAGAGCTACCACATTAGCCAGGATGTCTGTGCAGCCAAGGGACAGAATCCACATATCAAGATAACTATAATTTTTTCACCATTTTGAAATGGTACAAATGGCTTAAACACTAATCAATACTAAAATTAACAATGGGTCAAATCAGCACGTGTAATGTAAAAGGGGTTGCTCATATTCCTAGACCCACAGAGAATAATCATCCAATCTTGCCATTTCCCTCCGCTCTACGGAGTGCTTTAATGTATTTTAGCTAACTGTTTTGATTTTATGGCCATCAACTTTACTTTTTGGTTCACTCTTACCACTGTCATCAACCTAATTTTCAACCGCAGCTGTTTTCAGTGAAAAGGCATTGATTAACCCACTCTATGCTACCTACTTAACAACTAGCTGGTAAACGTATCGGAGAATTTAGCTGCTAGTGAGACAAAACTTTCCCTGGGGAGGTGGTGGAGACCAAATCAAAGCTAAAAGAAAAGTGGACACACAGCATTTGTTAGGTATGTGTAAACAGACTAACATGTAAATCATATTGGCTTTTCAAGCTGAAAATGTGTCAGTATTATGGAGGGTTTCTTGTGCTGCTCCAGTGGCCAAAAAATCAAAATAATTCTGCTTCAATTTTTTTTTCACAAACCAGCTTGATTGAGCCCTAAAACACCAGGCTGACATGACACATGAATTCAAACTTGACAAATGTTTTTTTTTTTTTGTTTTTTTTACCACTGTTGGAGCAATGTTTTGATATTTATTTCTGCCAGTAACACAAATGTGTAGTGCAGGTGAGCTGTAAAACTCCCTCAGTTTGACTGATTGACAGTCCTGTAATGTGTCAAAAAGTGAGATGGAACAGCAAGAGGTAAAAAAAGAAGAGGACCCCTAGCTGATGTAATCAGGGATGTACTGCGCAGTAAATGGTGCAGGTTTCAAAATATTCAAAAAGCCTCAGCTTTGCAAATGTTATATGTTTTATTCAGCGTGTTTGTTAGGCCTCAAGGATATAAACAATGGTGTGAAACACTGACTGCAAACATGCCTGTGTTTGTTTACAAGAAAATTCCATGGGTGATGCATAATTGAAAAAATATATATATCTGTGGACAAGTTATTTTGTCTTTTATGCACGAAAAAGTAAATGTAGCACATATTTCGTGGTGTATGTCAGTGAAGATTCTCAGTCATCCAGGTCATGGTAATCATAAGTGCTATATCGTAGGCAACGGGACTTGCTTGAGTTTCTTGAAAACGTTTCACCTCTCATCCAAGAGGCTTCTTCAGATCGTCATTCATTGTGCTGCAGGAGTATCTGAGAAACTCAGGAGGATCTTCAACAAACACCACATCACTTTGCGCTTCAAGCCCAGTATCACACTGAGGCAGAAGCTTGTCCACCCCAAGGACAAAACTCCCAGGCATAAACAGAGTAATGTAGTGTGTGCAGTTCAGTGCAGCCAGGAATGCACAGATGTGTACATTGGTGAAACAAAACAACAGCCCTTTTTAAATAGGAATTGTACAAATTTGCAGGAAAGCCCAATCAGTCTTCTTTCAGCATTGGCAGTATAAAAACAAAATTGGGGAGTGCTGCAAAATGCCGCCTACCTACTTTTGTTTATACAGAATGCGCCTTTTTCGGGGCAATGGGGGGCGTGAGCAAGTAACAAAACGTGTAGCTCAGCGTGTGACGTAAACAGCGACGTGCTCCGAGGGAGCTGTGGCTGGTCAGTCCTTCGGCAATTCCCTCATAATTTGGCCTGTCCTTCACTTGCGACGACAAGGAGGGCATGCAATTCTTTGTCTCCCCAGCTGCTCATCTTTACTGTAGTGTCTATCAGGTTTGCGTTTCCCTCTTGCTATCCTGCTATCAGCTGTTTCCTATTTATCCACCACCAGTGGGTCGCACATGTGGCGCCATCAACAGCTCCTCCCACAAGTCTTCAAAAGCCCCTCCCGTGGCGGAAGGCCGCCTCTATCTTTTTAAACCAAAAAGGTTCCACCAATATGATTACCCTACAAGGCAGAAAATTGGACACCTCGGATCAACTCGCCAATCCCTTCTGTGTGTATAAACGCTCGCAGTGTGCCAGCACAGGAGAGCCAGCCCATCAGGTCAAGACTCAGCTATTCATCGACATCTAAAGGAGAAGGGACACTCCTATGAGAGCAGCAATGTTCACATTTTGGCCAGAGAAGAAAGATGGTTTGAAAGAGGTGTGACAGAAGCCATCTACGTCAAACTGGAACGGCTATCATTAAACAGAGGAGGTGGCCTACGACACTATTTATCACCCACCTACAATGCAGCGTTGGGATCCCTTCCCTGACGACTTAACACCCATTCACACCTAGTCCCATCTAACCCTAAGGACACACAAGATGGCCGCGTGGGTCAACGACTCACATGTGACCTTAATGACTCTGAAACCCAGAACTCATATGTGACCTCAACAACTCTGTAAGGGTTCATACCCACACAGAGTTTAAAGCCTGTGACTAAAAACTGAAGAAGCCTCTTGGATGAGAGGCGAAACAACTTCAAGAAACTCAAGTCCAGTTGCCTATGATATAGCACTCGTCCAAAAGGAAAGCCACAAAAATCATGGGAACAGCATGAAGAAATTGCAAATATAGCGAGGCGAAGTGCCAAATGGACAAAGCTTGTTCCAAATGAGTGACTCTGGGGTTGGCTTTCACTGTCATCTTGCTGGTGAGTAGTGAAGAAGAGGATTAAGAGCAACGTGGAATTGACCTGCATTTTCTTGGCCAGCTGTTAGCGTAGTTAGCTTGCTGAAGTACAGTACAATATATATAACATTCCTACAATAGTACTCTGCACTATATGCACAAGAAGTGTAGAGAGAAGGGACCAAGTTTGAATGCTGTGTTTACAAACTGTGACCAACACAAACTCTGCATAGTATACCTTCAGATAAATAATGCAATAAATTAAACTTCTGCATACACCAAGAAATCATCTTGGTCCCTTCTCTCTATACTTCTTGTGCATATAATGCAGAGTACTATTGTAGGAATGTTATATATATTGTACTGTACTTCAACAAGCTAACTACGCTAACAGCCAGCCAAGAAAATGCAGGTCAATTCCACGTTGCTCTTAATCCTCTTCTTCACTACTCACTAGCAAGATGACAGTGAAAGCCAACCCCAGAGTCACTCATTTGGAACAAGCTTTGTCCATTTGGCACTTCGCCTCGCTATATTTGCAATTTCTTCATGCTGTTCCCATGATTTTTGTGGCTTTCCTTTTGGATGAGTGCTACTTACAGCCTGGATGCCACCTTTTTAAAAATGTCCTGACCTCATCTGCTGTTTTTGGCTGGGAGCTAAATGCCCAGGAACATCCTGAACAGAGCAAATTGGAAGAAAATAAGAAAATGAAGGCGGAAGGTCTTTGCAGTTGAATACATGACCACACACCTCCACTGGGTCATAAGTGATGATTTAGAGGCATTACTTTTGTATGAATCTTTCAATGCAGTATACATTTTTACGGAAAATTCAGCATAGTATGGCTTTGAAGTTTTATTGTGCAAAATGAACACTAAATGTCTATGTTTTGATGCAGTAGCGTGCTACATCCTTGAATTAACAAGCCCAACATGTAAGTGTATCCATGACTGCACTGCCCTGTAAAAATCTTTTTTAGTGTGTACTGTATCCAGCATGCGTGTGTATTTGTGCAGGAAAATGGGCCAAAGAAAGCGGTACAGGCGGAGAATGTACTTGAAACAAATACTAAGTAGCTGAATTCAATTGAGCTGAAGTGAATTAAACAAAGCAGCTCTAATTTCTTCAAAAGCTTTTCACTGGAAACAGTAAGTATACGTGGTTGTGGGGAATAGAAGATGGATGTAGAGGATATGGGCAGGCAAACAAGAGGGACGAATAAAAGAGAGGAGGATAACAAAGCAAAACAATGGGGCCACCGGAGTTGGGAGATGGATGGTAGAAGAGAGAGGCAGAGACAGAAAATGGGAAGGGGGAGGTAGGGAGAAGAGGAAGAGGCATAGGGTTTTGAGAGAGGGGTAAAGAAAGAGAGAATGGGGAAAAAAACGAAGATGGAAAGAGAAAGGCGGACAGAAAATGTGGGATTAAGAGCCTTAAAAAAGTGGGGGAAAACAGCGTGTGTCTGCCAAGGGAACAAAAGAAAGGAATTAAGAGATATACAGAGAGAGGGAAAGATTGAGTGCCTACCACCACTGTCCCTGACGCTGAAGTTGAGGGCAGCGCTGGACTCCGGGGGGATGCTGAAATACACAGTGCTGTCATTCCCTCCCTCATCTCTATCAATCGCCCGCAACACCTGCACCACCTGAAACCCAGAGATAGAGAGAGCAGAGGAAATTGGGTGAGGGGAGGGTGTGAATATGTGTGTGTGTGTGTGTGTGTGTGTGTGTGTGTGAGGGAGGAGGAGCACAGGGAGAAGAGAAAGAGAAGGTAATGGCAGAAACACTTACACAGAGAGTGCTTTTAGCTACAAACCATTAGCCGACGTCAGCAGGAATCACAACAAACCAAACAATTAGTATAGAGACACAAGCAAACTGTGTCTGATACTCGCACCCAATAAATAACGGTGTCTGACAGGAATCGCCTTTCACAAATACAGTGCAGTGTGGCTTTCAATTTAGTACTAGCATCTACACAAGCGTACAGTGGCAATCGTAACAAAATTAATCTAAAAAAAAAAAATCTCCCGCGGCCTAAGCTGATGGGTAATTTATTTTTAATGAAAAACCAGTCGTCATTATGCAAGACGTCCTTTCAGAAATGCTTTCTAGTGCTAGCTACAAGACTGAATGGGGGGATGAAGGGTGCTGCATGCTCTCTGAGTTAGTCAGAGTCTCTGGGCCTTGAGAGCATTTGTTATGTACAGTCGCATTATGTTATCAGTTGCCGGGTGGGAATATTCAAACACGTTTTTGGCTAATGACTTGTCATACAGAGACGTGCATGTACAACCCCAACACATTCAACGCTATCATAATCTTTCTTTCTTGAACTGTCTCCCCACTCACTCACATAACAGCATACACAAACACAAACATGAACATCACAGGCGAAAACAAATCAACGTCGTTGCCATAGAATCACAGATTTAGTGGCGAAACAACAAAGACACAAGCAGAGCAACGAAAAAACACCAGCAAAAAACAACAGATGGGCCAAGACACCAAATTATGACGATGGAGCCAGCATGGAATACTGAAGAAGGAGGAGAGAAAAAAGAGAGAGCAAAGGATGGCTTCCAGGGAGAGATTGAGGAGCACAGAGATGATTTCTATAATTGAGATAGGATCAAGCAAGAACACCATGATGCAGAAAAAATAGACAAGAACACAAATAAAGCAAGACGGATGGCAGGAAGGAGGGAGACAGTCTGAGAGGAGACTCGAGTTTAATTACAATGTGAATAGCTGCTGCATTCCGATAACAGGCCATGGAGGATTCACCTGCCTCCATGGTAAATGGGCACGCTGTGGCTGTATGCTGTCATGTCTGAATAGATGGTACTACTGAACCTTATATGCTCCTATACTGGAACAGACAAGGCTTTGCATAATATGCTTCCTTATTTGAATGGAAACAGCTCTGAAGTACTGTGTTTCTTTATAAGAGACGTCACTGTTTGTAATAAATATACATAATATCTTATCTAGTTCCTTGTCTCACAGAATAAGTTTGAGTTTATGTTTGGCGATGTTGTATTAAATGATTTGTTTATGAGCATAAAGCACAATGTTTGTGTTTTGTCTGACAATTATGGATACAAACACAATAATAATGCATACAAAACATACATACTATGTATAAAAATACAAGGATACTAATAAGCCATCAACAATAGAAGAGAATACACTAAAGTATAAAGCCATGATCTGTATAAAGGTGGCAATACTTAACGTTTTACAAAATGTACAAAAACATTGTATGTCCACATTAAAAATACATACATTTTATGAGCATGTTAAAGCTACAGTTGGTAACTTTTATGAGGCTAATTTTGTGTCATATTTATTAAAGCTGTCACCATATTCTGGAAGAAGTACATGGGATAGATGGTCATATCCCTCCTGTTCTTCCTAATGCTTGTAATGACATTCTACCATGGCACACCAAAAACAACCAATCACAGCCATAGAGTCTCTCAGGCAGCTGTCAATCACTGTTGGTAAACTGCGGTCAAACTGTCAAACTAGGCAGCACTGATTAAATATGAATCAAACTTTGATTACTGTAGGCCTATTGCTTATTTCTTGCCTCAAATGCTTTCAGAAACATGAAATGTTGAGCTGTCAAATGAGCAAATTTGCGACCCAGCAGCTATGTTGGACATAGTTGAAGAAGGCACTGCCCACCAGCCGGAGCAGCTTTCTCATTTTACAGCTAAATAGTACACTAAAATATGTTTCTGAAAACATCTGAGGCAAGAAATTGGCAATTCAGTACAGAGTCTTGATTTATATTTGATCAGCGCCGGCTAGTTTGACAATGTGATCACTGATTGGTTGTTATTGTTCACATGTGGTAATGCTAAGCAATTACCACAAGAAGCAAGAAGCAATTTGAGGAGACAGAGGAATATATTTTTTAGATCATCTGTCTTCTGTAGTGACAGTTTCAGCAAATATGACAAAAAGTTAGTTTTTTTTTTACAAAAGTTACAAACTACAGCTTTAACATGCTCAGTATGTCCATGCTAGCAAGCTGATGCTTAGCTGTTTAGCTGGTATAATGTTGACCATTTTCACCATCTTGGTCTGGTATGTCAGCATGCTAACATGCTGCTGATAGGCAGTAAACACAAAGTATAGTTGAGGCGGAGGGGAATATTAGTTTTTTTGCGGGTACTTGGCCGTACTTCAGATTAAATACCCAATGATGGAGCTAATTAAAAAGTGAGATCACCACAGTTAATACAGTTCATCCTTAGGGGGACATGAATATCTGAACCAAATTTCATGGACATTCATTTAATAGTTGTTGAGACATTTCTCTGTCAACCACAAATGTTATACTCATGGCAGTGATACAAGAAAAGTCCTGTGGGAAGCATGAATGCGCAAAACTTCATGACAACCCATCAAGTAGTTGTTGAGATATTTCAACCTGGATCAAATTTGGGAACTGACTGACACAGACATGGATATTCTAAAAGCTGTATGTACTGTCCAGACCTTTTCCAATGCAGGGACTTGATAACCCATAATCTAGGGCTTCCTATATCCTGAACTATACCCTTACAGGAACCTTGTGAGGCTTCAGTTCCAGGCTCTTTTGTGCCTTTTTGACAAATCACAATCATCAGCACTGCCAACAGTACCTCAAACTTTAATTTAGTATGGCCACATGAGCTGTGCCAAAATACAGTTCCAGGGACTTGTCCCCAAGGCAGATGGAGAAGTGTGGAACAAAAGCAGACCCTGTGACATTGGCTATACGTCAAACTATGTTTTGTTATGTTCCTGCAGTGAAAAGGACGAATAGACTGCACCAATTTTGACTGGGATTGTCCCATTTTCATACAAACAAAAGCTTGTTCCAGCAGAATAATTTGAAAATGCTATGAATTTATTTTTACATGTAGCGGCTTTAAATTGTAGTTTTGGAACAGAGCTCTTCATGTGGACAAATACATCGATGTCAGAGGTCATTTAAACACATACTGACCTGCCCGATGGAGGATGAGTCGCACATGGCCGTTGTGTACTGCCTGTCCAGCTCGGGTGCATTGTCATTCAGGTCTAATGTCTCTATTGCAACCAGAACCCTGGATACCTGGCTGGGGTTGTCTGAAAGAGCCAATCAGAAGGAGGCACCTTGAAATACATCACTCTTAGATGCCTGCAGACCGCTGTATTTAGAAAAAAATATGAATATAATACCCCAATGCAATAAACACCAGTGTGTGCACACACAAAAATGCACGTTTGCACTCCATTAAATCCATTCACTTGTCCTCATAGGCGAGATCAAGCTTTTCAGTCTTTGTCAAGAAACTTCAACAGCACTCAGATCACATTAGCGAGCACACAATTGGCTAAATATACAGTAGTGCATTTGGTTTCATTTGGCTTGTGTTACAGCTCACAGGCTCCCAGCTGGAGTACGACTGATGCTTCCATAGCAGTCGAATTTTTCCACATCAAACTGTTCCGTTCTTAGCCAAAGCATCTCCCAGCGTCAAGCGCGCGTGTATGTGTGAGTGTGTGTGTTTCTAAGAAAGAGAGAGAGGGAGCAGAGGAGGGATGTAGAAAGCAGTCAATCTGCATGCAGTTACACAAGGGCGCAGTTTAAATGGATTGGCAGAGGGTCTCCTACACCCAATTCACTTGGATATATACACACACTTGAACGTGAAGTTCTCAGAGCCACACTTGAAACGCAAGGAGTCATACTCTGAGCTGAACATCCACCATTACATTTCAGGCTGCTCTTGTGCAGGGCTCAGACACAATCCAGGCTCGCCAGCACACATCTTTACTCATTTATCTAACCCCGCAACACAGTGGGCCGTCCTCTGTAAATTAAGACACACACATACACATACACTCCCACACCATGTTCTCAAACCTAAAGCAGTAACACTGTGTCATGGATGACAGCGACTGCTTCCCATCACTGAAAAGCTAAAAATGAGCTCTTGCTGTAATGCTACTGGGTGAGCTGGCCTGCCCGTGGCCATGGCAGAGCTCCTACTGTGCTTTATGTCAACACAGCCTCCAACAGTCTGTTTATTAGATAGAGCTCATTATTCAAGACAGGCACTCACTGTGCTGCCTCCACAGTCCTACCAACACTGCTGCCACAAGGAGCCCTGAGTAGATTTTAAGTAAAGATTAACTTTGTCCAGAGCAAGACTGGAAAACAACTTCTTCTCCTTGGACACAGCAGCAACTGGACAGCACTCTCCAGCAATACTTTCACTTTTAGACCAACTAGTTTGATTGAGGTTTTTTTTTTTTAGGGCTGAGTAGGAGATCCAAATAATAGCTTGTTGCCTGCCAAGAATGACTATAAGAATTCAGCCAGGATTTAGCAGGAGGCTGGTGTTAAGTTTAAAAAAAATCCTAAAGACTGAACAAGAAAAGAAGTTGTTTGTCATTGCCTTCCAAAATAACCAATAAATGAATGAGCATTTGCTGATCTGGCACCCCTTTCAGCAGAAAGACATCATTTGTCAGTGCCTTCTAAAATGCATATGACAATTTTCTGATCTGCCAAAACTATGGCAAATGTTTGGTTTGGTTTAGGCACAAAAACTAATTACCTAGAGATCCTAGTTTGGATTAAAAGAAAATAACTTATTATTGGAAGAAATTGTGATGTATACAGCAGTCTTCTGTGTCTGTGTAATATACTAAAATATCATCATACTTCCACCTTCAGAGAGACAGCCTTTAATGTCAGGTAAGTTCAAACAAAGGATGAGACTTGAATTTACAGCCAAGACCTTCCTCGTCAACAAATGATTAAGATAATCATTTGTTGACGAGGAAGGTCTTGGCTGAAGGACATTTTGAGGATAGGCGATCCGATGATATTATATATTTTTTTCTTGTTGTCAAAAAATCTCATTAAAGGACAAATTAAACAATGAATTGATCCCATTAACAAGAATTGTGTGTGTATCCAAAGTCTGATATATTTTTTCCTCTGTGCCATAGAGCTCCCTTGCTGTACAACACAAACATCAGGCCACACCTTGTTTTATTTTGATAATGATACCAGTATCAGAAATGCGTCTGATACTGCCTTAAACGCTGGATCGTGTATCAGCAAGTACGCAAGTCTAAATTATTAATAAACTTCAAAGAAGTTTCACACCCAGATGAAACAGGTGTTTTCCTGGAAATGTGTTCTTCTTCACCACTCTAAAACAGTAGCCTACATAGCAAGTTACACTATGCAGCCACTGGCAACTACTGTTTAAAAGTGGTGAAGAAGAACTGATTGCTGGAAAATAAAATAACATTAGTAACTGGCAAAATGTAAGCAATTTGGCAATTTCTGTGGAATTCTCTGCATGTATTTGTTCATGTTTTACAAAGGGTTTAACTTTAGCCATGGCCTACAATGATGATAGCAATCATTTTACATCCATAGGGTTAGTAATATACAGCTTTGAAACATTTCTTTTTAACGCAGTGGTACTGGATCGGTATCGGCCATTATGCAAGTTCAGGTATATTGGGCGGGAAAAATGGTATCGGAACATCTCTACATGTAGAGTAGTTTGAGTTAGTCCTAGATACACCTGCTGGTATGAATACTCACGAGAGTATGTGTGATATGTGATGTGTGTTAATCCACGGCTGAAAATAGTCCTCAACAAATGCACACAATTTTTTCTTCTTCATGCAATGTTTGCTAAAAAGTACATTGCCCAGCTGTTTCAGGAGATTATTCAGCCGTTAAAAAAAATGAAACTATATATTTATGACCCTTTTTTTTCAATAAGAAACAATGATTTGGGGAATGAGTGCCACAGACAGATTAGGGAAGTCAGAAAGTATTTAGAGATGCACCCGCACATTGTTAGTTTTGGTCTTTTCGTGCATTTGTAGACAATAACAAAAATATACAATATTGCCAGGCTTATCCTTGAGACCAAACTGCATTATGTGTCTTGTTTCTCATGCAGTCTATGCTCTCTACCATCCCCTCACTGTCAAGGCCACAACTATGGCTCTCGAGGGGACTCTCCAAATGGCTTATGGGGTTTTGCCACTATGAATTAATGTTCTTGACAGGGTCAACACCAGCACTTCTTGATTTATTAATAAAAAAGCATCTCAACTTTGTTTCAAAGTTTATCCCAGGCCCTGAAACAAGTAGTTGACAAAGCAACCTCACCTTGATTGTGAGTGAAAAGCTCCAGAACAGTGACTGAATGGACCTTGTGATTGTGCTTTTATCTTCATTTCTGGTCATTTGTGGTGTTTTCATGACTCAAAAACAACCTGTGGAGTGCCTCAGTGTTTGTAAAAATTTCCTTGCCTGGAAAGTGAAAGGTTATTTACTGTTCTCCCTTGCAGCTGTGGTGCGCCTGTAAAGCACTGGTTGTGTTCGATTTGTTGCTTTAATTCTTTGTTTCCAGTTGAATCCTTATGAGAACAGATCTATCACAGCATCAGATAACTCACACAGTATAGATCAATTGATCCTCAGGCAAGCTGTAACAAACTATTTGTGGCGCCAAACAGCATTCCCCTCATGGCTTGATGATTCGAGAGCTAAGCCGCTTAGTGAACTGCATCACACACTGGATACTGTGCTTTTCAGATACTGTGCAATTTACAGTTTACACTTCCTTAAACCTCTTACACCCACATGCTCATCAGTGGGTGCAGGTGTCAGTGGTGGTAAAATGTTGTTTCATTGAAGAGTTTTGGCTCTAAATAAAAGATCCAATGGACAATCTCCAGGGATGTCTCAGTGTTAAAGGTCCAGTGTGTAGGATGTCGAGGGATATATTGGCAGAAATGGATTATAATTTAATAAGTATGTTTTCTTTAGTCTTTAATTACCTGAATATCAGAGGTATCATGTTTTTGTTACCTTAGACTGAGCCGTTTATATTTACATAGAGAGCAAGTCCTTGTCCACAGAGTCTGCCATGTTGCACCGCCATGTTTTTAGAGTAGCCCAGAGTGGACAAACCAAACACTGGCTCTAGATAGGGCCAATTACATTTTCGTGTTGGTAGTATTCTTAATGTAAAACTGCTTTATTCACAGTTTTTACAGGTTTAATTCACCAGGTCCATTTGTTTTGGAAAGGAAAAGATCTGTGAATAACTTGGCTCCTAGTCTGAATTTTAAGTTATCAGGAAAAAAAAGGTGAGCACACATCAGTGGGTGCTGGGCTGGTGGCGCATCTCGATGTGCTGAACAGCACCACAGAAACACTGATTTGTGACATGAAACTGATTTAATCTGTGTTTTTACCAGTTTAAATGACTAGGTGCATTTGTTTTGGAGAGAAGGAGACCTTTGCGGACAATATAGTGTAGATGACCTGACATAAACTCTTATAGTGTAAATTGCCTGACGTGACTTAAGCCAGATGACCTGATGGTTGGTGTGGAGAAGCAATTGTTCCCAGAGCTGGTTATCTGAATATAAGGAAACAGTAGTTTGAGTGACAGGAAACACCTTTTAATGTGTACTGGAAAGCTTGTAGATGTATCAACTGATACTGCTTAATTGTCAGACACTATAAATTGTCATGATGTACCAATTCATTGGCTTTCTCATGATTAAACCCTTAAATGTCCAATCCTATGTGTTTTGAGTCTCTTTATTCCACTACAATTATTCAGCTCCTGGTAAAAACCTCCCATAGGTCTGGATCAGAAAAAAAGTGAGCACACATTAGGCAGTGCTTGTCGCAGACAGGCTGAACAGCATTGGAAAACACTGATTTGCAACATGAGGCTGCTTTGTTCAGTGTTTTTACTGGTTGAAATCACTGGGTCTGCTTGTTTTGGAGAGGAGACCTCTGTGTATAATTCAAGTCCCAGTAAAAACCTCCTGAACAGTAAACACTGAAGGAATCCTAAGCAACAGCTCATGCTTAGCACATGGTAGAAGTCTAACTGGCAGCAATCTGCAATCTTCTTTGCTAGATGCCACTAAATCCTATGAATCCAAAATAGTGCTCTTTCAAGTGGTGTTCAAAGAGCAACCTCTGACCTCTCTGGGTGGCAATGACAGTAATGTTGTGCCAATGGTCGCGCTCCCGGTCCAGCTCCATGGCTGTGGTAATGAGGCCAGTGTCTGGGGTGATACGAAACAGAGCCTCCGGGTCTGACTGAGGATCAATGGAGAACCTGCAAAGGAGAAAGTGGGGTAGAAGCAGAAAGATAGTTGTGTTGAGAAAAGGTGAATGTAAGTGAAATGAGGAAGGGGCCGAGAGAAGTATAGAAAGAATAAGTGAAGGGAAGAAGCAAGCAGAGATGGCAGTGGGGTGCAGAGTGAAAGAAGCACACAGGGCAAGTGTGTGAGGAAGCGATAAGGAAGTCTGCATTCAAATGGCCAAAGAATTAATATAGGAAGATTATCACAGCTGATAGGAGCTCTTTTGAAGTGCCACTGATTATCTAAATATCTCTATGAATATACCAACTATCATTCCTTCCCACACAGTCACACTTAGCACTTTTGCCAGTGCTAATTGGGACACGGTTTTCTGTGGTTGTTACAGGCAAATAACTCGCCTCCCAGACAAAACCTATTGCAAACAGAAGTGAAAGGATTGGACCTCAAAAACTTATGTGGTTACTGTCGGCTCAAGAGAACACTAAGTTGGCATTTGGTTGGCTTATGTTTATTTGGTTTGTTCTTGCTGTTGTGTCTTATTTCTTTTTGTTGAAGAGCTACATACAAATTTCAGTCCAAAAACTATATACCCTTCACTGAAAACATTCAATATTAGGAAAACAAACCCAAATCCTGGCCTCTAAAACATTAAATAAACTAAGACAACTCAGCATCAGCATGGGTTATTTTTCATTTAACACTGAAACTTATCTGTTGTGGATAAAATTATCTGAATACTCAAAGGTGCAAGATTACACAAAATTCAACCAAACCAATGAAAGCCTAATAATCTTCCCATGTGGTAGTTGTGGCAAGACTGTAGCCGCAAGAAACAGCCACATTAAAACCATATATTGATGCCATTTGGAATGTTAGATGCACTGTCTGTGCTTCATGTATCTCAGCTTTTCAAAAATCTTCGCTGAAAAACAAGTGAGTTTCAGACCTCGGATTATGTGTCTCTGGACATATTTTAGCATTGACCAATGCCTGGATTGAAACAACAATTCCAGATCACGGACTTGAACAAGTGATGAATTCAGAAGTCAGTGAGATAGCTTAGCCTAGGCCTGAAGTGGACGACTTTCACACCAGTATCCTGGATTTCAGACCTCAGATAGTCTGATTGTCGATTGTCAGTTGCGGAGGAGAAAGTTGAGGACATGAAAAGATTACTTAACCTAATGTTACGAGAGATCACAGGTATCTCAGAACAACAAAAACAAATACTGGACTTGACGTCTTTGTCCTCTCAAGTTGGACTAAGAGCAGACTGGATGCTGCAGTGACTCACTATCGCCTCCCGAGATACAAGTGGCATTACAAGACAGGACCGGCCAGCTGGTTAGCATGCTCATTTCAGCAGATATCTCTGCAACACAATACATATATAATGTCAAAAACTGTTTCTTCTTCACAGTCTGGTGATAATGTTAGTATATTTAAAATGTTTCAAACTGAAATTCTGGCCATACCTTACATATTGCACTACAGCATGCGTTTATTTGCTTTCTCCCTGAGAGCTAGATGAGAAGATTGATACCACTTCTGTGTGCTCAATATAAAGATACAGCCTGCAGTAAGTTAGCTTAGCTTAGCACAAAGACTGGAAAGAGGAGGACACAGCTAACTTGGCTCTATCAAAGGGCAACAAAACACCTACAAGCACCTCTAAAACTCACTGTTTTCACATGATATCTTGTTGTTTAACATGTACAAAAACAGCCAGGTGAGCTGGTTCACTAACTCTCAGCAAGAAATCAAATTAGCATTTTTTCCCCCCAAAATTTGTTTAATACTAGGTTGTCCCCAAACCTTAATAAATAGTGTAATAAGGGACACAGTGAAAGGTAAATCAGCATTATCTGACTTCAGCCACACAAATCTGTATTAGCTAAATTTATAGGAATATATGAAGTTCTATACGCTACATTAGGATAAAGCTGATTACTGTACCTGATATTATTGGTAAGACCAGTGTCTGGGTCGACAGCGCTGACCCGGCCCACAGTGCAGGCAGGTGGGCAGTTTTCAGACACATCCATGTGGTATCGAGCTCGGGAGAACCTTGGAGGCTCATCAGCATCCAACACTGCTACTCTGATGGAGGCTCGATCCTTGAAGGGGCCTCGACGCAAGAAGCGAGGATCCACTATGGGGTTGAGGACCTCCACAGAGAAGGAGTAGGAGCTCCGGCTCTCATAGTCAACCGGCTGGGGGGAGAGAATGGAGAGGGGATAGTAAGTAGGGTTAAAAAATTGATTGTAGAAGTTTATAATCGTCTTAGGTTTAGATATGCACTTACTGTGAAATGAGTAATGGTGACACTTTTAAGTAGCAAGAAATTATGCAAATGTCACATCTGATCCAATGAACTGTCGTGTGCTTTCATTTGGTCCAATTCTCACACTAAATTTTCCACAGATGACTGCTAAATTACATATCAAAAGCAGAGAGATGGCAAATAATGAATTATTCCTACAGATAAGAGCTCGCTGAGGCTAGAGAGTGGTCACATCCAAACTCAGCTGAGGATGATTTAGAGTAAATAATACCATGGGTACCTTACATGGTGTGGCGTTTGGAGTTTTGAAGTGCTACTTTGAAGGTTGTTGTGGGTGGATGCTTAGATGGTGGGGTTTGTGTGAAGTAGGAAAAGACATTCATGAGGTGTTGATGTTACAGCATTGCCAATGAGATTCCTGATGCTCAAAGTGTTGACAGTCTCATTGAAGTAACTACATGTTTGAATGTTGGTTTGATATGCTAGGAGTTGATGTTGAGATATTCTTGACATCATAAGACTAGAGGATACGTAGCTGTAGGGTTTACTGGCAGGAAGTTGAATGTTGTTGCCTGTGCTCGTAGGAGTTGTGTAAGATTAGTGCCACTATCTACATGCAGCACACATGGATGTAAGCATGAGCTACTTGGGATATTTGCATTGAACGTTTTATCTAGCTCCAGCATTGTTTGGTGCTGCAGAGTTGGCAACACACTTGGAAATGTGTTGGTGGATACCTGGCAGGTAGTGTGTTTTGTTAGAATGTTACACACATGTTGGTAGGAGTAGCATCAGACCTTGTGAAACATTGTGGGAGTGAATCTTGGACAAACTTTTTTCCTTGTGAACATACAGAATGGATTTCACTTTCAGAGGTGGTACAGATTGGTGGGAGCGAGAAATAGTTGCCATGAGCAATGAGCAATTCCTACGTTGAAATTGAAAACAGAACCACACAGTTTTTCATAAAAGGGCCCTTGTTTGGAACATCATCTCCATCTCTATGGCGACTCCACTATCACCATGGAGACTCATAGCTGGCTATGAGAAGCGTTAAAAATTCCTTTGTATCCTTGAATCTACACAGGTAGAAGAGATTTCATTTGGGATAAGGCTCGGGCCCCAGTGATTGTTTGTTGCAGAGAAGTTATGAAGCCTATTTGTCTGAGGTGTCTGTGTGATTGCGTGCCGAACTCCCACCAGCGGGGCCAGCTCTGAAGCCAAGAGATAGCCTCTGATCGGGTTTGCCGAGATGATTGTTAGTGAGGGCAGAGGTACATATACAGGTAATCACATACATCCACTGTCTCTCTCTCTCACACACACACACACACACACACTAACATCCACCTGCTGTTGATTGCATTTCAGAAATGCAACATGTTTGGGTCTGGGTTCAAAATACCTGTTTGAAGTATTGGTGTGTGGGCTTGTTTGCAAGTACAAGTGGTTCTTTTGAGTCTTTGTCTCCTCAGATCCTCAGTCAGTATGTGTGTGTCCTTAAAGTAAGTGTGCATATGAATCCTCTCAGTGTGATTGGCACAGAGAACCATGTTGGACAGAGGATAAATAGGCTCCCTGGCTATGCGGAATATTTGCTGTCAGATTCAAACAGGAAAAAAAAAATCATTCTGAGGATCCCAGCGGCAGTGAGAATATTGATATCCTCTCGCTCGCACTCTCTCTTTCCTTTCTGATCTCTCTTTTTCTATTTCTCCATCTCTTTTCTTCCCTCTCTCTGAGCTGTAAACCAGAGTAAACTGCTCCACAGAAAATCAGCAGTTTTAGAAAGAGGTGAAGATTGATTAAAGATTATGCAGAGAAAAGGGCGAATTGAAAGACATTGAAATGTGGGCAATTTGGGCAATATCTCTGCAGAAAAGATAAATAAACAAGAAGGATTGTCTGGGGAGATGAGAGTCTGTGTGTGTGTAGACGGGGGTTGAGGTGGGTAGATGGAGGGAAAAAGGTTCTCTAACGGGGTCCACATTACAGGGAGGGAGAGACAATCTGTCTGAGGAGGAGAGGTGTCACTTACACTGTGAGCACACACTCATCACCCCCCGCCCTCCCTCCATCCAGCACTCCATCACTCCGCTTCCCCTCCTTCGCCACCTCACACACTCCATCACCCACCCCCCCACGCATCCCCCACCCACCTTTTTCCCCCTTGTGTGTGTGCGACATAGGCTGGCTCTCATAGACCGCAACGCACACACTCATCCTTCTCTCTCATTCGCCTGTACAAGAGGCACTTATCACACAGTGTCTCATCTGTTTTTATGTGTTTTACTGTTTTTCTGTCTGGTGCACATGTGTGGATGTATGTGAAAATTCCTCACAAACATTTTAATACACACACACACACACACACACACACACACACACACATACATACATAAGTGCTGTGGTGGCTCATGTGTAATCTCTATAAACAGATACACACATGTATGCAGAATCCACAGGCAACAGCACAAGATTTAGGTATTGGAAGTGTTCTGGTTTCTGTTTGTAGTGTGTTTGTTGTCCAAGTAGTATTGACCAATCACATTTGAGCGGCCGGTAAACAATCAGTGTGGAGAGCAAAAGAGGAGGAACAAACTGGCCAAAATGCAGCCTAGGAACTTCGAATTGTCTGATGATGATTTAGCTTTTTATTAGCCTTTTTTTTAAATCTGTATTTATATGCAGATATCTGTTTATAGAGCATAGCTGAAATGACCGGCGCTATGTCAGCTGGGATCCTATCCCAGGGTACCCCCTGGACAGGTCTCCAGACTGTCGCAGTGCTGACACATAGCGACAGACAACCATTCACACTCACATTCACACCTATGGTCAATTTAGAGTCACCAATTAACCTATCCCCAACCTGCATGTCTTTGGACTGTGGGAGGAAGCTGGAGTACCCGGAGAAAACCTACGCTCGATCGAACCAGGAACCCTCTTGCTGTGAGGCGACAGTGCTATGCTACACCACCGTGCTGCCCCAAATGTAATATATGAAATACAATAATTTTTTTTTTGCTTATTCTTATAAAAATGAGCAGCACATCTTCACAGTTAACGTGCCTGTATGTAGCCTTATACACCTAACTGAAGTGGCTCTCATATTTCAGGTGGTGCAGAGGACAGAGGATGAAAACGTAACAAAATTAGTGAACCAGTGAACCCCCCCCCCCCCCCCCATTGAGTCACCTTTTTTGCAGGCCAAGCGAAGTCTCAGCCACTTTCATGCCTAGATATTACATAAGGTGCTCAAGAATTTAAACAACAGTGGTTACATGTGTAACTTTCATGAAAACCTTTATACCATCTACTTACAAAGCATCTTCCTTATGGGCTGAAACTGAAAGCAGCGATATTGACCTTAGTCCCCCCCAAAGAAAAGCCAAGACTGTGGTTCAGAGCTGTTTGAACTGCTAGCTTACCATTAGCTTAGCGAGGCTTTAGCAGAGGTAGCAGAGGCAGCAGTGAGTGACAGAAAACGGAATGAGTGATAGGGAGGGTGTATAATTGCCACGAACATGGAGACACTGGTCAAACTACGAGCTTACAAGAAGTAGAGGCAGTATTTCTACTGCATGGATGTGTTTGTGGGGGCTGGATGTGACATTCCCTTAAAATATGGGAGCATTGCGTCCCATGGTTTGTCATATATCACAAATTTTTTGGAGGGGTCTAGATGACAGATAACATTTTTTTTTCTCTGTAAAAAGGAAAATAACTTGACTGTACGTGTTTACTGGTGTTAAATTACCCTTCAAACACACTCTGTTCTTGTGACTTCTTCCATCTCTCTTTCACATGATTTTAATCACACAAACAAATGCCGAAAAGATGTGTAAGTGCAAGTGCTTGAATGACAATTGATTAGTTGTCTGCTTGGTTAACTGAAAATTAATCAACAACCTTTATAGTTGATTTAACATTGAAATGATGAAATGCCAGAAATTAACTGGTTCAAGCTTCTCAAACATTTGCGACTTTCTGTGTTTTATATCACTGTATTTAATATCTTTCTCCTTAGTAGTGCTGATTGGGCAAAGCGAGAAATATAAAGACTTAATTCTGGGCTCTGGAACATTGTGATTTTTTTTCAACCTATACCAGACATAAATCTTTCAAAGTGGAAAAACACAAATTATTGACACCGATGAAAAGTTAGTTTCAGCCCTTGAAATTATATTACATAGGCCAGTACATGCTTACACTCTGCCTTATCTGTATTTAATATTACCTTCCTCCTACACACACACACACACACACACACACACACACACACACGTTTTACAAGTGTAACCTTCTCTTGTCCTGTGATGCTCCCAATGTCCTTTTTGAAATTCAGATTTCTCTATACAATTTCCCTTTTAAATTTGCTTCACAGTTAGCAGAAATTAATTAGCTAACCTGCATGCTAGACTGGCGATACATAATACATCTCCTCTCAGAGAGGCCGACCCATAGGCATGCATGCTCTATTGAGGAAGTGTGTGTGTGAATGTGTGAATGTGTGAATGTGTGTATGCGTTACAGTAAATGTACATTACTGGAGGGCGAGACTTCAAATCACAGAGGCGGTACCTCTCCCTGACTCTTCAATAAAAGATGTAAAATCGAAAGGTTACACACTTGTGCTCACCTACGGAAAAGTGTTTGTGCACCAGTGTGTGTAGTATTTGGTCTGTGGCGTGTGTGCTTGTGCGCGTTCAGCACCCTGCTGTCCTTGGCAGCTTGAGTTCTTTCTTGATTTTGTGCATTCTAAATCAAGATCATACATCACATTTGTCTGATGACAAACGCAGCTTTGGACATTTCTGCCAACAAGCACAACTGCAGAGTTGAGAGAACAAAGACTCTTCTAAATCTCCCTTTTGACTTTGTTCTTCCTCTGCCGCCTTTCCTTCCCTCTGTCACTTGTCTCTTGTCTTCTGTTTTATTTCACTCTCAGATGTCCCATGTCTTCCTTTTTTTAACTTACGAGCAAGACATTGGTCTCTCTTTTTCCTCTGTCTCTCCCTCTCTCCATCTTTCTCTCTCTCTCTCTTTTTTTCCCTCTGAGGAGATTAACACAATCTCTCCTCCGCGTGAGAAAACAAACACAGATAATCCTGGGCGCGCTGCTGGCGTGTGACCGAGGATTAGCCAGCCGTTTTAAGTGAGAGCATATGGAAATAATAACGGCAAACTGACACATGCGCGAGCTAGCTTGTCCCCCAGGTAAGAGGAATGAAAGGCGCACAAATAGCAGGCTTACACAGCTCACAGCACCCCGAAAACATACCTCAAAAGGGAACCTCCTGAATTGGGATACTGCTGGATTCGTATTAATGATGTTGTGACATGCCTTGCGCTGTATCTAGTGATCCGACTATGCTATTAAATTCAGTATACATGTGTAATGAGGTGTTGTGAAATCAGGGCATTATCCTAGTTTGTTTTGAAAGTTCCCTTGCTACATCAGTGGCTAGAAATGCACAATCAAAACACACACCGAGCCTTTATTAAATCACCACGTGTCTGATTTGCATGTTAAATATCTGTGTCCATCAGCTGATGACATGACTCTCTATGTCTACTCCTTTTCTTCTAATTGCCTCTCATTGTAGCGGTTGATTAGCTGTTGATTAGTTGATTGATTTCGAGGGAAACCTCAACCAACAGCCACAAGTTAGGGGCTGCCATGAATGTTAGCCTCTGGCCATTAGGGGGCACTGCTGCAGAGCAATGTCAAGGAGCTACTGTACTGGTGAGTGTTATGCTAATTCTTCAATTACCTGCTACTTACACTGCGGCCTTGTTCACACGCTGTATCAAAAATCTATTAGCAGCAATATGTACATTCATTATCAGCAATATGTAATAAGTAAATAAGTGGAGTGGAGCGGAGCTGACTGGTCAGGGGGAAAAAAGAAGAATGACAGACTGTAAAATGACAAAAAAAAAAATACATAGGAATTTAAAATTAATAGTGTGTGTGTGTGCGTGCGTGTGTGTGTGTGTGTGTGTGTGTGTTACTATGTGGCTGATGTATCCTCCTGGATATGTGTGTGTGTGTGTGTGTGTGTGTTACTATGTGGCTGATGTATCCTCCTGGATATGTGTGTGTGTGTGTGTGTGTGTGTGTGTGTGTGTGTGTGTGTGTGTTACTATGTGGCTGATGTATCCTCCTGGATATGTGTGTGTGTGTGTGTGTGTGTGTTACTATGTGGCTGATGTATCCTCCTGGATATGTGTGTGTGTGTGTGTGTGTGCGTGTGTGCGTGTGTGTGTGTGTGTGTGTGTGTGTGTGTGTGTGTGTGTGAATTAGAATGTGGCAGACCTGGGTTGAGTCAGAGCCACAGACAAACAACACACACTGTCTGACATGGCCTCCAGACACAAACCAGAGCGAGGACGAGGCGAGCAAGCAAGCGATGGGGAGACTCTGCCTGTGTGTGTGTGTGTGTGTGTGTGTGTGTTGCATCTACTTGCATTTAAACTTGTGTGTCTCCCTGCCCCTGCATATTTGGACATGTGTGGGGAGATCAGACATAGAGAGCGAGCGAGTAATGAAATGCAGAGAGACAGCGGCTGATGATGAGAGGAGGGGGTTGGGGGGTGGGGATGGGGGGAAGATAGAGTAAGAATGGAGGAGGGAGAGAAATCTTTTTATTGCTGGGGGTCTCTGTGGGACTGACAGTAAATAAGCAGTGATAAGCAGCAGGCAGCTTCAGTCGGCACCCTGACTTGCAGGCTGTTAATGACCCAGCTTCTCTCGCATGTCCCCGCCTAACCCTCGCCTTTTTTATTGCGGCTTCACCGCGTTCTCTTCCTCCCTCTGCTCATAGGGCACGTCTTCCCTCGCCTTCCTCATCTTCATCTGTCTGATTTCTCTCTGTCTGCCTCCATTTTGTCATCACATATTCTCTCTGTCTCGTTTTAACTAACTCCTTCCTCCAGCTCCCTCTATTGACTCTATTTCTTCCTAATCTGCTGTTAAACCCCCCTCCATCCCCCATCTCCCATCTGACACATCATTCTGAGGTGAGGACCAGCGCTGCAGCAATCGCGCCCCTTTGCAGCTCTTTTTCCTTCATTCCCCACAGTTTAAACACGGAGCCGCAAGGTCAAGTGTTGATGTGTGCGTCCGTATATGTCTCTCTGTGGTTTATTGGTGCTTGTGTAGGTTTGCGTCTCCGTTCTGCGTGTCTGTTCCTGTGTGTGTGTGTATGAGAGAGTGTGCATCTTAGATCAGTGGTTAAAGAGATTCAGCCCACAGCAGCGAGATGACCAGCAAGGTCAAGGCCGACTCTGTGGCAACACAAATTGTTCCGCTTGGAAATCTTTCCTTCTCCGGGGGCACACAGATCATCGCGTTCCCCTGTTAAAATTCTTCACAGTTTCAAAGGCGCCTGACTTTGGAAAATGGATGCTGGAGCGTGTTCATTATTAACACACCCTAAACATTTACATGCTCGCATTAAAAAAGCACGGCTGTTTGGTTTTTATTTCATTTCTTTCTTTCTTTTTTTTTGTTTGTTTAACGAAGTGGAAACCGAGGGGGGAGCTTAGCGCTAATTTAACGCTTTGTTTGTTTTTCATTCTATTAGTTGTAGCCTATCTTACATGTTTTTCATTAGTTGTGCGTGGATTCCCTGCAAAGCTAAATCCTCCTATTCAAGTCATATCTTTTTTCATCCAAAAAGAGCGAAGAGTTTGCTGTGACATACCCACCTTTACACACAACCCCAAAACTGCTGGGGCTACAGCTGGCTTCTGAAATGGTGCCTTGGAGCATCTGTAAATGCTCAATGTATGTTCCACTTTTGAGCACTCAGTATGAATGCACGTGTAACCTGTGAGTCTTCAGTTTTAGTTAATATTTCACCCGTAGCATCAGCGCCGGTCTAATCTCTTTCTCTGCCTCTCTTGGTGCCTTTGTAGAGGGATTAAAGCAACACAAAACAGCATGAAGGAGGCCATGTTGAAATACTAATTGTACGTTTTGTTTGTGTCTTTGAGATCGCTGAGTCTGAATCCAGTGGGAGGAATACTGTGGGTGGGAGGTGTTTACTGTATTTGTTTACATGTGATTTTCCTGCCCGTTTCGCCCGTCGCCCGGCACATGTTGAATTGATCGGCTCTCCTTTTTACACACAGCATGTTGCTCTTTTTTTCCCTCTTCCCTCCCTGCTCTCACTTCTTCATTCCGTCTTGTTGTTGCCAAGCTGCCTCCCTATCTCTACGTTTTTTTTCCTCTCCTTTTTATTATTTATTTTTGTTCATTTTTACCTGCTTGTCATACCGGATGGGTATTTCTACCTTCCTGTGCCTCTCAGTCTCTAGCTGTGCTAATTTCTCTCTCTGGCTGTCACCGATTTTGCAGCTCTTGCTGTCTCTGCATCTCTCTCCCTCTCTTTATGCATGTCTCTTTCTGGTTCCTTCATACTTTTACTCCCTTGTTATACTGCACTCTCTGCTGTCACTGCCTCTCAGGACCTCATTTTAACACTCCCCCCTCAGTGCTTCCATCTCCTCTCTCCTTCTCCATCCCTTCTCTTTCTCCTCATTCCTGGGTCCTTGCCTTCGATTTCTTTCTTCTTGCATCTTTTACCGTATCCATTCCTCTCCCTGCCTCTCTGCTTCTCTTCAAAGGAGCTCATAGCAGGTTTGGAAAATCCTGCTCTACACACCACCTGCGGATTGTTTTTAACGAATCCTACAAACCCAAGGCTGAGAACTGACACAGTGATGAATTCACACACACTCTCTCTGCGTGCACACACACTTGTATGCATGGCTACCTGACTCCACGAACACACACACACACACACACACCCACACACACACACACACACACACACACTAATAGCTGTGCACTCCGAAACTCACCAGTAAAAACAGACAAAACCAATAACGGCTTTTGAATACAAATAGCAATGTTTTGCCAAATCACTGTTATTTTGCGCAGATTGTTTCTTGTCTCTGAATACAAGGTATCTCCCAAATGGAAACATTTCAGACACATTTTTGATGAATTTTATAGGCATATGAGTTTGATGACTTTTCTTCAAGTTAAAGTTATCTGCAAAATTTAAAACTGACAAATTTTGAAGGCACTGTTATTGTACAGCGGTGACATGCAGTGTCAACAATGTCTATAAGACAGTAAACTGACTCCATCTCTTCAATAAAAGGACTGAATGTAGTGCTGAAAGGATTTTTGAGTTTTAAAGTCTCGCTCCACTTGAAAATGTGTTTGTTTATTGTTACTTCACGTTTGACCTTCACTGTGCAGAATGCTGTTTGTGCATAGTTGTTTTCACATTCATCTGCTGAAGGGGGAAAGTTTCTCTGAGCTCACCTCAGATCTGAGTGATCACAGTCCTATATGCAGTGCGAGGCGGTGACTTGAAGCCTCCAGCGTACAATGAGAATGGACTCTTTAGTGGTGCAGACATTATGTGCCCAGCAGTTAAACTTTTGCAATGAACAATATTTGCATATTCATAGATTCGGGGTTCTTAAATGAAGGAGAGTAGATGAAGACCTCAGTAAAGAACCTCATTAAGGAACTTTTTATGAGGTAGTTGACCTTTTTTTGGAATTACCATATCAGACACAAATTATTGTAAAAAGCAGAGTATCTTTATGTGACTTAAAACGTGTCTGGAGGGAATTTTAAGTAATCGCCTCATCAATTAAGTCATTGAAAACAGCAAACATTTACTGGTTCCAGCATCTCAGATGTAAAGGTTTTCTGTTTTTTTTCTCATTGTAAATTAAATTTTGTAGGGTTTTTGTTTGACAAAACAAGGAATAGGAAGACACCACCCTGGTCTATGGGTAATGTTATGGTCATTTTTCAGTATTTTCCTAAGATCTTTTATTCCTGGGATTACAAACCTCCAACATATCATATTATAATAAAAATAACACATTAAACTGAAGTGATAAAGGTGGTGATATTTTATGTTTTTCTTATTGTCAACAATACTTTCAGACCTCCCTGCCCTGCCTGTTGCCCCAAGCCCGTTTGTCAGTTGTTGGTCTTTATATAGACCGAGTTAACATGATGTTGCGGTAGCACTTCCAGGTAGACAGATGGCGATATGTGAAACCAGCAAAATTGCTTATTTCTATTGTCAGTTTCAGCCGTAACTGTAATGTTTGAAGATACTGAGTTAAAAACAGTGGTCCACCCTTTCTAGCATTTCTGCTGTGCTTATCTTATGTACTGTGTTGCTTTGCTAGCATCTTTGATTATCCGAATGTGCCAGCATGAAAGTCAACAGTTTAAGTGTTATATTTGGAGCATTGTTACTGCTTTACCTTACACATTAACAGATCAAGACAGCAGTAGACCAGCAACTCCTGTGTTTTGAAAAGTAAAATGACTGTTTTTGTCAATGGAGTCTGGTGACTTTGAAAGGGAAAGGCTGTCTGACGGCAGGTAAAGTGGTAAAAAATACTCTAAATATAATGTACACTTAAAATGATATTCATTTTTGAAAGGTGGGCCTTTTCCTCGGTGGCTAAAACTAACCCATTGAGACATTGTTCACTCAGCGCCGTCTGTTTTTATGTATGTGATGCAGGGGTTTTCTACCTGGACGTTATTGTAAACAAACATTCGGTGTATGCAAGCATACAAACACGTGTGAACACACTCTCTGTTCTTGCATTTGAATGCATTTAACAAAGAAACAAGAAGGTATATTGTCTTAATCTCACAAGGGGAAATTCAAGCACACAACCTCACAATCATAAACACACAGGCCCAAATACACACATGCACAAATAAGACCTGTACACATGCATAATGTAAGGAGAGATGTCTCACAGGATTGCACCCTGAGCAGTTAAGGGGTCAGTGCCATGCCTTAACAGTACCTCAGCAGTGCCCAGGAGCCAAACTGGGACCTTTCCAATTACCACTTAGTCCGCACAGGGTCTTGAATCGGTGACCGTTAGGCTCCCAAGCCAAGTCCCCACCACTAGTACCGCCTCAGTCTGTGTAGTTCATATTACACAGGTTTCACAACGACCACGTAAGTACAACCTCTCATCACTGGCATCCCATGGATCAGAGAGATGGCTGACAGCATTAATAGATATGCACGCATGTTTTTATTGAAGTGTCTCAGGCACTTCTGTAGGGCTTATTTGAAATGAAAGCATCATATCTCAGACATGCCCGTCTCCCCATTAAGTCTACATTACATTTGAGCACAGAGACTCCCATCCTCCTGAGACAGGCACGTATGAACTGTTACAAGCCACACTGGTAATGAGTGGGTGTCAGCACTCTTCGCCCCTCCGCCGTGCACACGCATCTTCAGAAGAATGTGATTATTGAAGATGACAGGCGGCTTCGGGAGTGTTTGAAATTGAAATCATCTAGTATTACACTAAAGGAAACTGTTAGCCAGCTGAACTCAGGATGGAAAGGCGGCGCCTCATTGATCCCTCTGTACATGCAAATGCTCCACAGAGAAAAACCTTTGCTGAGAGGCAGCAGTCAAAACACCTCAACACTGGTCAAAACATTCTTGTTGCAAATAACATTCAGCTCAGCTGCTGCAAACATTTGCATCTGGATGCGTCACGCTTCGATTGAGTTTTGTGCGAATGCTTCATTGTGTTTGCTGTAAACAGATGGAAATATTGATAAAAAAAAGGAAGGCTGGTTCACAGTGAATTGAGCAGGAAATTCATTTGTCAGAAACCCATCAAACACTCTCATCTGATGGGAGCCAAATAAGGACAAAAAGGTGAGATGAATATAGATCACCTGTTTTAGAAAGCCGTACTGAAAAAGCTGCTGAGAGATGAATCATGTCAAATCGTATAGGCTTATACAGTGTCTTTGTGTACATCCAGGTAATTCCAGGTTAATGGGCTTAGGCAACATGTTGTTCGATATGCTTTGACTCATACTGTGGGCAAAACAAAACTCCTCTCCTTAAAACCTGCCCACATTACCTGTGTCATTGCCTTTCCTCCTCCTCATCAGCTGTTCTTCCTCTCCTCTCCTCTCCTCTCCTCTCCTGCCTAACTTCCTTTTACCTCTACAAACCGACGCCTTTTTACACGTGCTCCCTTACCCCTGGAGCATGCGAGCTGACTGTAGCAGTGAGAATTTCCACTCCTCTCTCACAGAGCTGTTTGTTCCCTGCACTCGCCCGCTCGAAGCTGCTCCAGGCCGCTCCGTGCTCAACTCAGATTTCACCCCGTTCACCACTCACTCAGTTTCCTTTGAAAACATTTTGTAAACTCCACTGTCAAACTCACAGCAGCAGATTTTTGACAGAAAATATTGTGTGTGCAACACATAGATGCATTCTGGGTCGAGCATGCTCCGAATTCTTGGTGTGAGTGGTACTGCAGCAAAATCGGAGCAGGATGGAGCGGGAGATAAGGCGACTCTCCAACTTTTTAAAAAAAAATCCGTGCTGTGATCCATCCGATATCCTTCCCCTTAGACTCTGCCTACGTACTCTGCTTCCCCCTCCCTCATATAACTGTTTGCTTTCCTCTTCCTCCTCCCCTCTGTCATGCTCTTTTTGTTTCTGTCCACCCCTCTGTCTCTGTCATCTTTCCCTCACCTTATTGAGCGTGATGACCGCCTCTTGGTTCACTCCAGTGATGTTGAATGTTTCCCCAGTCTCCCCCTCCAGGATAGTATATTCCAGCTTGGCGTTCTCACCAAGGTCAGCGTCGGCTGCGGAGATACGCCCTATCTCAGCCCCAGGGATGGCCAGCTCGGAAACGGAGAAGGACCACATACCTGGGAGAGAGACATACGATGACACACATTAGGGAAGCCTTTACACTTCATTGAGACATTAAACATTTCATTTTGTCGTTTGAGCCATTTTCAAATTGCCTTCCCCCACCTGTGCTGAGCCAATATTTGCAATATTTCATTGAGATAAGGCTGCATTTAATTTAACAGAACTAAGGATGAAGGAGAGGGATAAAAGAAGAGAAAGGCAGAGTATGCGTTTGAGCGCCCGGCATTGAGATGTTATTAAAAGCCAGGTAAAATATGGCCAGAAAACCTGCTGTAAAAATAACTAAATTAAAAGAAGCTAGGATTAAAAAGAAAAAAAACCCCAGAAGGAACAGAGGAGATAAAGAAAAAGCAAAGATTACAGGTAAGAATAGCTGCTCTGTCTCCTTCAAAACATTTGAACTTGATGACATGCACTAACTAGTCAACACCAACATCCACTTTTAAGTTTCTGAGTCATCCAGTACTTCCCGCTAACAAGAATTAATCAAGATAACAGGCTCTTTCATGTATCCTGCCAACATGTTTAAACATGCTGGTTTTACTTTTAGTGCCGGGCCCATTAAAGCAGCTCATTATTAGTCCTTCTGCTGGCTTGGCAGTTTACATAGGCACACACAGTACATTTCTCTTATGATTCACCCAATGCACCTTTCTGATGAAAATATGGAGTACATCTGTGAACTTGCATTACTGCATAAAAAGCACACGTGCACACATAAATTCAAATATCCACTTTATTTCAACCTAACACACACACAAACACACACACACAATGGCCACCAGCTGCACTGACAAGAATAAGTGTGGTAGGTAAGATAGAAATTGAGCGAGGGGAAAAGGTAAGATATCACTATTTGGCTCACACACACAGAACAGACAGGCTCATTCAAACAGAGCCGTTATCTGCTCAGCTAAAGCTAAGGGAATCAGATAGACCTGTAAATGTTAGAGAGAACAACATCGCACAAACACATTGGGTTGACAGAATAAAAGATAGCCGGCACTTCAACACGACAGTATCTGGGCCAACACACAGTCAGATGAATTCCGCAAATCTGACAACATCACAGCGAGACTAAATGGGAGGTTATTTCTACTTTGAGGATCAGGATTACAGTTCAGACATCACAGTGGCATCGGCAACCAAAGTTATCACCCAGCGTGTTTGATTGTTGTCTGTCCTAATTAATTTCTTTTTAAAATGCATAGGGGATTCTCACTTCCACAAGTCCTCCAACCTGAACGACAAAAAAATCAATTTTCTGGTGTTTCTGATCTGTCGCCTGCAGTTTTGTTGAGCAATTAAAACCAAAGTTGTAGCTTGGATTTTAGAAATACTAGGGTTGTGAATCCATGTCCTCCCAATGCCATGCCAAATCCCTGGACACACACAAAAATTCAAAACTATTTGGATTTGTATGTTCTATTTATTCAGTTTATGGCATTTTCTGCACATTTTATTTATGAATTTCTTAAAGATTTCCCCACACTACTCTCTGGTGGAGAAATAATGAATTATTTATTTTTTTCTATACTGAGCCTAAAAGTCAGTAGAACAAATACACACCGTGTAATGCTGTGTTCACATGGAATCAGGGAGACGGCATATGGAAAACTGGATATCATTTTAGTGGACAACATCAGGACAGTAAAATTAGGTAAAGATATCGGCAACGGTAACAGCATTAAAGTCAAAATATTTTGACTTTGTGCCATTCTCCTTGACCGAATTTAAAATCAGATCTTGTGTAGCTCCTTCACACAGGGTATAAACACAGGTGATCTGGACAATTACTGGACATTACTAGAAAAATTACATAACATAATAAACATGAAATAATTTCAAGAATGCAGCATCACCATCACAACTTCTTGTCATGCATGTTTTGTTTTAACGTCCTGTCATTGCATTGGACTGTTTGTTTTCAGGGTGTTGTCTGTCTGCCATTTATTGACTGCCTCATGCCATGTGAATGCAATATAAGTCTTACTTACTCCAGTGGCTAAATCCTCAGATAAACTACGGAGGACATGACCTCACGGTTCTCTGTGGGAGCTACGGCCCTGAAAACTGCTTGGTGAAGATCAGAGAACAGTCATGGTCATGGTTAAAGGTCCAGTGTGTAGGATTAAGGAGCACCTATTGGCAGAAATGGTGTGTAATGTTCATAACTATGTTTTCATTAGTTTATAATGACCAAAAAAATAACAATCATGTTTTTGTTACCTCAGAATGAGCTGTTTATAGAGTGCCCCAGGAATGAGTCCTAAAACCAAAACTGAGTTAGCATCTTAGCACTCCCAGCTCCCTCGTCTCAAAGTCAGTGGGTTTTTTGAATGGGTTTTTGGACAGATGTGGTTAACAAAAGCTTAAGAGACTTCCACATTTTGTTCTTCAACATAAAAAACATCAGTTAATACCCCACTTGTAGCTTGTAGCTAAGGGAGCACTTTGTAGCTTTCATGTTTCTTTAAAAAGGTGGCTGCTAATAAGTGGATAAATGAGACTATAGAACATGGAACATGACTTTACAGCCTCGTTGTGGTGATGACGTTGAAATCATGCAAAGTTGGTGTAGTTCGTTTATAGCCTAACGTTAGTTTTTTTTTTTTTTTACCCGGCCGATTGTATTTAGGCTTCAAAAATCATTAAAGTCTATAATACAAAATAGACTGGAAAAATCCCATTGGCTTTTTGATGAGGGAACCAGGCCAATGTTCTTCTGTGTCAGCCTACAGAAAAATGTTCTCCCTGGAAAACTCTATATATAGGTAAGGAATGGGCCTTCTTCCAGAGTCCGCCATGTTATTCTTCAGTAGCCCACAACAGACAAACCAAATACTGGCTCAAGATAAGGCCATTTCTGTTTTTCAACCATCGTAGATCTGCTACTTGTTTGGCACATGAGAGAAGTTTAGTTCTGCAACCTCAGCGCTAGATTCCACCAAATCCTTCCCACTGGACCTTTAAACAAATTAGGAAATGGGACGCAAACAGCAGTCTCCAGTGTCAAAGTCAAGCCGTCCATATCACATGCATCTAAACAGATACACCTCTGTTTTAATCAATACAGCACAAAAAATGATGTTTCATTGGAATTTTACATCCATAACCATGACCCAAAGCACATTTAAAAATGTAAGTCTATTTTCATGTGTATTACGTGAACAATATCAGCACCTGTGACCTCTAAGTGCTGCCAAAACACAGGTGACCTACTCTCAGTACTGTGCCTGAACACATCCAGTGTATACAGTGACAAAGCAAAGCTGCTGCTCTGCTTATATAAACCTTTCAATACACCACCTGTGTAGACAGGCTGTGAGGTTTGTAGCTATACAACAGTATCAAGCTATTTACATGGCTAAAGGATGCCACAAAGGTTAGGTCAGTCTTTTTGAGTGTTTGACTAAAAGACCAATGCTGTTGTTTTTCTGGTGAGGACGGTATTCATGAACTTGGCAGTTTTACACAAGCTTTCTTCTTATCATTTTGGGCAAATCCCCTGTGGTTTTTATGACTGTTAAAGGATAAAATACCTGTTAGATAACCACTTTTTAGAACATTACATGTTGAGTTAACTAGGGCCTTTGAGTATTAGAACCTGTTGCATGGCGTTGCATACCATGAAATTGACAGCTGTAAGAGAAATCCCATTTAACAACTGGTTCTTATTCCTCCTATATTGATCTCTCATTCATTTGTCTCTTGTGTTGGAGTTGCTTCCAGTTATTGACTCTAATGTCTGTACGGAACAGACTCTGTTTTTCTGCAGGAACTGAACATCACTTCAAAGTCCCACTGACGAAACAAAGTGTCACCCTGGCAATAAGGACATCCATCTGTGAGATAAGTACTAAATACTGAGCAGGATCAGGACAAAGAGATGCTCTCCTTTTTAATTATTATTACTACATGTCAAAGATCGAACACTGTGGGGTAAAAATAAACCAGAAAATCAGTAACCCTGTCATTCCCTAGTTGACAAACAGTTATCAAATTAAGATGTTGCTGTGGTAATAGACTCAGTATATTTGCATGGACAACTCTCTAAACATACAACAGCCAAGATGGATTTGATGGGATTAGAACAAATTCCCTCTTGATCAAGATGAAACCACAGTGAATCTAAGAGTTTCTTCCTTCTTTAGTAAGCTGCCTTGTATACTAACTAGTGCAGTGCCTGTTCAAAACGTGCTTGTTCAGAATGGGCTGACTGCTGGACCTCTGGCTCCAGGGGGGCCTGGCCCGCCCCCATAGTCCACAGCCGATTGTCTTATTTACTGGGAAGGCAGAACAATGTTTAGGCCTGGATACTGGCCTATTGCCAGGTCTTTTTGTACTGCAAACAATATTTAAAGTTGCTGTATGTAACTCTGGAGAAACATAGTTGATTGTTGAGTCTAGTTTCTAAGTCATCGAACCAAACCACCAACCCAAAGCATCTGCATTTGATGACATTGGAATGAGACTCAACAATAAACTATCATTCTCTAGAGTCACATACAGCACTTTTAATGTGAATATAAATTGTGAGCAAACGCACACAGAGCTTTGCCAAATTGGCAACTTTCTCGCTGGACTTACTGACTTTCAGACCCTTTTGGCAACTTGCTCAAGTAAAATCAGAGTAAAGTCAGTCAGCGGCTCCTCTGCCCAGGCCACTAATGTTTTTAGACTTTGATATTTGATTTAATTTAGGTTGTGATTTCAGGTAACCAAAATTTAATGTCAGGACAACATCTAATGCCAACGTCAATCTGATGTAGAATACTAACAATAAATGATGGTGAAATTTTGTTGGTTTAAAATTGTATTGTTAATTAAGTAACCAAAATCCAGAGTCTTCCATATGTCTCATGCCAACATCATCTTGACATAGAATAATGACATTTAGTCATAAGGCATAGAGAACAAAACCCACCATCTGTAAAATGTCATAATGTTAAGATCCAAAATACATAAACTTCTAACGTCATTAAACATTTAAAACATTGTCAAGCTGATATCCATTCCAACCAAAATTTAACATTCATCTTGTCTGACATCATATTGACATCCAGTGCCAGCAGGGTGGCAGCAGCACAGTGTTTCTCCGTCCTTCTCCTCTCATGGCATGCACACGCAGGCAGGAGTAAGTTACTATGGTTAGCTTGCAGATATCTGATATCTGAGCCAAGACTTCCTCTTTTTTGTCCGGGTAATTTAAGCTAACTAGTCCATACCCATTGTTAGCTTTGTCACCTTCTACCTATGCCAATCCTCAATGCCTATATGCAGTTTCACATAGATTGACCACGTCAGTGAGTAGAAAAATGTGGCCGAATGCCTCACTGACAGTTTCCGCAATTATGTACAGCATACCATACCATGACTTAGTCACACCAAAAATTAGAAAAAAAACCAACAAAAAAACAAAACATTCGGCCACATTCGGCCACAGGGGGAGCCACAGCGATCGGTCGTATTTTTCTGTTGTTACAGCGCCACCCAGTGGCCTATTAGAATTAAATTTCTCCAGTCACCTTGAGGCGTCCTGTTCTACATATCTACCAAGTTTAGTAAAAATCGATATGGCAGTTAGGCCTAGATAAGGAATTAGCTCTCTAGCGCCCCCATTTTGTTTGATTGGGTCAATAATGGAGGGGTCCCCTCAGATTATGTGTGGTCATATGCCTACAAAATTGCATGGTGATCGGTGAAACCCTTGAGATGTTATACACCTTTATGTGATGAGCCACGCCCTCCGCAATATTCATTGCTTTATAGAAGCTCAGTTTTAGTAAGTTTTCCAACTTTTGTCAAGAGGGAACTTTAGATATTGGTCCCTAGATTATGTTCACCAAGTTTCATGCAGATCGGTCAGACTTCCTAGGAGGAGATTGATTTGAAGTGTCTTTCAAAAAATTCAAAATGGCGGAAAATCTATATAACTGGAAGTTATAAGTTCTGAGGCAAATTTGTTCCTCATGAGGAGAGGCATCTCTGTGCAAAGTTTCATGTCTCTACGACATATGGGGCATGAGATATGCCCATTCAAAATTTGCAATTTCAATCGGTTGCTATAGCGTCCCCCTTTGGCCAGTTGATGTAATATTGCTTCATTTGCATCCTCCCATGACCCTCTACCACTGTGCCAAATTTCACATGGATTGACTGAGTCAGTGAGGAGAAAAATGTGGAACAGACACACAGACACACAGACCCACAGACAGAGTTTTCATCATTATATAGTAAGATATAGTAAGATCACTCCGAGCAGCTATCCCTATTCAAATGTATATACATTTACAAAAAGATAATATAAAGCTAAATCATCGTCAGACAACTGCCAATGGGTTTTGCCTCTCCACATGGACTACTACTACTGGAACAACTAACTGGAACCCGAATGCTTCCAGTACAAAATCTTGTCCCGTTTCCTACTGATTCCACATTTGTATGCAGATATCTTTTTATAGAGATTAGCTTGCAGCTTTCTCGAGAATCACAGATCCAAACAACTTCATACTCAATGCTGCGCCTCCTTGGGTCCAGGAACAAAAGCATTTTTTTCGGAAAGTTACATCGCTGATGCCTATGTTTGCTACAATGTAACATCTCCAGTCTCTATTTCTTCATCTGGTCTTGAATATTCGAAGGTGTAACACGTACTGTAATAGGGGTTCCCTCTCAATGCACTACAGTGTTTACATAATGCACAAGCACTAAATGTGTCACATTGATTTCAAGAGCTTGCACTCATCTCTGCATTTCCTTGGGTCTTCAGCAATACACCGCCAAGTGTGAAGAATGAGCAATTGTCGAGAAAATCGAAGTACAGACATACAGACAAACAAAAACTCCTTCCATTTTAGTTATATGTAGCCTCCGAGCTATGATCTGTGTGTTCACCTGATTGGCTTCTGTTAGTTGCTGTTACATTGTCAGAGAAAAATTATCTTATGAAAAATCCAACATGAATCTAATTTATTATTCGTTTATTAGTGTTTTCCCTCTGTGTTTTCCAGCTGTAATAGCTGTGAGATTTTTGCCAGCCTTTTCTCAACGGAGATTACATAACAGCACAAGTGACACAAATACACCAGTGACATTCGAATGGGATTTGTTTTTCATAGTTAAATATGCTTAAGTGGTTAGCTGCTAGCTAGCGCCACAGCACTTCCTCTGCACATATTACAAGCATTGAGAGTTACAGTAGCATTACACTCACTGCTGGCCTTATGGCTCTAAAGGGCCATGAATTGGCCCCATTACCATATGCTGCTCTCCAGGCTGCTCTTTACCCGCTTCTTTTTTTTTTGTTTTACTTCATTTACTTCCTGGTGAACAACTGCTTCGTCCCCCTCCTTTCCCTTCTCTGCAATTTACTCAAGGTGTTACACTAGATGCTCTGGAGCGTGTTTCCCACAGCTTAAAGTGTAATGTACAGAATGAAACGGCTGGTTTCAGTGCACTTACCATAACTTCTAGACTAATAGCTACTTTTTGAAAAGAGAAAAGACAACAGGAGCAAGTAATTTAAGGTTACTTGAGCAGGACTTCACAGTTAGACACTAAATGAACTCCCACAGTGCTGTTATTCTTAAAAAGGAATGCATTGCTCATTATACAACACCCTTGATGTCCCAGAATTAATCATTATTGCGCTTTGTGAATACTTAATTGCCCTTCATTATTTTATTTTCTCTTTCAGTCACCAAAACTGTCAATTTCTCTACATACTTATTCTTTTAAAATTGGATAAGTTGGCTCAAGTTCTGCAGAGTGATTACAAATACCAAATGGTATTTTTCAGCTTCATCAACCCACTGAACTGCAAATCATTGTAAGCCTGTAAGGAACAACTTGTCATGCAACTCTGTCTCACATAAATTTCATTTACATACTATTAATTTGCAACAGCAAATATGTTTTGGGAGAAACATAATGCTGCCCGGACTATGTTTTACCAACATAATGAGAAAGCACAAGTTGAATGCAGCAATTCCTACACTAGAAATATGTTGCCAGGGAACATAATCCAGGCAGGTTCCCCCCCAGCATAATTGGCAAAACAAATTAGTTGTATAAAAATCTAAATTCTGGGAGTGTAAATTACTGTCGTGTTTTTTCTTATCTAAACTTGCTAAACATGAAAGGGGAACAATTTATCACATAGAATAAGAATCAGGACATGTTGGTTGTGATGCTGACATAGGGGGGTTAGGGAGGGACTATTGTCTCAACAGCAAGAGGGTTCTCAGTTTGAACTCACCAGCCAGCTAGGGCTCTTCTGTGTGGAGTGTCAGTGTAGGTTTTCTCCAGGTTCTCTGGCTTTCTCCTACAGTCCAAAGAGGTTTAGGTTAACTGTTAACTCTAAATTGTGAGCGTAAATGGTTGTCTGTCTCTGTGTGTCAGCCCTGTGATAGTCTGGCAACCTGTCCTGAGTGTACCCTGCCTCTTGCCCAGTATCAGCTGGGATGGGCTCCAGCTCCCCCACAACTCTGAATTGGATAAGTGGTTGCAGATAATGGATGGATGATATTAAGCAGTTGAATTTGAAAAGAAATCCAATTGGTATAGTAACATGAAAATGACCCTATATATATAAAAGTGGGCATACTTTTGGTCGTTTTCAATAAAAGGACATTTTAATTAAGTCTTAATTAAATCTTAATCTTATATCATACCAACCCAATTGCCAGAATAAATGCTGGCATTGTACATTTTTGCAAACCACAGATGCTTCACGTGTACATTATTATGTAGCGGATACATTGGAACTTTATATTTCAGCATTACTGTGGATAGCGTAATTAGGTTTAGGCACAAAAACCACTTGATTGTAAGTAACACCTTTTTCGCGGCACTGTCCTGCCTTTTGTTGTTTGATGGTCTTTAGTCTCGCCCAGGTGTAATGCCATCCACCATCCCCTATACCTTCTGATGACAGAGTCAGCTCATTACTATGTCACTTTAGAAATATCGATATGATACACACACTATGAAATGTACAAATGTAAGGTATCTGTGGTATGCAGAAACTTTCAATGCCAAACTTTTCTTCTGCCCACTGTACTGATCATACAATGCCATTTCAAACAAAAGTGTGTTTCCAACTTTGTGGCAGCAGCTTGTGTTTGGCCTTTTCTCATTTTCCCCTGTACACAAAGTCAGTGCCAAAGAGAAGTGGTTTTCTGGGTTTGGTGTGGAAGAGCCTGTGAGGAGCCCTGACCTCATCCCCATACAATACCTTTGAGATGAATCAGAACACAGAGTGTGAGCAAGGTTTTATCACCCAACATCAGTGTCTGACCTCACTGATGCTCTTGTGGCTGAATGGGAGCAAATCCCTGCAGCCAGATTCCAAAATCAGAGAGGTCCACAACTGGTTGTCCAAATACCTTTGTTTATTTCTTATACTGCTTGGCCAAAGGAAACTGATCAGGCCAAAGCACGTTATCATTTTAAATTAGTTTATACTATGTGATCATACATAAGAGAGCATGTGTCACACAACAATTTTTCCAGTGACTGTCTATATCTGTCAGAGTATGCCAACACCCACATGGCCCTGCAGGGGTCTGCCCACTGGAAGGGACAGCATGTGCCAATGAATCAAAGCTAAATGATAGTTTATGTGGCGTGACTACCATGCCTACCATCTGGGACTGACACAGCACCAGAAGGCTGAGGCGAAGACAACTCGAACATAAACAGGGATGGTACTAATGAGACAGCAAATTAGGAAAGTTATTTACAAGTCAGAGACTGCAGTTTCTATTGATCTGTGCTATTGTACGGCGAAACGGGGCGATGCACGCCTACGCAGGCACAACGGTCCCTGTCCCTCTCTCTCTCTCACACACACACACACACACACACACAACGACAAAGTGAAGCCCTAGCCTCGCTCTGTCTTACACACACTTGTCACACACATGGAGTGCTCATGAGGAGAGTGACAAAGGGGGTGTGATGCTGGCAAAGTGGGCTAGACTTAGTCATTATCAGCTTTCTGCTCACACAGGAGAGCAGCCGGCAACACAAGTCATACATCATTTCCACCTGTGATGGACCGGGGGAAAAGAACCAGAGGGATCCAGCAGTGGAGAGAGGATAGTGAAAAGCTGAGTGGCAGGGAGAGATTCCCAGCTCATTCTGCACATAAAGAAGCTCAAAAAGCAGCACAGTTCCCTGACAAAATCACACATCAGATGAAAATAGAGAGTGACTAGGATCTGTCCTCTGCCTTTGTTCGCACAGGTAAAGTCATTAGAGCAGGCTGTGAGGAAACAGCATGGGCGCGCCGGTTCAATGCTTCATGTCTCACTAATATAGGTGCTCCCCACTGAGCTGGTCATAATTGTGCCATGGAGAGAGGATCGAAAGCCCTTGTGTGCTGTATTTGGGCACTACTTCACATACAAGAAGACAATCTCTTCATGTTCCTTTCTCACCTAATTTAAATCAGCCCGCTCTGATTCTCCATGACAAACTCTGGAACGATTATTTGAACAATTGGCTGGGGACTGCAAGTTTTTTTTGTAGGTGATCGGATGAATAGTGTCATGCTGGCAAGGGGATTGGTTAGAAATGAATTGAAATGACAGGTGGTGAGTGTTAATTAGGGAGGGTATAGTTTAATACAGGTTTAAAAGTGCAGAAAAAAAAGCTTAAATTGACAAACTGCTGGATGGAGAGAGGAGGGTGACTGGGGATGATCTCAAAAGAAGAGGGGACGACTGTAAAAGGAAAGATAAATGTGAAATGAAAGATGCAACACGGGAGGGACAGAGAGGGTGGGAAGAGAGGGATGCAGAGGGTGAAAAACCAGCAGGGTACCACTTTTTGAAGACAAGTGTGGACCGGGCTCTGTGCTGTAAAAGCACTAGGTGAGGAGAGGAGAGGAGAGGAGAGGAGAGGAGAGGAGGTTGAGTGGGAACAAAAAAAATAAAAAAAATAAGAGTGTGTGACTCCGCCACATCTTATCTGAAGCAGAGGCGGAGTGTTTCTCGCGGTGGTGGTGGAAGGCGTCGAGTTAGGGGAGTCATTAAAAAAATGTCTAGTTGGCTAAAGCGCACGCACTGGTTTTGAAAATAGCTTGAATAAAATCTGCATCCGTTTAGAGGGAGTCCATCACACAGGCACTCATACTCAAGAGGGCTTAAGGGAAAAGGCCAGAGAGACGGAAGGGAGGATCAAGGCGGGGAGAGTGTGATTTAGGCATCATCACGACTGTTAGAGACAGAGAGAAGGGGTGATCGCTGAGGCAGGGATGGAGAGATGGAAACAGTGTTTGCTGTGTAGGCAGAATTTTTTATTCTTCCCAAGCCACTACAGGGTTAAATGAGACTGTATGCAGCGAGAGTGAAAGTGAAAGTGAATGTGATGCCTGCTATCTCAGTGCTAATGGGGTTAATAATGGAACAGTGTAGATCTTTTCCTTCACAGGCTCCAGGGCAAGTGGTATAAAACACTGCATGTTGCTGTTTAACTTGCCTTGTGCAGAGAGGCAGGCCATTAGCTATTACTGAGCCCAGTTCTAATGCTATATGGAGTAGGAGGATGTGTGTGTGTGTGTGTGTGTGTGTGTGTGTGTCCATTAGTCCATTAGTATGTGAATGCCTGTACTTGCATGCTGGTGTGGGCGCACCCAGGTGCCTAAGTGCAAACACTGCTAAACAACGCAGAGTCCGCCTCCCCGCATCAATCCTGAATCGACGGAGGCTCCTTTCAGGCCAGAATGAAGTACAGAAGAATGTACTAGTAACTTAAATAATGAAGCTTTCAGCAACACATTCATTGAAATATGCGGACACACTGCATATTCACTTCAAATGAAATCCAGCTGCAAGGTTATGAAGAGAACATGTACACAAGCTCCAGCTTTTCCGTGATATCAAGTAGCTAAAAAGCTTGACGTTGACTGACTCTGGAGCGTACTGACAAAATGATAAAAAATGACAAAGTGGCAGGCTGGCTGGCTGGTTGGCTGAATGACTGACTGATGTGACGAGGAGAAGGGGAAAGTAATGTACAGTCTGCAGCTGGCTCAAACCAGTTAGACTCGCCGCTGACATTCGCTTCCACCTGCAAGATATTGTGAGAGAAACAGAGAAATGAGCGGCAAGAGCTCAAGGGTAGAAGAAAAAAAAGGGGAGAAATACGACACAGGGCCAATGGAGGAGGACTGTGAGTGAGAAGGAGAGAAAGACAGAGAGAGAGAGAGAGAGAGAGAGAGAGAGAGAGAGAGAGAGAGAGAGAGATGTGACTGAAAGCAATGTTTCCAGCAGTGATTTTACTGTCTATTGAAGCAGAAAGCACTGAACTTTAGATGAAATATTAATACAGAGCGAGAGAAACAGAGGGATAGAGAAAATAAAAGGATAAAAAAGCACGCTGGTATTAGCCACCTCTATTTTAATTAGTTCCTCCTTTCATTTCATTTCCTTCATCTCTTATTTGGGCTCAGAAGATGTAAAACTTAATTACAGAATAACAATTATTGGAAATTATTGCCTATTACCTAATTGTTTAAGTTATCGCCATAATCATTATTACTCTTTGCAACCACAACCGAGCGCTGGAGCCAGATGGAATTAGTCAAACTGTTTTTGAAATCAAACACTTAATTTTCCCTCGGAATGTGCCGCTGCGGATCCAATGAATCCAGAGGTCAGGTTTAATTAACACAAGGTGTTGTCCCAGCCCTGAGGCAGGCTGCACACTGGACATGGATTTGCTGAGATGAGTAATGCTTCCTCTTGAGACAAAAAGGCATCGATTTATGACAACCGTGAGATGGTAAGACGGAGACGCTGGGAGAGAAGGACTTAGAAGAGTTCACCTAAATTGAATATTCTTGCAGGCTTGTTTGTGTAAAGTGATTTACACTAATTGAATACATTATATGATGCCAGTGGGTTTTGGGAAATGCGATCAGGGCCTTTATTTATCACGTCTCAGAATCACTCCCAGGAATAGTGCTGAAAGTTAACCCAGGACAAAAAACACTCCCACCTCAGAGTAGGACTTGGAGTTATTTATGAAGCTTCCTACACTTTCTTCCAGCAACAAGGACTGACTCTACTCTCTGAGGACAACTCTCTGAGCTGCAGAATATAAGGTATGATGAGTAGTTTTTCTGACAGTTGCAGTTTGACATATTATACAGTGGAAAAAAAATTCAAAACAGGGAAAAAGCAACATTTTTCATGTGGTTATAGCTCGATCTCCATTATCTGTAACTGCTTATGCTTTGCAGGGTCGCAGTTCTCTGGAGCCCAGCTCAGGCCAGTAAGGCAGGTTTTAAAGGACTACTAAAGAAATACATCAACAATACCATGCTCTTATCAAGACTTTTTAACGTTTCCTAAAATTGAGACTTTTATATGTGACTTTTTCTGTGATGTAATGCAGTGTAGTGTATTGTGGTGATCAGTCAGTCACCAGTCTGCCACAAAACTAACGCATACAGACAGACAACCATTCACAATCACATTTTTTTCCTGTGGCCACAAATAACTTAGCCTGCATGTCTTTGGACTATGTGAAGAAATTAAAAAACCCTCCAGGCAAAAGAACATCATGCAAACTCACACGGAAAGGCCTCAGCTGGCCAGCAGGTTTAAACCCAGATTCTTGTAGCTGTGAGGCGACAGTGCTAACTGCACCACTGTGTATGCACAATATGATGCAAAGATGAATAAATAGCCTCAATATCATTGTGACATTTACCAATAAGCCCTTTCATGCTGTAAGTAAACACTGGCAAGCAGCTCTTGTGGCTTAAACAATAAATGTAGAAGCAATTTGACTTAGCTGTGTCTTCATTATTTTACGATGCTTATATTAGAGCCAAGTCTTGCCTGTATTGTGCAATATTACGCACTCAGCAATTATATAGCTACACTACACCCCCTGTTATGTGCCCTCACAGGTGGTCCTCATAAATGATTCATTTCTGTAATGTCAAACAGTGTTGAGAAATATATTTCTTAAATATTACGCGGCTTGTTTTTCCACACTGAGTGGAGGGGAAATGAATGAATCATTATCTGAGATGCTGCGCAAGAGATCAAAGTTTGATTTTTTTTTTTCTCTGCAGAAAAACATGAGGTCCGTGGTTTTGGCAGAGAGCATGCGCTCCTGCATCCTGCTCAAAATCAGTCAAAAAATGAATCAATATATGCTACAACGGTTATCTCTTATTTATCTCACTATCATCTATTAATTTTTTTCCTCCCACTGAATGTTCCTGAATGTCTCTGCATAAAGGCCACCTCCTGGCAGCTGCTAACAGGTTAGGACACTTATGGAGCTTTCCTTATGATCAGCAGATATAAAAGTCATTTCCATTTCAGTTGAGGAAATGCTTTTACTCCTAGTCTTAAAAGTAGGGCCAAAAATGCATCACTCTGCAGAGTTCTGGCCAGTTAAGACTTGTTTCCTACTCTGAGACACTTGATGAACATGGGACCAGATTCATAGCATATCAGAGAAGAGAGAGAGAGGGGACGAGAAAATGATCTGTACAGAGAATAAAATGTATGACCGTAGAAGCATGACTGAGATTACATCAATTTGATTTAATAAAATTGTAGCAGCAGTGCCTTCTGGTTACAGCGAAAGGTCTTCAGATAAGTCAAAGAGAACTAGAGGATAATTGGTTGCTGCACTACCCAGGAGAGTTAAGTCAAACTGGTGTTGTCATTGCAATTATCATCACTTTATACATCTTTAACTAACATCAGATAATGGGGGCAGATGTTGATGGCACTATGAATATAAATGTACAGACTGTGAGCTGAATAAATACGTCATTTGCATTTATATAGATAAATACATTTAAAGCAATTTCTGTGTAACTTATGTGTTACTTTTGGAAACTAGCCTCCCCCTCTCTGCCGTTTAGCGTGTTTTATGCAAAGCAGCGTGCTCTGCATTCATGCACTGTAGCAAAATGAGCCTGGTGAGAATTGAACCCATAATTGCAAGTGCAGCAGTTACAACGTGCTAAACCACATGGGAGCCTTCGTACAGCTCTGGAAAAACAATGACAGTGCAGGTGCACAGCTTTCGACAATGTTAGCGAAGAGAAAAACACTACTTACAGAGGGAAAATCTAGACAGACATTTTTATTTGAAGCCAGAGTGTAGATGTTTCCTCTCTCCCCTTCAAGTCGGTGCAACAATGAATAGTTTGGAGCTGTGATAACAGTTTGTTTACTCCTTCGAGCGACTATATGAGGTTATATTCAGGACAGGCCTTCTGTCTTCATCCAGCCTGCACCCTTGTTTTTCTCACCATCAACCATCCTTCCTGTAGCGGTTCTCATTCCAGAACATTTGTTCATTTTCATCAAACATCAAGCCACTCCTGCTTATTTGTAACCTATTTAAAAACAGCTGGAAGCAACAGATTCCCACAAGGCCCTGAAGGGTCCATCTTGGCATCAAATCTCTCCATGCATACACAAAAGTTTACTTTATACGTTGTGGAATGATCATCTGTTTAACCAAAATGCTGAGGTATATTCATGATTTATAAGAATGCTGTTAACGTTTTGGAGCAGCACTCAGTTTGGCCTTGCCAGCCGTTATGTATAAGGGATGAGAGTGCAGGGCTGAGGCGATTCATTTTGCACCCCTGCGGCAGAGTAGTTTACCCACTGCCGTTTTTCTGACAGAGACCGTATAGTGGATGGAGCTACGAAGCATATCTCAGGGGAGATGACGTGCTGGCCCGTTTCCAGCTGCGTTCTGAGGGAACCCAGGGAGAATAGGGTCAAGAGTTGTAGAGAGGGCAGGAGGGTACGGCAGAGACCTTGGGGAGCATGTTCAGTTGGCTGCTCAGGGATCCTCAGAGGGTTAAGTTGGGATTGTACATGTTCAGCCGAGTGGACATCACTGTAGTTCCTCAGTGGCAGGGGATAAGAGACTTTAAGAGACTCTCAAAGAGTGTTCTTTTCTGCCCAACTTCTTTCCAAGGATCCATTTAGACTGACTTGAGTTTGAAACAGGATTTGCACTCGTGTAAACCAACAAGAGAGGCAAGCTAAGTGAAAGAAAAACCAAAAAAAAAAAAAAACCCACCCAAACACACGCTGATGTGAGACAGCTAGCAATGGCCCGCCACACCCCGTTGAGGATGTGCCGCTCACAGTCCAGCGACTCCATTCATCAAGCTAGACAGAGAGAAAGAGAGCGCAAGAGAGGAGAGGAAGAAAGGAGAAGTAAACAGAGGCTGAGAGGTGAAAGGTAACGTTGCAAGACAACAGCAGAGGGATTGAGTGCTGGGGAGACGACAGCAGGTAAAGGTAGGTATGCACAAAACAGACAGGAAGTGAGGAAGGGGTGATGGAAGGAAGGAAAAAGGAGAGAAAGGTTTAGACGCTGCCGGGAAGGTTCCCATTAACATGGAAATCACTTCCTCTTCCCCGGCTCTCCATGGCTCACTGATGGCTCGGCAAAAAGAGAATGGCTTTAGCTCCTATTATTCTGCGTGAGGGGGCACACTGCCAGGTCAGATGAAAAAGTAACGCAAAAAAATAAAAAATTGTCAAGACAGTCTCTTTGCGCCCTGTCTCCCTGCCTTTCCTGTGTGTTCTCTATGGGAAAAAGGGACCTGGGCATTGCCGCAGAAAGTGTGATGGATTCACCTAATTTCCACAGGAGCCAAAGCTTATACTGTACACTGGGAAGGGAAAAAGAAACAGGGACAGAAATGGCCCTATTTGGGAGGTTTAATGAAGTTTTAAATTTCCCTGTTTTTCCTCCGTGATGGCAGGTAAAGTTGTAAGAATGGAAATTCTCTGAGTGTGGAGAATTTAAGACCCTCTTGGGTTTCCATAAAGCTGGATTGCCCACATGCAGGTCTATTGGAAACCTTGTGTTGTATAGGGCGATTACTGCACGATGAATCTCTCCTCACAGGCTCTTTTGGCTGCACAGGATTGTACAAGAAAAGCCCATCAGGGGGAAGCGCTGCCCGCGGATTCCTCACAGGAGCCGCCAATTTGATGTGGCTCGAATGTCAGTGTAAAGCCTCATTTGTTTGTTTATGTATATGTGCAGAAGAACAAGAGATAGCGAGAGGGGGGAAAAGAACAAAAAAGCCACTATGCATGAGGCTGACTGACCCTGCTACTTCAAACTCGTGCACCCCCTGGACACACAACACACAATACAGTTAGTGGGCTGCAGCAGCATTCATACCAATGCAGGGTAAAAGCCTTGAGGAATCTTTCCAAGCAGAGCTCTGTACTGTGCCACCATAGACTCCAGGGCAAAGGCACTGCAATGGCAGGCCTAATTGTGCGGTGTGATATGAGGGAGCCATTTCAGGAAGGGCTTTTTATGCCTCAGCGCCCGCCCCTGAGGTTGGCTGCATATACAGATTTTGCATATGTACTGTATGTAAGGCTGTTTGTGTTAGTGTGCGAGTGAATCCTCCAAGGATGTCTTTAAACATACCGAACAGTCACATTTGTTATAATAAATCACGTAAAGTCCACTCAGCCCTATGCTTACTTCCCTTTCATGTTGTACAAAAATATGCATGCATGTATAAACAGAAACAGACATATCTGTCTGCGTCATGGCCTCTAAACACAGCACTGAAAACCTGCTTCATTCCATTTCCCAGCATCCCATCAGCTCTGTGTGAGATGAAGTGATTTTCAGCTAGCCTGATTATCACTGTCGCCATAAAGCCATTAGCTTTACTCCTCTCCTTTCTTTCCGTTTCCCCTCGTCTCTATCCCTCCATCCTGTCGTCTCCCTCCTCCCTCCTTCACGCATTGGTGAACTTGCCCCCAGGACTCGCTTTCATGCATTCTAAAGAGTGCCGGCTTCACGTCTTTATCGTGCCAGTCCAAACAATGGGGGACGTCAGCGTGTGGGTGGCAATCATTGGACGGGACGACAGGACGTGGGCGGCCGAGTTGGACTGGATTGGCCTGTGCGCGTGTCCCTTAACTCTGATGAGCCCATTACTAGTCCGCAAATGCACATTAGTCATGCCATTTAACTAAATTCATTATCGATGCCCTATTGAAGGGGACACAAGTTATTTTCGATATGCATTAGATTTTATTGAATGTGATGCGACTGCTAAATAGGATATAACAGAAAATGATGGAGGCTGATGCCAGCACTGGTGGGTGCTCCTTCTTTATAGGCAATTTTATCCCACTTCCATTTTTTGTGTCATCTAAGTGTACCATTGTTATATAGGAAAATGAGAAGAACAAGGCATCTCACAGTACATCCCTCATGTTCTATTAACATTATTTTAAGCATTAATATTGTATGACCCATTATCCATAATTGAAGAACTGTATTTGAAGAAACTTCGACAGCCGATATTAACCCCAGGAATGGGAGCTATCGCTTGGCAGTGAACACAAATGTTCATTAACAATAGCTGCAGCAGTTTATGGTGGGAGATGTGAAAGTGGACGGCTTGACAAATGGGATTCCTCAGCACAGACACTTTCTGCCACACTGACTAAAAATGATTGTGCGCTGAGGGTGTTTTAAAACAGGAACAGATGGGAGAGAGTGTGATAAGGGACACAAGGGGTACCGGGTGTGTGAAGAGCACACACTGAGAGAGTGGGAGTCAGGAATGCGTGTGTTGGAGAGAAAATGTATGTGTGTCTCTGGGCCTGACAGGAGATGACAGAGTCTGTCACCTCTCTGTCTCCTTGTCTCCTCACATCTGACTGATCATTCAAGCGTGCACGAATCTGTGTGTGTGTGTGTGTGTGTGTGTGTGTGTGTGTGTGTGTGTGTGACCCAAATGCATGTGAAAAAAAACATAAATGTAGATTGCAGAAGAAGCTTGTGCAACGGATAAAAAAAACACACAAGGTTAAGTCATTATGCCAATCTGTGAGAATTCTTTTAGCTCACCCACTCATCCTTCTTTGTTGTCTGTACTCCTCTTTGCCTTTTTTTTCATCTCATTCTCACTAAAGGACATAATACCCTGATTATCTCTCCTGACTTCCTCCATTTTCATTCACTCCCCCGCTCCCTTTCTTGTACGTTTGTCTCCTTGTCTCCTCCGTCTCTCTGTGGTTTCCTCTACGCTCTTGGAGCCTCTTCTCACCCACTCCCTCGTTGCATCTACCCTTTGTCTCACTCTTCTGACAACTTTATCGCACCTTTCTTAGCGACTCCATCTTTTTCTCTTTCAGGAAAAAAAAAATACACACTTAAGTGCACACACACAGGAAGACTTGCACACACCTCCTCTTCCTCTCTTTCTATCTCCTCCCATTCACACTCTCTCTGTTACAGCCTCGCTCTCCGGGGAAATGAATTAGTAATATTTATGATGAAGCCCTCTCTGAACTACTCCCTCTATCTCTACCCTCTCTCTGTTTCATCTCCCCGGCGTATAAAATGACACTGATCTTATCGGCGCTACCTATGTAGTCATCTGTCAGCCCATCTATCTTTCCATCCATCAAACCGCTGGGAGAGTGATGGCTCCCTCAACGTTTTTATGTGGCACCGTTGGCAAGCCAAGGTTGTTTGGAAACCACATAAAAACGGGAACCAGCACCTGCGCCTCCGTCTGCGGACTTGTCACCGAGCAGAGTTGTAGCTATTCAAACAGATCTCGCAGGCAGAGCAGAAGAACCAAAGTGTTCCGGGAGCACAAGTTATGAGTCTCCCGATGCGTCTGGGAGTTTCTGTTTGTGTAGATAAACTATAACAAAGTGCTGCTCCAACTGTCACAAGGCAATGAATGAATGTTTTGCCCTTTGACAGCCTACAGATTCATTTGAGGAGGTGCAGTTGGCGTACAGATCTCAGGGATCGGGCCGGATCACTCATCAAATGTTGACATTTCACTGAGAAGGAGCATACGGAGAGTGACATTTCACTTTCTGATGTTTCAGATAGAAGAATGTGGTTGTGAATCATCTCTGAAAAAAGTTTTTAATTTAGAGGATTTAGATTAAAGCCAAGATTGTCTTGTTTACATTAAATATATAAAGACAGCATTCTGAACTAGTAATATTTTGAGAGCAGTGTGTCTTTAATTATTCTCTGTATACTTTTAGTCATTGAATGTGAACATTCAGGATTCTTCTAATCTAAGCACTGGTGATCATATTTTCAGGTATTTATTTGCTCAGTAGCTCAGAATTATGCATGAAATGTTGTTTTATAGTATGAAATAAATACAGCAGGTAGATCAATAGAGAGAACAACATAATCTCTTATCAGAATCTCACACCTCTAAAGTGCTTGATCTACTGAATGAGCGTGATGAGAATAAACTGCAGCAGTGTAGAAAAAGTACTTTAGGTTTGTTAACACCCCAAGGACTCTGCTGAATGTATTCCAACAGCAAAAATGCAATAAGCTTCAAGGACCATTACAATATCGTATGTTAGGATGAGTACGATTCAAAGGTTTTGTGAAGAGGTAACAAATGACACTTGGTTTAATGCATTAAACTTCACTCTTAGCCTTGGAAATAAAGCCATAGTTTATTTATTTTTTCACAGCTTGTGGTTTATTTGTGTGCTTTATCTGAAGCCTTCAGTGTCATGCTGCAACACATTCTTACTCCCAGCTCATAAAGTATGGCAGCTTGGTCAGTGGCCCTTTGCTTCAGACGATGACACTGTAGGTACCCCTCCAGTGTCAGTTTTGGATCCCCAGGGATGGCGTGTCAATTTACACTTGTTACATGAATTTGTGTTTTCCAAATAAACTCCTGTGTTCTCAGAAAACCGTATAGGTTTAGACAAAAGATCATGGTTTGTGTTAAAATAAGTACAGTACAGGCCAAAAGTTTGGACACACCTTCTCATTCAATGCGTTTTCTTTATTTTCATGACTATTTACATTGTAGATTCTCACTGAAGGCATCAAAACTATGAATGAACACGTGTGGAGTTATGTACTTAAGAAAAAAAGGTGAAATAACTGAAAACATGTTTTATATTCTAGTTTCTTCAAAATAGCCACCCTTTGCTCTGATTACTGCTTTGCACACTCTTGGCATTCTCTCCATGAGCTTCAAGAGGTAGTCACCTGAAATGGTTTCCACTTCACAGGTGTGCCTTATCAGGGTTAATTAGTGGAATTTCTTGCTTTATCAATGGGGTTGGGACCATCAGTTGTGTTGTGCAGAAGTCAGGTTAATACACAGCCGACAGCCCTATTGGACAACTGTTAAAATTCATATTATGGCAAGAACCAATCAGCTAACTAAAGAAAAACGAGTGGCCATCATTACTTTAAGAAATGAAGGTCAGTCAGTCCGGAAAATTGCAAAAACTTTAAATGTGTCCCCAAGTGGAGTCACAAAAACCATCAAGCGCTACAACGAAACTGGCACACATGAGGACCGACCCAGGAAAGGAAGACCAAGAGTCACCTCTGCTTCTGAGGATAAGTTCATCCGAGTCACCAGCCTCAGAAACCGCAAGTTAACAGCAGCTCAGATCAGAGACCAGATGAATGCCACACAGAGTTCTAGCAGCAGACCCATCTCTAGAACAACTGTTAAGAGGAGACTGCGCCAATCAGGCCTTCATGGTCAAATAGCTGCTAGGAAACCACTGCTAAGGAGAGGCAACAAGCAGAAGAGATTTGTTTGGGCCAAGAAACACAAGGAATGGACATTAGACCAGTGGAAATCTGTGCTTTGGTCTGATGAGTCCAAATTTGAGATCTTTGGTTCCAACCGCCGTGTCTTTGTGAGACGCAGAAAAGGTGAACGGATGGATTCCACATGCCTGGTTCCCACTGTGAAGCATGGAGGAGGAGGTGTGATGGTGTGGGGGTGTTTTGCTGGTGACACTGTTGGGGATTTATTCAAAATTGAAGGCACACTGAACCAGCATGGCTACCACAGCATCCTGCAGCGACATGCCATCCCATCCGGTTTGCGTTTAGTTGGACGATCATTTATTTTTCAACAGGGCAATGACCCCAAACACACCTCCAGGCTGTGTAAGGGCTATTTGACCAAGAAGGAGAGTGATGGAGTGCTGCGGCAGATGACCTGGCCTCCACAGTCACCGGACCTGAACCCAATCCAGATGGTTTGGGGTGAGCTGGACCGCAGAGTGAAGGCAAAGGGGCCAACAAGTGCTAAACACCTCTGGGAACTCCTTCAAGACTGTTCAAACCATTTCAGGTGACTACCTCTTGAAGCTCATGGAGAGAATGCCAAGAGTGTGCAAAGCAGTAATCAGAGCAAAGGGTGGCTATTTTGAAGAAACTAGAATATAAAACATGTTTTCAGTTATTTCACCTTTTTTTCTTAAGTACATAACTCCACATGTGTTCATTCATAGTTTTGATGCCTTCAGTGAGAATCTACAATGTAAATAGTCATGAAAATAAAGAAAACGCATTGAATGAGAAGGTGTGTCCAAACTTTTGGCCTGTACTGTATGTTTGTTACATAACTTAATTTAATTTAAAATTAAATAACAAATTAGATTAAATAACTATGTCAAGTAACATATGTCACCTATGTCATATGCCACACATGTCACATGACGATAACTATGTAACATAGTTAAAAAAAAAAAAAAAAGTTTTCATACTGGACAGAAAGAATGGTCTCCTGGGTGAAAATTCTGTGTTTGTTTGACCCAACGACATCCCTCTTTCTCACCTTACAAGGACTCTCTCACTCTTTACACTACATCATTGCCACAGATGGGCTCACATAGGCGTTGGTTGACAGCCCGGTACATCTCATATAAACATTATTGGCCCTTTTAGGCACAATGCGACAACAGCACCACTGAGTTTTGAAACACATTATTTCCAGTGGCTTGTTGCACTGCCCGGTGAGCCTGCACTGCCACTGGTTCAGCAGTGAGTGCAGCTGACATCGTGTTGAGTCTGAAAGGGCCTTAAAGGCTGCCTGTTCTGTAAGAACCAGACGCTGACAGTCACTGACCAAGCCACTGTACTTGACGCCCGGGGAATGAGAATGGGCTGCACATGGCCTTTGATTCGTTCAGTGTCATGGAGATGTATATGTTGTGAGCTCAGTAGCTGTTATAATTTCATCCATAACACTTTTACACAGCTGAGAAAACTACATTCACTGATAAAGACTGTGATGCGTATGAGAGCTCCTTGAAAAGGCAAGTAAGTGGATCTTGAAATGCTCTCTTAAACTACTTTTTTCAAGGTCAAGGTGTTCATTCTTGACTTTAAACCAACACACAGAAGAAGTCCTAAAGAAGAAATTTGAAAATATTCACGAGGAACCTGGGGATATTACAAACAAACACATTCAAATAAGCCAGGTACTTCAAGAAAACCTAAGAGATGAGAAAGAAATCAGAACTTTATTCGGATAAACTTCAAGGTTTGTTGCATTTGCTTTCTTTCTGCTGCGATTAGGTGTGACACCTATTGCATTTAGTGCAATTTTTTGCACATAGATTAACTAACCAACCACCTATTCTCACCTGATTTAAAGTTATTTATATTTTGCAATTCATCGATATGTCTGGAAGAATAATAAAAAGCTGAACATCGGTGCTTGTGTTTATAATACAGCACATTGTTTTCTGATACACTGCAATATTGGGAATGTTCTCATGCAACAGGAAGAACTGGGTCATGTTTATTTTCATGGGGTGTTTTTTTTAGATGTCAAAGGCATGTGTTTGTTTCTTTTTTGTTTGAGCTGTCTTGCATATTGTTTCCTCAGGTGTCAGTGTAGAAATTGCTGAAACTACGAGGCAATATTTGTATGTAATTTTGGTACTGAAAATAAGAGGTTAGGAAATTAAGGTAGAAAAAAAGAGACTGTTGGGTTATGGTGGATGCTGCGTTTTCTGCTTTTGTTGATATAATCTGTGGGACAATGGAAAATCCATTTAAATAAGACATCAAAAAGCTAAAAATACGCCTGTGTGTATTTCATCATGTGAGTACTATCCGTTTTATTACAATATCAGTTTCTTCATACATCTTAGTATTCTAGGGAAGTTATTCTCCTAAATAACCTACTTTCCAGAGTGGTTAGAACAAAGAAGTTGTTCTTTGTATTACAGTAAGTGGTCATCTTATTTCTATGCCCCAGTCTCTATTTCAATTTATCCCAAAGAGAATTCAGCTGTGGAGTACATACACACAGCTATAAATTATTCAGCTACAGCAAACACGGAAAAACATGTCTGAATAAATGACTACATGGAAACAAGGATATGAAATTTCACATCAGCCCAGCAACAACACCGCAGCCCCTCTACAAAGCTATATGATGCTGTGGAAGTGCCATCATCTTAATTTCCCTGTGGATTACCAGAGGAGTAAAAAGTCATCTACTATGCCTATCCCGAAGCTTCGAAACAGGAAGTTGATAATTTGAGATGTGATTTGATACCCAACACCCTTGTTTACTCTCAGACAATTAGTCAACCATGTATTCCACACAGCACCACCATAATTAAGAGCTTAATCAGGCAAGGAGTTGATGTGGAATGAGACAGTAATAGCAACTCCCCTTTAGCACAATTTTTACATCCGTCTGCCTTGTTAACAGTTTTTAAGGGACCGGTGGGAAACAAATATGTATCTGTTCACAATCTGACATATTCTCATGGAAAACAGGCCCGCTAAGAAGCATGTAGTCCAGTGAGTATTACTGTGAATAAAGCCGGAAAATATAGTCCAATGATATTTCTGGGTTAGAGACTTCAAATAATCTTTGAATAATTTTCAGCAAGACACTAAAAATGAGTACTTTGTCGACTGTGCGTCTAAATATTTGTCATCTTGAAATGTTCAAAAAGGCGCCGCTACCTTTAAAAAGTTTATTTGATATGGATGAAAATAAAATTAAAGCTTTTCTTGCACATAGGAATGCTGAGCTAAAACATCAAAAACATGTTGCTGTCCAAATACATTTGGAGCACAGTGTATGCCATTTGATAATGAGACCCAAAGGAAAGTGTGGTTAGAGCATTATGTTTGCCAATGAAGCGTCTGAAAATATCCCACATTTTCTACTTATCATTTAACCAAACAACAACTACAGTCTGTATGGTAGCCTACTTTCCCTCTGCTATACTGCCTCCTCCGGGCATAAGAACTCCCCTGACAGCATTCAAAACCATACACATAACAAACCCACTTAGTTCCTGGAATCATGTTTTGGATAGAGTGAAATTCTGGAGGACTGTGAAAAGACAAGCTCACAAAGCAGGACTGTTTTTTCTTCCTCTTGTTAAGGCTACAATGTACAGGCGATACCTGGTTCGTACGCTCCAGTGTAATCCTCTCCCTCTGGTAAATGCCAAAAGGAATAAGCAGTGTTGACCTTGGGAGACGCGGGGGCTGGATTTGAGGGTGTCTTTTTAAAAGCTTGGGTGTGTAATTGAGTAGAGCGGCGGGGTGGCTCGCTTTGATGGTGTTCGCACAAGCACAAGAGAGTGCGTGAGGGAACACAGGGGATCAGGGAAACACACACATATGCAGAAGCACACAAACCACGAGTGTAGGCTAACATCAATGCATTCAATAAAGCGCATGCATGCAGGGAGTCATCAGCAGGACAAGCAGAGGCAACAGACAGGACGTTTGGTAGACTGAGGTTTCAGAGCACCCGTTGGCGTCACAAGGCTCTTCATCACCCAGACAGATCAAAATGAGCCCAGTTCTCCTCCCAAGAAGCCCTCCAGTCCTCAGAGCAGCCCAGTCCAAAACACTTGCTTTGATGGGGGTTCAACTCAACCAACAAACGTCCCACCCCAGGACATCATTAGCTCAGTTTTGGCATTAAAACCAGTCATCTATTGGACTAAACCCTCGATGTATGCCTATCCAGCTCCTGACAGCTCTTTTCTTGCATCCACCTGCACTCTACTGTGCTATGTCATGTTCACCTGCCCTTGCAACTGTCACAGGGTAACAGTTTATTTAATTATACTTCAAATCTAACATGCTAGTTTTATTTGTCTTTATTACAACTATAAGTAGATGTGAACAGATTCATTCTGTACTACTTTTTTATATCCAAATTGCATTCTAAAGAGTGTGATTTCCAAACTGCAAGATTGAAACTATAATTTACATAATTAACAGAGTCTCAACAAGCCGTAGGAGGTGAAAGTTTTACATGCCAAGCATGGATTTGGCCAGCTAGAATGACAACTGTTGCCTACAAATTTACCCAGATGATTAAGATTAATTCCAAATTGGCCAAACAACTACAAGAAATTGTTGGGTTCATACAGTCTGCAGAGGGAGAGAAGTGAGGCAGAGAGACTGCATGAGCTGAGAGGAGCAGGTGCATGCCGGTGTTCTAAAATCAACTTGGAAGTGAGTTATTGTAGTTTGGTGTCTGATTTGGCCCGCTTCTTCACACAGTCAGCAGTTGGAGCTGCAGCAGCGGCTGTGACACATAGATTATGGAGGCTATTAAGGTACTTTAAAACTATTAGCACCTGATTGCTGCAATTTGTGTCAAAATTCACAATTCTTGGAGTCATAACTCAGTCAGATCAGAACACAAGACCTTATAGTTTTTAGTGTGATTTATACTTCAGAGGATGTCATATCGATGATATCCTCTGATAATGATATCAGAGGATATCATTATCTTCAATGTCCAACGTGAATAAATGCTAATAAATTCACTTCAAAATCACAAAAAAGACATTCCCTATAATTCCAGAACTTGCCTGAGAATCATCCCTTCTTTATGTTTTCATCAGTATCAAAGTATCCAGTGATAGCTGTCTGTAAATCCATCAGTACATTGCAAATAAAAATAATAATAGCTAATTCAGCATGCTTTTGATGGTACTCATTTGAGGGCAGCCTCACAGTGTCAAACTTTGAAATTCCCTGATCAAGTTGATTGCATCATGCCAGTTTTGGACAGGTAGCTAGCACTTAGCTCAGTGGTTCTTGGGTGTAAATGATAGACAGCTGGCAACTAGAGGTGTGTGAAACTCATCTTTAACTTTAAAGCAACTGATATCATTATTCTAAGCTGACTGTCTTCAAAGAATCTGACTGGGACTGTGGGACTCAGAGATGTGACAGTGTCTGTTCTGTCAGGCTGTGAAGCTAACGTTGACGTCAGCTTGAGCAGCTAAAGTGCAGAGCTGAGTCTTGAGTCTTTGCATTCATGTCCAAGTCAAGTTTCAGGTCCTAAACTTTGAGTTTTTAGTCCTTAACAAGTCCTAAATAAGTAATCTACTCCCCATCAAATGTAATACCAATTTAACAGATAAATAATTTCTTGAATTTTCAAAAATCATGAATGCTTTTTAAAATTAGTAATTTGGAGGTTGCTGTTCAGCATGTTTTGCAAACTACAATTCCTTGACCACCATGTAGCCTTGTTTTGTAAAGGAACAAAATTATCTTTGGTATCATTTTTTTCTTCAAAGGACGATCAGTAACATAACATTAGTTCTTCATGGTTCAAACCTCAAACTTGATAGGATGCTGTTTGATGGGTTTAAACAAAGTGAATATTCTTCAGAATTAAGTGTTGACTTGCTGGAGATGAGTTGATTCAGGAAATGAAGAGAAACAATTTTTAGCAGAGGTACATTTTTGAATAACAAACTTTTTAAAGTTTTAAGTATTTTCAAGTCAAAAGGCTCAAGTCCATACAAAGTCACGAGTCAGCGGTGTTAACGTCCTATTCAAGTTGAGTCTAAAGTCATGAGATTTGCAACACGAGTCTGACTCGAGTCCACATCTCTGTCATGATTCTATTTAAATATTATCAAGTCATTTCAAGTATACTTTTATGTGAGCTAAACTGGTCAATTTCTCAATAAAAACAAGCCAAGTCCTCTTAGAAAATTACTTTTCTGGCTGCTTGAACCCTGGAGGGATGTCATCAACAGGCAACTGCATTATATTATCTGATTCTATTCATGCAGAACAAACTTCAAAACTATGTAGAGTGCAATTAAAAGCCTTAAGTTTAATTTCTGGAAAATAATTAGCAATTTTAATTTGCAATCGCGTTGTTGCTCAGAAAAATCACAATTAGATATTTTCCTCAAATCATTCAGCCTTTACAATAATTATTACTTTTCCCTAAAAGAAGTGACATATCTCTTGTACTTTCAATTTTAGTAATACTTTAATAGGAAAAGTAACTTATCTTTCCCATCAGCCCCTTGAAAAATCCAAACGGAGTGTAATTGCACAAAAGCAATATATTCCAGCTTCAACTCTTTTCACTGTAATTGGAATAAGGTCAGCAATTATCTTGGAAGAGACAGAGTTTGCTTAGATGAGAAATGGCAGAAAGGATGACATTAAGTAAAAGATGACAAGAACACTGGCCATCAAGGCCGTTTGGTTCCTCTATTCGTGACGACTAACTGGCTTGTCCTTTTGAAGGTAATAAAGGAGGCACCTACCAATTTTGGAGGTACAACAAAAACAGAATTGATTCATATCATCCTCTAAGAAACATCAATGAATTCCATCCAACAACAGAGGCGAGCAAACACAGAGACGCCAGAGCAGAGCTGCACAGGGCCCAGCTCACCAGCCTGCTTCTGAATGACTAAAAGAATGATCATCAGTAAAATGTCCAACTAGGACAATAATGTCTAATAATTCAACTTGATTACAAATCTTCATGGGGACCAGCAGCAATTATGTGAATTACTAATTTGGTTAAAATTTTGTTTACACTTTGCCACAAGATAATTAAATCTAATTTATAAACAATATAAATCACACAGCAACACAGGACATAGACCTCTTCCATCTGTTGTTTGCACAAAATAACTTAATAATCACAAACAGTAAAATCGAGTTAAATGCTATCAAAATGTTATTTAGGAAGCCAGTTAGGCAGGCCCAGTTCCAGAACAAAATGACTGGGTGCATCTGAAATCAGTGGCACTTGTAGCCACAGTACTAGCAACGGCAATACAAAATAGTGTTTGTTTTACAGGTCCCGAGCACGGTCCTGCATGAACAGATCATGCTGAAACACAGCTGGAAAAAGTTGTAAACAGTAATAAGTGAATACAGCATGTTGCTCCTTTTCAGCAACAGGTTGCTTTACTTGCAACAGTTCAAAAGCATATCTTACATTTATATTCCAGAATATATCCAGTGTCCTTTCTCTCACAGAATCTATTTTAGTCTTTGAACCAGAATACAATCCATTTAACTGTAGTCCATTCAGCTTGTCAGATATCAAACAGAGCTAATGAACCATGCTCGTTTAGCAGCAAACTTATAAAAACGAATCATTATGTTCTGAGGGAACATAACTGTTGGTTTTGAGAGGCTATGCAACCCCACTAATCTGGAAAATGAATACAGCATGTTCCTTTTCAGGCTTTATGAGTTAGAATGGTGAGCATACCCTCAAACTCTGTCCCCAGCCTGACTCCTGCCACAATGTAGTAATGCACATATGTTCTTTAATTACTGTTTGGCAAATTATTATTATTCAAATTTCAAGGTGCTAAGTATTAAACTGACTGAGGGTGCAGTTCTTTTGCACCCTCACAGAAGTGGGCCTGCAGTTAGGTTGGCCTCAATAGAGGTACTATCCTAATATTTCCTAAAATGTGAAATGACGGCTGGAGTTGGGAATAGTAGCTGATCTATCATTGCCGAGGCAAGTGAAATCCATGAGTGAATGTTTGATGAGGCACTTTACAGCCCTGCAGGAGTCTCCTCTGCCTGACTGCTGCTGTGAAAATCCTGACAGGACCTGCAGGTCAAAAAGGTCTGAGAAGTCTTCTGCCTTCTGGTGCAAAACAAATACTGTGTTTATGCTGTTATGCAGCCTAGTGTTTTTTTTCTTGTAGCATTTGCCATATAATGAGTTCTAGAAAGTTAATATAAGCACAACAAAGTCTTTAAAAGTAATTTCCGTTACCCTACTGTGACTGACAGCTCACTTGATTCTGCATTGTTCTAATGAGGTGAAGCCACACCAGTCTGGTACACCAAGCTGGGCAAAAGAAACTGTAATGAAGTATTTGCAAACAGTGTTTGATGACAGCATGGTGAGTGTGTGTATGTGTGCATGTTGTGGGTGGGGTGGGAGGTAATACACGCAATTACTGTACCTATGTGTGCATACAGAAAGCACAGCCTGTCAACATACAGTCATTTTCTTCTATTATGTTGTGCTGCTTGTCTATTCCTGGTAGTCATTCATTCTCTGTGGGTGGCTGCGTGAGCTGCTTAGTAACTCACTCTGCGTGAAGCGTGGAGGGTTGTCGTTGACGTCAGTGAGCCTGACAGTGACGGTGGTGGTCCCAGATAATCCGCCCAAGTGGCCTCCCATGTCCTTGGCCTGAAGCAGCACCAGGTACTGGTCCTGGGTCTCCCTGTCCATGTCAGGCACAGCCGTGCGCAGAATACCTAGGGAACAAAAACACACACGTTAGCATCAGGGTGCCCATGAAACATCTAAAACAGGAAAAAAGAAGGTTTTTACAGTGGTGAAACAGCATCAAATGACCGCATGAGACTAAAAGGGTTTTTTGATCAATATTTATGACTCAATGATTACCAGGCACTGATCTGTCTGGCTTCCAAAACACAGTTTCTGGCCTGTGCTCTGTTTTGGAACAAAAGCTGCACATTGGGATCTCATCCAGCTCTAATCACATCTTTAACTACAGTGTATCCTCTACAGTTAGAAGAGTGGTATCACAACACCTTCTGTGACATCATGATATCTCCTCACCAAGCATTTGTAGGTATCACTTTCTGAAAAGGCAAACTTAATAATAGGTTTACAAAATGTAACTATTGACCGTATTAATGTTTAATAACTCATTTATTAATGCTTTGTGGCTCATTAATATGCCATTTGTAATAATTACTTTTGATCCAGCATGCCTTGCTTTGTCTTTCAATCCAGCTCTTTAATTCATCAGCAATGTAATGTACAATTCATTTGTTAAAAGGAATACTTCACTCCCTAATAGACCATTTGTACATTAATTACTTATCTCGTGTTTTGTTGAATTTGTGAAGAAAAATGTTTTTTTCTTGCATGCCACCAGGGTGAAAAAAGAATCAAACACAGAGAAAATTCTTGATGAATTGAAGTCATACGGGCAAAATTATATCAAAACATCCATTTACAAACTCTTACACAACTTGTGCAGTGTAATCCAAGTCTAATTTATCCAGTCATATGCTGAGTACCTCCCAGACAGACAGCCCTTTCAGACTGGGAGCTGAACCAAAAGTGAAACTTATCTATGCTCTCTTTAAAGCCAGACTCCACTGACAAAAACAGACATTTTACATTGCAGAACATGAGAGCTGCTAGTCTACCGCTGGTTCAATCAGTAGGATAAATGACACTTGGATTATACTGCATGAGTTGTGTGAGAGTTTGTCAAATGGGTGTTTTTTTGACGTTAAACATGGTCATGTATGACTTCAGTTCACTTCAGTTTTCTCTGTTTTTGGGTCCTCGTTGGTTTTCTTTACTTATCCAGCATAACACAGGGTGAGTAATTCATAAACAAACTGTCATTGGAGGGCTGAAATATTCCTTTAACACCTTTTACAAGTGTAGACTTGATGGATTATTGTAATGCAGTGTAAAATGTATTTACCTACATAACTGCAGCCCTGTTGGCTGATTGTTCTGTGACAAACCTCTGACCTTTTTCAAAGACAACTGGATTAACTGTGTTCCAGTAGTAAAACAGCAAATCCAGCTGCCTTTAACTAGATACCCTATGAAATGGTGGACTGAGAATCTTAATAGACTCTGTGACCTTTTATTAATGACTTATTAACATTTGTAACAGCAGATTTGATTGCTTATTATGAACTCAGAAAGTCGTGACCCTTTATTAAAGGCTTCATCAAGACGGCAGTTATACATGTTAGTAAGTCATTAATAAAAGGTCATGGGTTTCTTGCTTTCCAATAAGCCATTTAGCCCGCAGTTACTGTATAAATGTTAATAAGTTGTTATTTCATGGAGGTTGGGCCAGATGCTCCGCAGCTCTTCTCTGCAGAGTAACTGGTAAAACAATTCATCGGAGAGGCCTGGCCGATGATTAAAGCCATACAGAGACGGAGTCAGTTTAACTGCAGCCAAATGGATTTTCCTACAATTAGGCAACACATAAGTTGTACTTATGTCTTTTTAGTGATAGAACTGTAGCGATAAATATGTTATTGGCTTGTTGTGTATATATCAGTATATGTCAGCTGTTAGATATTAAGAGACTGTAGTGCAGACATGCCAAAGATATGTTTGAGACAATTAGCCCCCACTGACAGGTTTATCCTTCAACTGTAAAATGTTCTGCTCAATGCATATCTTTGGAGCAGTTCTTTAAAAAAATAAATAAATGAAGACATCCTGATGAAATATTTATTTATTATTTAAACTCTCAAATATCAATATTGTATCGGCCTCAGAAATCCATTTAAATTCCATTTAAGGAGCAATAATAAATCATTTAGTAGCCATCAGTAAATCCATTACTCACAACTAGCAACCCTTTAAAAAGTATGCCTTATTAGAAAGTGGTGCCAACTTCTATTATGTACTGTGGATTATTCATCCTCATTGTAATAAGAGTGCTGTAATTTTATTCATGCAAACACAAACAGGTCGCTGTAAGCTGTGCCATAAACCTGTCAGTGCTGCAAGCTGGATCATTATCAGTGTTGCTGCTGTGTAAAAAAAAAAAACCAAAAACCAAAACATAGCTTCAGTTGTAGTAATTAAAATGCTTCTACTCTAATTGACTGATCAAGTTCTTCTTCCACCTCTTTAGCTTTTGAAGGCCTTTCAAAACTTATTGGACAATGTCAAACCGCCTTGTCACCATGCTGAAGACATGCTCTCCTTGACAATCTGACAGCTTTTCTGACTTTTTGGAGACACCCAGTTTCTATTTGACAGCGACAATATATGACTTAATGTCCCATTAAAGGCACACAGAGAGACACACACACGTATATAAACACAGCTATGTGGCGAGGCTCATATGGGGATGATAAATCACCAACAGACAGACATGCTGACAGAGCGTAAAATCTCGTTCTGTATCTCACACTCTTTAACAGCACACCAAGACACATCGCTTACACACATTCGACATCGATCACCTCCTCTGTGTAAATGACCTCATTCTGCTACATATGATTGGGTGTTGCACACCGAGTGCTGGCTGCTCTTGCCCAACATCAGCCAAAACACCGGCCTGGATGACTTGGCAGCTCAAGGTGAATCACATTCAACTCGAGCTGTTCTGAATGCTAACGAACGAGCAGGAATATGTCTGGGTTTCTGAGCTGAATTCATAAGCAAACAAACTGAATATATGAGCAAATGCGCTCGCCTCTGAGTGTACATTTTGAATAAGACCTTTGGTGATGGAGCCAACGAGGAATGGGGTGATTGAAAAAGGGAGATAGAGAGCGGGGAGAAGAGAGCCGACACACTCAGAATACTAAAGCGCAGTGTCACGGCTAATATACACTGAGTGGAATTAGGTTTATATTCCCCAATTAGCATTTCAAAAAGCGCCGCAGCTCTCTTCGCTTGTTGCAGAGGTCCTCACATGTCAAAGCAATCAATTACTAAACATTGACATTCAATGAGCAAAACACAAGTATCGGCCACCTGTGACCCGTGTGGGCAAAACAAACGCTTACATGCAGGCACATACTCCCACATGCAGACACATACTCCCACATGCAGACACATACTCCCACATGCAGACAAAACGTCAGCAGCCCCAGCGTGAGCTAAATGCTAAGTGTTTATATGTGTGCTGTCAATCATAACAACATCTAAAGCATCAGACAGTTAGAGCTCCATTTCTGAGTCAACCAAGCAATGATTTCCCTCTAAGGTACGATGCTAAAAAAAGTAATCATAATAAAATAAAATAAATAAATAAAGCACACTCCGCCGAACAAAAAAACTTTTTGCCCTTGGGTGACATCTGAGACACCGAGGCATATCGAGAACACACACGGAAGACGGGTCCTTTGAGCCCCCCTATAATGTGTCCTATGTAATAGTTCACAAACCTTTGCTGACATCTCTCTTTGAACATGTCTTTTTGTTTTTGCTTCATCCAGAAATAATAACATTAGGCTGCCGCTGTGTTTTGTTCGGCGCACACAGGCCCTGGCAGCATGAATACATTTCTGCCAACTCATACTGGAGCGAACCAGGGAGGGGGGAACACTGGGAGAGGGGGTGATACGTACATGTGTGAGGGTTTGAGTGGAGGGTGTTTGAGGCGGAGGGAAAAGGGAAGTGGGAAAGATGGATGACTAAGTGTGACAAGAGAACGAGGGATGCACGAGGGGGAAAAGTGTTAGTTTGAGTGTGTGTGCTTGTGTGTGTGGGCACGAACGTGTGTGAGTAACCAAGTGAAAGATAGCAGAGACGTGTTCCTCTGTTTATGCATGCAGCTCCACGCATTCTCGGATGCTCAGCTCCACCTGTGTTTGCACGCTCACGCGCAGCTGAATGGACGTGCGTGTGTGTTATCATGTCCGTCCGTGTGCATGTGTTCACGACTCAGGCCTGACTTCACTTGTTTGCTCATATTGTATGTGTGTTTGCACTTCAACATCTTGAGTATATTTGCTTTCCTGCAGCGTGTGTGTATTTGCTTTCTGACATCTGCGCATCTTTTACATTTCTCTGCCCGTGTGTGCTACGATAGGGACATACACACACACACACACACACAGATAGATATATAAACACACTCACCTGTCTGGGGATCGACAGAGAAGTACTGTTGGCCCTGCACCAGTGTGTACACTAGCTTGGCGCTGTTCCCATAAGTCGGGTCATCAGCATCTGTCGCTGTCACCTGGATTATAGACGTGCCTGCAGGGAGGAGAGACAAGGAAGGGAGGGAGGATAAAAAAGAAAGAGAGGATAATGTGGTGGGAAAAGGAAAGAAAGGAAGCAAAGAAGAAAGAGAGGGAAGGAGGAGAGGGAAAAGAGAAGGACAGAGTCAAAACATGACGGAGCTGGAGCTAAGTGGACAGACTACAGCAGCACTTTAAGAGCATAAGAAAGCTTTATATCAAGACAACCTCCACTCTCCTCTCTCACTCCTTCTTTTTCAATCTCTTTCCGACGGCAGTGTGACAAATACTTTATTCGCCCCCCCGTGCGTTCCCTCTCCCTCCTCCATCCTGCCCCCCGCCCCCCCCTCGATTCCCTCTGTCTCACTTCATTTCTCTTCATCTCCGTCTCCAATTCCCTTTAGCTCCTTCTCTCAATCGGACCGTCTGTCTCTTCAACGGCCTCCTTCTCCCTGTCACTCCCTTAAATCTTCTTTCTACGGCTCATGGAGTGTCAATTTGGCAGGAAATTTATTTTCGAAATTGTTGGCAAAAAAAAATGGAAATTCACAAAATACAGTAAACACATTTCGTATGTAGCGTATTCATATATATCTATATTTATACAAGTGCAGGGAGAGCGATTTTTCCCTGCGGGACCCGAGCCAGACAAGATAGGAGGAAGATGGGGATTTGTGGGAACAGCTGCTACTTTATTTCTGATCAAAGCCATGACAGTAGCACTATAGGGAAAATAGGTGGAGTGTGTGTGGTGTGGGGGGAAAGTGGGAAGCAGGGCATGAGGTCATCTGGTTGGTGATCCATTGTAGGTAGTTAAGAATCAGAGGGGTTATTGACAGATGGTAGATGTAAAATCTGGAACAATTGCACCAGAGAACATTTTAGAGGGAGGAGAGACTGTGTGTGTGTGTGTGTGTGTGTGTGTGTGTGTGTGTGTGTGTGTGTGTGTGTGTGTGTGCATGTGCGTGTGTTGTGTGTGTGTGTGTGTGTTTAAACATTTACAAAAATAAAGGACAATTGTGGTTTTTTACAACTTGGCTCTTATTTTTGTGGCTTTATCCATCAGTGGTGGAAAGCAACTAAGTAGTTACACTCTCTGGTTTAGTACTTTTACTTTTGTAAGTACATTTGCTGGTAAAACTTTTGCACTTATATTTGAGTAAGCTCTTGAAAGCAGGATGGAGTATTCTTCTAGTTGTATACAGTGGCACCCACCAGACCTGAGGTGGGCCGAGGGGACCATGGCCCCTCTGATTCAATTGCGGGCCCTCCACTGCCCCCCCTGGCGAAAATAGCTGGAGGTGGTTATGACTTTAAGAGGCTGTGGTGAACTCATTTTTAAGCTAGCACAAAGGTAATGATATCTTTTGAAGCTAGTCACCCAAGGACACCCAATGGTACCAACCATGTTGGCATAGCTTTTCAGTTGGTTTTGGTGTGCCACCCCAAGATTTTCAATGGCCCCTATTGGCCACCCCAATGAAACATTTCTCAGGGCTCCACCACTGTTGGCCATATCTTTTTTGGTTATAATAATATACTGTATTTGCCAAAGTAATGTCAGACATCTGAGCATAGCAACAACATTTTATGGTCCTGGGGTCTGCTTGTAGTCTGTTTCCTTTTTTTTTTTTTTTTTTTTTTTTTTGAAAGTTCACCCTCCTCATATATCATGTTTTGTTTGCCTTTGTTTCTTTGCCACCTGTTTTCTATCACACCTGTGTATTATTACTTAATTAGTCCCTTGTGTATTGACTCGGTACACTTGCCCTCTTTCAGTTGTCAGGTCATCTGCGCTTGTTGTGCGTGTCCCTTGTTGGTGTTCCTGCCTGTGTTCCCAGTACCATACCAGTTCGTTCTTAGTGTAGTTTTCATATTTCTCCTTTGTATTTGGTTTTGTCTCAGCCCACTTCCTCAGTTTCTGTTGCCTGTCTGTTTGTTTAAGGCAAGAAACACAAGCAGTCAGATGCTCATGATGTTCTAAAGAAGACAGATGACAATCATCGAAACCACTATGTTTGCAGGTGAAATCAACACAAGCTTTCATATAGTCTTAATGTTGGAAACAAACCTTAAACCTAAATTTCTTGTTTACTTACTGCAAAAAAAAAACTGTATACTATACTATGACAATTAATACAGAGTACATTTTATATACACATTAGTATGTGAAACTGAGCCACAGTGAGAGACAGTGAGACCAGGTAAAGTTAAGCAGTGTGGACACCTCTTTTTTTCTTACCTGTGTTTTCAGATGTTTGGCCATTATTTTTAATCCATGCTCAGTTTTGATTTCTTTCTCCATTTCACACATTTTCCAGCCAGTTAGGGAAAAAAACTATTACAGCACTATCTGCACTTTCTGTTTTTATTTCAAAGCACTCCTTCACCATACCAGCTTCGCTCACAGACTGACTACAAAGTGCCTGCTATTGAATCCCTTTATGTTTCAGGATTTTTTTCACTATAGATATTGTAGATAAGTGCAGGGGGCCATAAGTAGATAAGTAGACAGAAATGTTTCTTTTGACAGCGGTAAAAACTAATCAGACTCAGGGATCAAACAGTTTGCCTCTGAGGTTGATGCAACAAGTGCAAGGCGGAGGCAAAGCTATTGGTATGCAGCCTGCCAGCCGTGCTATACAGTCAGTCACACTCCACAAGGATCAAATATTCACACCGCCGTGCATCCATCTGGAACGCATGTTCTTACCATAAGACATCTGTCCTCTCGGGAAAAGGAATAGGATTCATTCTGTAGTTTATGTATATATATATATACATATATATATATATATATATATATATATATATATATATATATATATATATATACACATACATATATATATATATATATATATATATTATATTATATTATATTATATTTCATTATTTTATATTTGTGCTCAAGGTTAAACTTTAAATGTGAGTCATTTTCCCAGAATGCAGATACACATCTGGCAAGATGTTTATACCTAGTCGGGTGAAACCAACACAAAACACTTTGCAGGCACAAATTTCAAGCAGGAGTCTGGCTCAGATCCAGCGCACCTTGCATCAGTGTCTCATTGCAGTAGATGAGACATCGACTCCCCCCTCCCTCCCACACCCTCACCCTTAAATGTCTCATGTAACGAGTCTTTGATAGGATCCTCACAGCAGTGCTGTCTCCTCAGTCACGCATGCTGCAAAGTGCCTTGGTAAATATTGAATTGTCAAGTAAATATTGAATCCATGATTGACTGAACAGCTCAATCTGAAGACTGAGCTGCTATGAGGAGCAGACACTCATAAAGCGACTGATAGGATTACTAAATAGTGCTCGTCTCCATCGCCCCCTCTCCCTGGGCCCTGCCCTGGCAGGCTGCTGGCAGGGCCATTATTCTAATCTGAATTAAGCAATTTGGTGCAGGAGGGACCTTGATGTTTAGAAACAACCTTTAAAAGGCACATGACGAGGACCTCAGGCCACATTTTCTGAACTTTTCTAAACTAACCAGTTTAGGGGTGAATTATTTAAAATAATACCCTCTTTTCTAGCAAATTCAAAAGTTTTCCTGAAAGCAATTCTCCTTGCTTTTAAAAGGCAAGAGTGCTCCTCAAAGTAGAACCCATTTTGGAGGGGCAGAGCTGAGTTTAAATGGAGATTAGAGTACTTTTTGTACATACAAACTGTTTCCTACAGGCACTCTGCAGCCATGCTCTGAATTACAATCTCAGACAGTTATTGTCACTCCAACATCTCACTGCGAGATGAGCGCAAAAAAAAAAACTCCCCCCTATATTCGCCCTTACCTCTTATTTCATTCCTATTCTAGGCACTCCTGTCATACTCTACATGATCTTTCTCCAGTCACAGAAATAATATCAGGTCACCGCGGCTGTGACATGCTCTCTGTCACAGCTTTTCAAGTGAAAATGAAATGAAAATGATTTTTCTTTTTCAAAGTGGAAGATATTTTTTTAATCCTCTATAATTTCTTATTAAATTGGCAAAAGGCTCATTTCTGGTATTTGGGCGCAGTGTCACCCTAATCTCAACAACAGTGTCTCTGCTTTCGTAGAATGACTCCACTGTGATCTCATAAATTTAGTTGATAAACTGTATTGTGGTTTTTGGGGAGGATAAACATTATCTGATACACAGACAGTGCCATACATCAATGCCAACAGGACAGAGTTTAAACAAGAATTTTTAAACTATACTCTCAGATTTACTGCAGATTTTCATGTTCTATCAACTGAGGTATCTGGCATCCGACTTTTGATGGATTTTAAGGTGTTTGCCCCAGAAACCCACTTTTCTTTTTTTTCTTACCATGACTGTCGTGGTGGCTGATTGTATTCATTTTGAAGAATCCACCTTTTCTGCTACAGTAAAGGCATTTCACAGTGCATTGCCTCGTAAACTGAGGCCTCTATTTCCCTGAAACAGGCTGCGAGCACAAACATAGGGTCACTGTGGCAGGTGGGTGTGACAAACTAATTCTTGGTGTGCATTGCAATATGTAAAAGAGGCTGAAAATGTATAAATAAATGATTAGTAGGCGGAATAGATTATTCGCAGGTGGCATTAGGATGGGTTTCAGTTTTGGCCGGTCACGTCAGCTCCTCATCCCGTTTAAAAGCGGCCGTCAGATTCCTAATGAGCCGAGAGAAAACTGCCTTTCTCTGGAAAGAGCAGATCCCAGAGCAGTGACACGGTATACACGAGCCGAATATGAATAGACAGCATCCCTAATAGGCTGATTAGTCCTCTTTTTATGCAATATAATACAAGCTGTTTCTATTTGCGCTGTACTTTGCTCATACTTTTTTATGTTCACATGATTAAATATACTGTATTCAGTTCGTTATATCTGTATACTCTACATTTATATGCACACAATCAGGCTTCAGCTGCAAATACTGTGATAAAAACAATAGTCTGTTTAAACCATTTACATGATTACATAACCTGGGAGCCCCCCATAATAATAATAGCGCATTATTATTATAATACCCCAAACTGTTCGGCCTGTGCATAATTACAAGCTGCAAATCTCTTAAATTAGAGACTGCAGATGGAGCGTATGCAGTGTATCATTCCTGCTGCTGTATGATGTCTACAGGTATTTAATCAACAAAAGGGAAATGCCTCATACATCCTCCGAGCAGCTGTGGTGACAGTATTATTAAAAATCACCCATTAATCTAACCCATTACAGATTCTGCCTGCATTGCATTTAAATTGTATTCCCATTTGCATTTGATTTTGGGGGGTTTTGGAGAGGTCTGCATGCGCACATCCACCAACTCCAGCCATGAAATTTTCTCTGTCTGGTCTGAGCGGGCAGAAACAGAGATGCAATTTCATGCCAAAAGAGTAATAAAATTGAACAGCGCCGCCTGACCTGCCTGCTCCCAGCGAAAAGTGCATTTGGGGTACTCGTATAAAACTTCTGCAAAAGGCATATATTGTATGATGTATAATTTACATGCACTTTCAAAATAAATGTACACTTCATGTTTTGTAAAAGTTGGTTTAATACCTTATATCTTCATCAAACTCTTATACAAAACATTGTTATGAGACTGGGGACTGTTACAGGGAGGTAAAGTGTGTGTCCTACATATAAGGAAACTATAGCAGTGCAAATGCCCTTCACTCTGTGCCGCTTTTAGCTTGTAACTGCACTGAAGGCCCTTTAGAAACTATATCTGGGTGTTACAATGTGAAAAGGGCAGATTCTGTATTGTGACTTGTGCTACATGGACACAAAGCTGTGTTGAAACTACACAGAGGGGAATATTTCACTTTCCTCCCTTTTGCACCTGCCTGCCAGTCTGCTAGATTTCTAACATTAGTAAATGTTTGTACACTTGTTCTCAGAGTGCCTTTGACTTTGCAAAAGTCTTCAAGCCTAAAGGGAAAATAAGCAAAGACCAAATAGGCCTCTTATTAACATATCATATGGGTACGCGTCACATAGTTGTTCTTTCATTAGACCTAGAGCAGGTTAGTCTCTGTTTTTACTTAATTATATTTCAGTATATTAAGAGGTATAATTTGGAAATCGCTCGGGGCATAAGATGTTGCTTGTTTTGAATACAATATCAGTTCGGCTCAATAAAATGAAACTGTCAAGACTACAGTATAGAAGTGAGCTGAACTGTGCTGAATACGAACCAGTTGTATACAGATGAGTTTTCACCTTGTGTGTATAACTTGAGTATGAGCCATAGTGCTGTTGATGAAAATGTACTTGATGCTATATTGTAATGTGCTTGTGATCATTTGCCATACAGTAGAGTCTGGCAATGTAAGAACAGAAGGCATCATTTATAATGGTAGCCCAATAACATGATTGTTTGTTTACATGAATGATCATCTCCCTTTATTTATGTTTGTTTGCTGCCTCAGAGGGTAACTTCGATATTTTTCAGCCTGGACGACATTTTCCCATGGCGTTGTGTCTAAGTGACTAATTGGAGCAATGCTTTTCAAAATTGGTCCAGTATTAAAAGAGACCGCTGTAGCTGGCAGCGGGGAAACAGGGTGCAATGTAATCCCCGCAGGCAATTGTGCATTGTCAATTTATGTCCATTTGAAGTGTTTGTTTTCGCAACTGACAGGCTCAGATTGTTATTCTAAGTGTGTGAGAACATTATGAGAAGGACCCTACATAGATAGACCTTTTTGTGAAAGAGTAAGATCCTTTTTGTTTAAACAGAAACAGCCACAAAATCGCTATCATCAAACCCACCAGACTCCATTCAAATAACCAGTAATTTTATCTTCATTAAACACACTTCATTTGAAGTTGAAAGAAGCAAAATAAAACTCCCAAAGCTCTCTTGATTCCTGTTTCCACTGACCAACAATCACCAACTTTAGTTTGGTTGAAAATGATCCTGTATTCAGCCAGTCAGAAGTGAAAATACGATGGTTCCATACACCCTTAAATCTCTGTTTATTTAAATAGAATCTGGTGGGTTTGGCGATGTTAATTTTGAGTCTGTTTCTGGTTAAACGAAAAGGATCTTACACTTTAAGAAAAAAGTCACTCTCTTTAGGAATCATTTCCATAACATTGTCAGTGCCAAAAATAAGCACTTCTAGTGGACATAAATTGACAGAGCTCAATTGCCCACAGGTATTGCATTGCAATTTGTTTCATGGCTGCCAGCTGTAGTGTTCTTGCTCAATACAGAGCCAATTACAAAAAAATGTTGTGCCCATAATTTACTAACAAAACCAGTGGAAAATAGGGCCCAGGAAGGGAAATACTGAACTCACCCATTAAAGCTATTGAAAACTTTATCTAAAGTATTTTTTGATAGCTTTGGATATTAATGACTAAATAGACAACACCAAGATTGAAAACATATTTCAAGGTATTTTTTATTTATCATTTATTAGCTTAAAAGACCAACCCGGACTAGTGCACAGAGGTCCGTCAAATGGCCTTGTTCCATCTGGGTCAACTAAGGCGAATGAGTCACCCCAATTTTAAACTAATGAGAGCACAGAGGGAGAGAAAAGAATTACAGAAATCTGTCATATGAAATAAAGCTGTTCTACCATTGGCAGAAAATAAAAATTGTGTTTATGGAGATCTCATCACTGATAGTAAGAGGCTGATTAAGAAAACACACTTTTAGATTTGGAATTTGAAAGTGATTATGTAAACAGGTATTTTTATGTACATTTATTAAGAGACAATTGAATAATTCAGAACTTTTCATCTCATTGTCTCATGTTTTATTTTTATTTTGTGACACATAGAGGCACTCATGCAGATTGCTGCTTTTGCTGTGTCCACAGCATGCACCAATAAAAACCAATAACTTCTGAGAACTGTCAGTCAGAATTCAGGAATTGTTTTCACCAGCTGTGGTTAGCTCTGCAAAGTTGTCTTGCTATTTTATGCAGTATTCAGACTCCATCTTCAGCTGAACCTATTGAATTGTATTGAACCTGAGCAAGCGCTGCAAGTTTTCCCGCCATACAATACCCATTTAAGGATTCATCCTGATGAAGGCTAAAAAGGCTGTTTGCAAAATGGTAATACATTGTGAGTAGTATCCCAGCAGGCAGTAATGTTATGGCAGTGCTGTGTTGTATAATGGCTGTATAGCTGCAGCTGTCAGAAGCTCAGACTTCTATGGCTACATTTACATCCCGATTGTATTTCAAATATTAGTTCATGTCACACTTGAAGTGCTTTTCATAATAGGTGTTTATATTACAGTTCATTTAATAGAGGTTTGAAATGTTTCCACCGCTAAGTCAATTATTGGTTTAATTTAGCAGACAATAATTGAAATTTTGTATATTTCAATATTCTACATTTTTCTCGGTGTAAGGGACGTTTTTTCTGCAGGCTGTACAGACTACCAACTCAAAGCTATTGAATGAAATACCTTCAGACAATTCAGCCCTCTGAGATAGAAATAATAAAACACGCTGTCTAGCTGTGGTCAAGGGGGACATCCATCACTCTGGAGCTTGACAGCAGTGACTGGCTGGTACTTTATTCTGATTAAACAGCAAACCAATAAAGTGCTACAGCCTTAGTCTGTATACAGAATGTGACTTTAATAATCCCCTCAAGCAAGGTAAGTTCTTATCCCAGCTATTATGATTATTTTTTTTTATCATTTTGCTCTCATTACTCAATCACAGCACAAAAAGGACATGAGAGATAAGATATATATATATATATATATATATATATATATATATATGCGACATGTTAAAAAAAATACAGCCAGATTTTGATCTGTCAGCCAGATGAGCAAGCAGGAAACCTCTCCAAATCCACAATTGTAATTATAATACCTCATGTTCAGCTTTGCACAAAGGTTACCTGGTCAAACTATAATAACGGTACCTTCATGTTTTCTTCTGGTCCAAAGATTAAATGCAATCATCTTTTTTATCATGAAAAATGTAACTGTTCAATGCTGTCTGGATGGCAGATGGCGTCGTGATTGCAATTTATTCATGTTATGTAACAAATTGGGTTTCTGGACTACTGAGCGAGTCAGATCACAGCAGAAAGTTCAAATGATCATATTATAGGACGGCTTTGAGCATCTTTCCTAAGATAAAACTAGTTTATGGACAAGAATTCAATTTTGGTACAAGGTTTGGTACAGAAATAAAAAAACGATTTAAACCATATAAAGCGTTCAATATTAAATAACCAATTAAGACGTGAAATAAATAATCATATGAATACACAAGTCAAATTACAATATCAATAAATTATTACATAAATTCACACTTTTTAAAACTCATTATAATTTTAACATGCCCATTTCTTAAAATTCCGTTTCAATTTCATAATGCCAGTTTTCATGACGGTGTAGTTGTCAACAATGTTTACACCCTCAGCCGATCACATGTGCCCTCAACAAAAGGTTCAGACTAAACGATATCAGCCCGATTATAGCCCAAGCCGGCTGTCGTAGGGTGTCAGCTCGGATCGGGAACAACAATAGGTGTCAGCTGTGTCAATCCATCGTTTATCCCGTGGAGTGTGTCATGGCGGATGACAACTAACACCACGTCTGGGAGGCCTCACGACTTCCCAACAGAAAGACTAGCTTGTTCAAATTGTTTTTGCCTTCCAAGTTGTATTCCCTTTACAGCAGCAACTTTGATCATTAGGGGCACAGAGAGAGCTTCTTCATCTCTTTTGTAATCATGGCGAAGCGAAAGTGGAGTGATGTGAAAGATAAAGATAGAGATGTTGTTGCTGCTGCAAGTGGAAGTGTGAAACAGAGAGAAGGTTAGTCGTTTTTCTTTCTCTTTTTTGGCTTTTCCAAAAACAAGACAGCCAGCATCATAGCCTACTCATTGCTATGTCTAGTCTCAACCTGGCACACAATCCCATAATACAATACACTGCTCATTATAGAGTAAACTACTGTCAGGAGTAGTGAATTATTAAACCAGGGAGTGATTTTGGATAGCCATAGAGCAAACACTGAACTGATCAGCTGGTTGATACTGCTATCATTTGCTCTTCAATTTATATGTAGATAATAAATACAAGCTCATAAGCCAATCAAGATAGGCAACATGTGAGTGTTTTCAAGCTAAATAAAAGGTGAGGTTAGTAATTTAAGCAATGTCACATGAGAGGGAGTGCTGCTGTACAGAATATCGGCATGGCTGTGACTCTATCGTAGGAAGATAATCACTACCACCGCAAACACAAATAGTTGGACTGGGACTGCTAAGCAACACATAAACATTCCTGCAAACTACCTTGCTACTTTGTGTAGCTCTACATGTTACCGCAGGCCATGTGCATTAATCTGTATGTTTCAATTCATTATGCAGCCACTGCTGCCAGTTGATTGCTGACAGTGGCTTTGAGGGTACATGTGTGATGAGCTCAATCAGACAGTATACCGCAACATCTTCAGGCTTCTTTCTGTCCCTTTGTCCTTTGACCAATCATTATTTAACTCAAATGTTATTTGTGGAAATGTGTTCTTTGCAGTGCAAAGTTTGTTAGGATGACACTTAATGTTCTCTAATTAACAGTTAATGTAAACAGAATCAGAACACGGGTAAAGTGAAGTGATACATATAAGTCAAAAGCCCCAGTGCTGTTATAATCTACATTAGCACTCATGGAATGCCTCTTGTCCAGTCAAATTGCTTGTCAGAACCATACACTGTATAAGCATTGCAACCGTGACGTCACCCATAGGTTTGTGGACTGCCATTTTGAAGCCTCGAGTTCAGCATTTCAGGCATCGGCATCTTGGTTTATTGGAGCCAGAAGTGACATATTAAGACGAGAGAGGGGGCTAGATTTGACTCACAGGTTGCAGAGATCGGTATTGACGCCTCACAGACAGCCTCTCAATCAAGCAGCCCCGCCTTTAAATATGTGTAACTGTGGGCCTTAATAAAAAGTACGTGGTTGTGTTATAAAAATTTCCCCCCTGTACAGTTGTCATGAATGTTGAATTAGCTATAGAGACCAAAACATTTTTTTGTACCAGGCTGGAAACATGTTTAATTCTGGTGTAAAGTTTGGCATTTTTACATGGGGGTCTATGGGGATCATTCAGTGAAATGCAGCTTTTGGCACTTCCACACTGGCTTCATTTCTCAGCCTTGGAGGTTGCCGCTTAGTTGGAACTAACTGTTGTATAATATCCTGCAGCTGTGCACTGTGTTTATTTATAGACCCAGTCCCTAGTTGGTTGATTCAGAATTAATTTAGCATTTTGGTGCCCTAACTAACAAGAGCTAGCTGGCTAAACTTGGTAACAGCTGATATGTCTGCTAAGAGGTTGGGGTCACATGCTGACTGGCTGATAGGTGAGGTGGGTGGGCACTGGTGACAACTCCACTTTCATTTAAAGTGGCATCATGAAGTTAAAGTAACATTGGGAAAATGTCTTAATGAAATATTAAGAGACTTTTTAAAAAATGTTTTTTTTGCATAAACATTTCAATAATAAAATGAGGAATTGAGTTTTAAACAAAAGTTTAAAATTTGAGGTTTGATTTGTTATTGCATTTCATTTATTCATATGATTGATTATTGTTGATTTCTTATGTATTTATTTAATATTGAACACTTTGAGATCCATACTCTCGTCGCCCCACTGCCCACTGCCCACTGTGCTTTTAGTACCTATATTTGCCATCTCAGGCACGGTGGCGCTGTACGGGCCTTCGTCAAAGACAGGCGGGTTGTCGTTGATGTCCTGCACCCGAATTATGAACTGTGACGAGGGCTCCAGGGCACGGTCTGTCTGCCTGTCGGTGGCCGTGGCGATGAGACGGTACTCGTCCTTCTCCTCACGGTCGAGCGGCTTGGTGACGTGGATGTTACCCGTCTTCTCGTCTATCACAAAGACCGAACCCGCCCCTTCGCCTCGCAGGACATACTTAGTGCGTCCATCATTCCTGTCCATGTCGGTGTGGAGCTAGGTGAGAGAGGATGGCAAGAGGGGCGAAGAGAGTGAGGAACAAAACAGATTAAATGGAGGCAATGAAGTAAAAGGAAAAACAGGGGAAATAGAAAGTGAAAAGATGTGAGAGGGAAGGACAGACAGGGACAAACAGGGTGGAAAAGAAAGACAAGAGTAAACACCAGTTAAAAATTAAGTTTGTTTTTACGAGACAGGCATTGAAGACAAAACAAGCAGATTATCCTCTGCATGCCTCCAGGATATAATGAATTTAAACGGAGGCAGACAAAAGAAATACGCACAATACCTCCCTCTCTCTCACACACTTTCCTCGCATTGTACTAGGTCTCATGTCTCTATTCCTGCAGTCTGAGCAGTTATGAACCAGGATCTCCTTGATCTCCAATGATATCCAGAACACATACTCTCCTGCTCACTCTTAAAGCCTCTATTCACTTCCCAGCAGCTGTGGAGAGCTTACTAGTCTGCGCACATGCAGTACCCTGGCTATTTAATGAAAGCACCAAATCAAAGGAATAATGAACAGTAGGCCAATCAATTATTCCCTAACTAATAGGTGTGTATAAGGGAGAGGAGAGGGGTGCATGGGAGTGGGACATGCTGTATCGATCACAGCCTTGTGTTGAGCTTTATTGGATCAGCGCCTGGCGGGATGGCAGAGCAGCAGAGCGACCAGCGTCCTCTCATGCAGGGAGAGGTAATATCAGGGAAGGCTCCACACTGTCCTCCATCCCCGACGAGAGAGACACACCAGCGGGATGCACCCAGCACATCAAGATTCAATCTCATTACCCCACACCTACGTGGATCGAATAGCAACTGTGACCAAAAAAAAAAAAGAAGAACAGTGCTAAATTAGCCACCTCTCGCAAGAAAGTGTGACATTGTGACTTTAGACGGAGAGAAGAGCAAAGAGCCGGCTGGGGAGGGGATGGGTAGGTTAGCTCAGGAAAGCATTGTTGCATGGCAACAGCTAAGCACATTTGCTAAATGAAATGAGAATGGATACTGTGAATCGAAATGTTCATTTACTGTGAGGATCGCAGTTTTGCAAGGGGGGAGAAATGGCATGGATACGCCAGCTTCCCAGGGGGTAAACGATAAGTACGGATGTTGACAAGGTTGTTTATAGCTAAGAAAGCAATCATAAGTTCAGACTATCTGCAAGTTGAAAGAGAAAATTGTGTGAACAATTTGGCGCAAAGTCAAAAGTTAAACAACACTTCACCTTGAAAACATCCCTTTATTCAAATGATGATGCAAATTGGAAAATCTAAAAGCACTCTAGCCAACATAGAGGGTGTTGTGTGAGAGCAGTGTGGTATGCACTCAGGGAACTAGAAATAGAACTTAAGCTGCTCTGAAGTCTTTTGTCTATATCCATGCATCCTGTAATGTAACTTAGGGGTCTCAGTTCTTTCAACTTGATTCATGCAAATGTATCGAACCTTTCAAACCTGTTGAGTTTTAATACTTTTTGTACTATAATGGAGTGTCACAAAGTATGGTCACACCATACTTTGTGACACTCCATTATAGTACAATCACATACGACAGCTAGTGCTGCCCGTCGGACAAAACTTGTCTTCAATGCATTACCAGTCATCATGTACATGTTGACATTGGTAAAGATAAAATATTTATTTTATGCATTGATTCAGAATCCCTCTTGTATGAAGGTGGGCTGTGTAAGCTCAGTATGATGTTACATAAAGGTCACTGACCAACGATCTCTCCTCCTTGAGGGAAATGTAGCAGACGTCTCAGATATATCAGCCTTGTGCTGCATTTATGTGGTGTCGGAATAATCTGAAAAATTTGTCCACTGTTAAATTTCATGTCTCAACTAAATGGTTTCTTTCGCTCTTCATCATCAATGTTTTCTTTAAATGCTCTGAGCAATAAATGCTCAGTAGCGTCCATGTTGTTTCAACATTACAATTTGATGCTGATGAACACACCGAGGTTGGAAGAACAACCATCCAAGAATCACGTGAATACAACATTGGCCTTGAGTGGTGGTCTCCACTAAATTCTGGTTTAACACGTCTTGTTCACTCACCATAGCAGGCGGTGTAAGGCAGTACCCTATCAGAACAGCAAGTGGGAAAGACGGGGATTCATGAGCACTCAAACCTACAACAGGCTGACCAGGTACATACAGAACAAAAAGAGTCATTTAAAAAAATGTGTTTGTTCATTTTCACCCATCACTAATGTTCATGTTACCTCTGTTCCTATTTATAGTTAGCTAATAGTTAGCCTGTGGAACTATTGTGTCATTAACTGAAGTGACCATGTGTTTAATTCACAATTCACCTAACATCTTTTACTGTAAATACCAAACATTTACCACTGTAAGCTTAGAAATGTGAAAACATCCAAGCTATATATTTCATATTATATATATATATATTATATTATATTATATATATTTCAACCAAGATACAGCTATACATTGCTTTTATGTCAAAACCCGTACACAGCTCTGCGGTGCTCATGAGCAGTTGTGTCTGGGTGCACTCGTTTGTGAACTACTTATCTAATGGTCAGATTGTAGAGCATGAGCTTTGCCAGGGAAGCCCCGTATTTAACCTCATTTATAAAACATACTGAGCAGATACATTGGGCAAAGGACTGCATCATCATGCTGGGGTGTATCAACAATTTTCTCTGGACATTATATTTTTTCAAGTATGAAAACTCTCAAAAAGCTCATTTTGATTGGCAAATCATTTCAATACATCATCACATAACTTTTCTCAGTGTAGACTTGTGCACTTTTTTCAACACAACTCCATCATTAAACCAGTTAATAATCATTAGGTTATGTTAACCGATGCTAACAGTTACTGTGTGTGCATCTGGCAGGATCTGGCGATTGACCCTCGGAGCAGAGCTTACACTCCTGCAGCAGCAGCTACAACCCATACAGTCCAATCTAGTGTATTTGAAGGAGCTGGCAGTTCAGTGTGCTGAGATGCCACCAACACATTTGAAAGTATGTCTTTACTACACGTCACTCCATCCTGGGTACATTATAGGTATTGAATAAAGTACTCTGTTGGTATCTGTATCACTTTCAGAGTATCAGGACCCTGAAACTGAAGCAGCTAAATGGAATTCAGATGTCATTTACTGTATTATTTACACCTGTGATTTTCCAAATGTGGTGTATCAAAATGTACCTAATGAAAAAAGGCCAATCCAGACCATAATCATCCTGTCCAACAGCTGTCCCCTGCTCTTAACTCATTCATCAGTCATATAATCAGCCACAGCTCATATTGCCCTTCTCACACCAGTCCTTATATAGATTGGCAATAGCACTGCAAACCCAGGTTGCATTTAAGACAGACTGCATAGGCTCTTAGGATCCATCTCCAGTGACCACTTGTGATCAGATTTCTCTGCCCAGCTCAAATATGTGTTAGCGCACCATCTATAGCTATAGCAAAGTAAACAAATGACCTCCCTCACTGACCTCTTACAGATAGCTCTGGTACGATTTACAAACCTGGCAGAAAAAAGTGCTGCAAATGTTCAGGCAAACTAGTGTGTGCCTCAATTTCACAATCTATTTCAAAATGACAAGGAAACTGTGCACAATCAGTACAGGGTGAGCAGAACAGTGTGACTGCCTGAAAGTACCAGTGTGCCAAAAGAAACACACACACTTTACTTATCACCACCCACAGAAAAATCTACATGTACAAAGCCAACAGTGGGCCATATCTACAGTATCTTGGCAACCAGCAGGTAAGCTATTAGATCATGTTATTCCATCATAGTTTTGGCTGCCCTGCTTTTGTTTGTTTTTGTATTAAATTGTACAGTTCAGTGACAAAAACTGAGCTGCAGCCATTTGCTTTGTCGCACTACCAGTGTGCCTTTACAGGTTTTGTTATTAAAACGAATTGTATATTGTTGCAGCCAGGGTCACACAAGTTCATTGAAAAGTCTTAAATTTCAACCTGCACTGAGTTTAGGCATGCTCTCATCCTCCATCTTCTGTGGGGGCCAACTGGGGCCAATTGGCCAAAACACCCGGCTGGTCAGGACCACCATGGGAGCCCGGTTCCTCACTCTTCTTAACGAAGAGCCATTAACAATCAAAGTCTTAACGGCCCTGCAGCTTAACGAGGGGACTTAACGAGCTTCTTAATGAAGCCCCGGCCATCATTACCACAGTGAGCAGTGGCAGAGCTGATTGAAAGCACCGCTCAGAGTCATTCTGGAGCAGGAGAGCCCAGCCGAAGGAAACCAAATCCATTTAAAGCTGACCCCTCACCCTTATCTGTTCCTCCTAGATTAATAGGAAAGTATAATAAGGAAAACGTACTTAACCAGATATAATGGCTATGGATATTTTATGGCAGAGCCTTGGAATATCTTTCAGCCACCTGTCAGTGTGCAAGAATATCCAAACAATATTATAACAACAACTGGGTATCACCATCTTTCACATCCGCTTAACTTGAATAATATGACATCTCATAACTCCTGCGTTTCATATCCCCCTGATATACCATCAAATATATCAAGAGCCAAACAATATGAAGCCACTGGCCACAAAAGCCAAATTTACTGATGTGTCACCTCTGCTTGGAGAGTGATTTCAGTCTGATAAGCTGCCATTTCCATTTTCCCTGGCACCAGTTGTGTATGCAACACCCAGCCTCCCCAGACTCCTAAATCTCTTCAATTACTTATATTATCATAAGGTAATATGCTTATACTCATATACTCAATTTCACATTTTTGCAATAACCATAAATCACGAAACGAGGAGGAAAAGTACTCTGCCAACCTCTAAATCACTTAAATAACTAATACCCCATATACACAATTTCACATTTCTGCTGCACAATAAATCATAAAAACACCAGGAAAATGTGTTTTTTTCCACTGCCATGCATTAGCCTAATGAATGTGGATGTTTTCCCCCCACAAATTCAGTGTGTGTATGTGGTCGCTGTGCTTGTGTGAGGCGGAGAGGGAGGTGAGGTTACAGTAGCAGGAAAAATTACAAACTGTGGAAAATCGGCTGGCAGCTCACGTGAAACGCCAAAAGGCGTACAGCGACACCGCTGAGCCCTGCGATTGGCAGCAAGGTTCAACTCCCCGAACACATGAGGGAGAGTTTGTGAGGGCACGCAGGCAGGTGTGAGAATATCCTCCAATCTCCTCTGCAAGGAGGAGGGGAAGCTATTCATCTTCTGTGTGGTGACTTCAAAAGAACCGCAGGCCTATAGGACAACCGTGAGCCCCCAGTCAAATTCCACGGCAAAGCTGGGTGGTGGTATCGCCAGGGGCTGGGAGTGAGCCAGCTCTTTCATATCAGCCAGGGAGTGTCAAGCAGGGCAGAGGGGACAGGGTCAGCCAATCGATTTGGAGCAGGCCCACCAATTCAGAGAGATGTCTGAAGAAACAGGGCCGATCAGGGAAAACGGCAGCGAAATTAATTTGGGACAGGGCCCATGAGTTCAGAGAGCCTGTTTGAAATGAAACTGTGCCTTGTGGCCAGCCTACCTACCACTGAGATATCATTAGTTTTGCTTGAGGGTATGTGTAAGTGTTTGTGCGTGTGTGTTTGCGTTTGTGTGCATGTGTGGCTCATACTATACATGACCATTTTAACAACAATCTTTCCAGGTGTGTGCACATATGTGTGTGTGTGTTGGCCACGGTAGCTTTAAAGAAAGAGGTGTAATGACTCTGAGTCTCCTTCTGCCCTGGCTGAACCTCCACTTGGCACAGTCATTGCACAGAGTGGACAAGAAGCCAAGGCGTGACTAAGAATATGTGTGTGTATGTGTACGTGTGTGTGTGTACTTAATGTGTGCCTGTGAGTGTGAGCAGCGCCTGACCTGGAGAGAGAAGAAACAGTTGAGAACAGGCCAGGAAGTGTAGGGCGGTTAATAGAGCACAGCACAAAGCTGAGGCCAACATCTACACAGCGACTAGTAATTAAAGTCAACAACTCTCTGGGCTGGCTGTGATCAGCTCTGCCATCATCAGACGTCTCCGCTCTCTTTCCCATCTGGAGAGCAATGGAACCCCATCTGGACCTCAGGAGTGCGAGCTATAACACACAAACACCTACACACATATGCAAACACAAACAAGTGTGTGGATACAAGTATAGAAGGCTCTGGTGATGTCTCTCAAATTTAAGGATGGGATTAACTGCATCCGTATGATTTAAATATAACAGGTAAGGCATCATAATTAAATGGTGAGGTTAAATGATTTGAGTTGGGAAAGAAGCTCAGTTTAAGAAGAGATGTTGCTAGGAACACGTCCTGCATCCTTGACACATTAAAATCTGAAAGAACGCAGTGAACTCGCTATCAATGCATCGGGGGATGCACCCTATTATTTTCCTAGATAATGCTACATTGTGAACAACAAATCCATGCTGTAATCATAGAAACAGTGGCGTTATACGCTTACTTATTTTTTATATGTCACAGAAACCACTGAGTTATTATTTAATACTGTCTGTGTTTTTGTTCTGGTGCTCTGCACAGATCTGTCACCTGTCTGTCGACCAGCCAGCTGGCTCTATAAAACTCTGTGCACTAAGGCGACTGTGTCAGCGACCAGGTCTTGGGGAGAATTGGATAGACAATTACCTTACATTTTTAGGTTCATAAAATGTGCCCTAATTCATGAATATGTAGGATATTACTACAGACATTTCTCTGATCTCACCTTGCAACGTCTGCCGTAAAAGCAGGAGACACGCCCCATTTTTTTCCCCTCTGATAATGCTACATTGTGATACTGTGATTGTGTCAGTGATGACCCGATGATGTTTTACTGTTCAGGGGACACGTTTCTTAGCACATATATCATATGTCTCAAAAAGTTAAAAGGAAAAGTTAAAGGAAAACTCAGAAAGTAGGAGAATAAGCATTGAACCATTACATTTATACAGTAGCTTATATACATTTAATGGATTACCAATAGAAATTCTATTTCTATGGGAATATAACATGACAGTCATATATCACATTTGATTTACTTGATAGTGGTAGATGATTTGGGTGTGCTCTAAAATCAACTAAAGATGTGACATTTGTATAATGTTTTGTAAACAGACTGTATGAAGACACATATACTGTCTAATGGTTTTATGAATCAAGTTTCCATTTGGGGGATTTTAGAAGAGAACCATATAACATCAAACACAAGTTTAACCCTTCAATTTGTCATGAAAACACTAGATATCTTGGGGACACTCAAATGACTCAATGACTCAATGATTGACCACTTGTAGGTCCCAGGGACTCACTACATCGAAAACTTATCAGTATCACTGCCTTAGATGTCATTTAAGAAACAAACAAACAAATAAACAAGAGCCTCCCTTAGTACTAGTTTGGAAGAAAGAGGACTTTCCCTGAAGCTAAAGCCTAATTTAAACCCAAGTTAATACGCATCATTCCTTATTTATCATTAGATATACTAACTATTAACTGAACTAATTCACTGGAACAGTACTGATTTAACACTTTGATTTTATTTGTCCTATAATTGCTACCACATTACCTGGTTATTTCCAGAAAATATATTGGAAATTATGAGTAAATTATTCAGAAATTGCAAACCCATAAAATAAAGCAATGCCAAATTAGCTCTTGCCATAATATAACACTAAAAATGTGTTCAAACCAAGAGCTACTAAATCAATGTTTATTAATACTGTCACTGAATAAGTGCACCAGGCACATTTAATTTGCATACAGTCCCTACCAAGTCACTGATTATATCAAAGGAAAAAATTATAATTTGGGTGTTATTGTCATAGTTTTGGGCATCATTTCTATCACTGATTATAACCGATTTCACTTGCTGGGATGTGGAAACATTGGCACTGCTAAAAATTAGTCAAACATATTAAAAACAAAGAAACAAGCCAAATGGTAAAAGCTTTTACCAAAATTGTCCTTGATAAACATCCATCACAGTGAACAGACCAAGGGTCTGTTTTTTTCAGGGCAATGAGGGATTTATTATCAATAATATTTGTGCACACAATTGTGATTTATTTTACCTTTAAATCAAGTGGATTAGATGATTTATAAACTGTTGGCTTACTTACATCCCATCTAATCACCTCACTGCTTGTTTCTTGCCCTGCCAATACTGTAGTTATTACGACGGTGAGTATAATGTTATCATAAAAAAGAGAAATGATGCCAAAACTATGAGAATAAGAGCCAAGTTATACTTTACCTTTAAAATTCTTTCACCACAATTTCAATAAAGACGATAATTGTCGTGATGTGAAAACACTCCCTGCTGGGCTAACACAAACCATTATAACCACATAAAACATCCATAAAAAGTATGCAAATTGTGTTTCTCACAGGTGTGACACACACATGCATGCAAATTTGCTTGCTCTACTCGGCTCTCCTCGCTAATCAATGCAGACACACATAACAAAAACACCTTCCAATTATGCAGAGCCACTCGAACATAAACCCCCCCAACAGCAACAGAAGCAGAGAGCAGCCAGCCTCTGAGGAGCACTTGTGACTTCAGAGGAAGAAGACCTTTGTACTGTGACAAGTTTTAAATTCCGTCTGAACTTTCAATCAAACCCATTCTCGCAGCGAATGTGGGGGGAAATTCCCTTTTTTTTCTGCGCTTGCAGTAAAATGTCAAACAGTATTGAAAACAGTCTCCTCTCGCTCCTTGTCTGTTTGTCTTACAGCCAGACACTGTTTAAATACGTCATGAGGAGCGGCAGTTAATTGTTTAGCATTGATCCACCATTGATTCAGCATTGAAGTTTGGTTAGCGTCGATTGCCTCTTTAATTCAGTTGTGGTGTGGACATGTTGCCCTGTTCTCGTTTGATCTAATTCAGTCTGTCTCTGGAGGGCACACTGTGTGGCCTCCACTTCAACACACACCACACACATACACACACAGACTGTGAAATCCCTCTCTGTCACACTCACACAAACTTCCTCCCACTCACACACTTCCTAATAGAACATTCATTATTCATCATTATTAGACTTTTCCTTTTTACACCATAAGCTGTTCAATGCATCTTGCCACTGTTCCCTTCCTCTGCAATACATTATTCAGGACAAAACTGTGCTTTTAGCCTCAGAGTATGCAAATCCCACTTTTGATTATCATAATCAGCTGATGTATGAGAGGGAGTGTGTTTGTAAGTGTGTGTGTGGCGGCTCGTCGGGCGATTGTTTGTGTTTTATTGCTTCAGTGCTCCACTCTGGTGGTGTATACTTCACATCATATTTTTAGCCGAAGGAGACGAGCTTGGAAAAGGCCACTGGAGGCTTAACTCACTGCTGTACATTTAAAGGGCAAATCGCCCACATATATGCCACTGCGTGCCACTGCCAAGAGGAATGGCTTTTACCATTAGGAACCAAAAGTCTGCGTGATTTCATGTCTGTGTGTGTGTGTGTGTGTGTGTGTGTGTGTGTGTGTGTAAAGGAAAAGGAGTAGGAATGAAAGGGGATTTCAAGTGCTTTTTTATCTTTTTCATTATTTTGTGATTAGTATTGAGTTTTTGTGAAGGGGGGAGGGGGCACAATTGATTTTAGATTTTTTTTTTCTTTTTTTATTTGCTCCAAATGAACAGGTTGTTTTAGACTGTGATGTGAAAACAGTTACAGCCATATAAACAAAGAATAATAAAGTAATTATATTTTGCAATGTGCAGGAATATTCAGAGCACTGATACAGCAGCAAATAACTATTTAGTATTAAATGATATAGTGTAGTGAAGGAATCCTGAGCAAAGAATAATGTCACGCTCACTCTGTGTGTGTTGTAATCCGAGGATCTCTGTTCTTTGTTGTGTTAGACGGTCTTGCCGTGTGTGCGCTAACATGGTCATTTTGCAGGTGAAGTATTCATTTAACAGCACTGGCTCTGTCAGCAACGTTGTCAGTGTTAGCACCGTTCACACTGTTAGCACCATTAGCTGCTAGTGGTCATCCACCTCTATGTTGAGAGCTGTGTGCAGACAACTTCTGAGTCATAGAGATGCTCTGAATATCATATAGACCTACTTTAAAAATATAGAGCACACTGTGCTGTACTGTTGGAACATGTCTGTAGGGTCCTTGTGCTTTTAATATAATTTTACAAGGTGTGGACAGTATATACTACATACTATATTAATAGAGTGTGTCACTGCAGTTGAATTATCTCAGCATGTGTTTGTGTTGGCCCTGGCATGCCTCTCAGGATGCATTAAAATATTAACCTGTGTGCCTGCATCTGTCAGCAAGCTGAAGAGAAGATTCCCCTCCTCCTCCTCTTTTCCTCCCATCTTCCTCCTCCTACTTCTTCACCTCTGTCACCCGCCTCCCCTCCCACCAGGTGCCACCTATCACCTGCTCACTGCTCTTCCCTGGCCTGCTGCTCGTCTCATCCTGACCCCGCTCTCTTCTTCTGACCTGCCCTTGCCACACGCCTCCTCCTCTCCGTGGCCCAAGCCACCTCCCTCTCTCCCTTGGCCTCCACTGCTCACACCAGCTGTTGGGTACAAATAACCACCCAGTTTCCGGAAGGAGTAAGTGTTCAAAAACATTAATTAAAATACTAATGTTTTTATAACAATGCTAGAGAAATTTAAAGCTGCTCTAATCCCTATTTTTATATCAACAATTAATGAAAATTTTCAAAATTGTCCGGTGTCTTTGTGCTTGTTATTTTGGTATCACAGTTTAACTGTTTGGTTCACTCACATAGCTTTTATCTGCCTTGTTTTCAGCCTCAGCAGGCAGCTGTTTTTAACAAAAAAGCTCTCATAAACCCACTGTACACTGCCTGTCCAGCAACAAACAGCAGACAGACTGGCTGGGGAACAGGGAACATTTAACAGTTAAAGAGCCAGATATTCAGGTCAGGATTTAAAAACACAACTAAAAGAGAGTGAATATTGGATTTACATTTGCCAGGTGGCCAGAAACACGACTTCAAATGAATGATAATGTGGCTCTGCATCTGTTGGATGTGTAAATAGGCGACTGTTTATCTACATGTTCGCCATAACAAACATAGTTTAAATAGTAGGTTTTAAAAGAACAAAACAACAACAACAAGACAACATAGCCGCCAAAACAGACTTGCTCATTCAAATTCACAAGAATTAAGGCTCTCATAATCCAAATAAAGTCTTTGTCTTTCAGTTAGCTTCCAGCAGCAACCTCCAGGGCTGAAAATAAAGTCAACATCGAAGTGAAAAAAACTGCAGTTCATCAAATGGCCACTTGAGGCTTAAACCAAAGCAAGCCTATAGAGTGGTGCAGGAATGAATCGTAAATCCCATAAACAAGTTACCATTTTAACACTCCTGGTTCCATCATCTTGAAGTAAATCTGTTTTGTTTTTTTGTTTTTTTGGTTAGATGCCTGACATAAGGCCTCTTGTTAACTCAAGCTTAAGGGCCTTTCTTGTTTTTTTGTATGACATAAAATACATCAGAAAATACCCTATTTGTGAATTTTGAAGCATTTAGGTGTCTTAAAAAGGCAATTGCTAACAAGTGACTTAATGAGACTACAGAATGTCACCATGCTGACCATATGTAGTTTGTTTATAGCCTAAAATTAGCTTTATATTTCTGGAAATTGCATTTACGCTTCAAAAATAATAACAGTGGGGTTTGGAGATTATCTTGCTGAACAAAATGTGTAAGTATTATGAGCTTTTATTTGCCAGAGAGCTTATTTTCTGCAATGATTCCAAAATCCAATGGAAAAATCCTAGTGGCTTTACAGTATGACAGAGATACCAGGGTGACACTAATTTCCATGTTGGCCTACAAAAAAATGTCATCTCTGCAGTATTCTATCCCCATAGGCTGTATGTTAATGCCCAACTTCACAACAGAAATAAACATTTTACAGCCTGGTAGAAAAAGCTATCCAAATATGGTCACTTTTGGCTTAAAAAAACAAGAGGGCATCAGCCAAAAGGCCAAACTCTGGGCTTAAAAACAGTAGTCCGGGGCGTCGGTGGCTTAGTGGATAGAGCAGGCACCCCATATACAAGGCTGTTGCTGCAGTGGCCTGGGTTCAGCTCCAGCCTGTGGCCCTTTGCTGCATGTCACTCCCTCTCTCTCTCTCCCCCCTCACACTTGACTGTCTTATCAATTAAAGGCAAAATGCCCCAAAAAATATCTAAAAAAAATATTAGATAGCTTTAGACCTCAACTTTCATCCATCTTACAATTTGGTTTTCAATGTGCATTAAAGCCTCAAGGCACTGCCTGTGTCACTGTAGACTTGTGCTGTGTCTCAAATCACGTACTTCTGTACTTACACTTACTATTTTGAGTGCATAAGTGCGTTCACACTGAGAAGTATGGAAAAATGCAGTGCACTATGAGCAGAGTTGGGTAAGGGTTACTTTAAAAGTAATCAAAGTACTTTACTGCGTTACTTTTTAAAAAAGTAACCAGTTACTTTACTGTGTTACTCCCTGAGTAAACTAACTCAAGTACTTTTAAAGTATTTCCAACGTTACTCCCTGAGAAAAGTAACTGAAGCACTTTTAAAGTACTTTTGAGTATTCTACATTTCCTATTGGGCAATGGACCACAGGGCGCTAAGCCTGCATTTTTTGTCTCCAGAATTAAAGTTATGGACCACTTGCCCTTCACTGAGATCCAATTCTCCCATCACAGCCTTCACTTTGACCAGTAGAAACACAGAACGATCTGCTGCTGTAGACAACTGTATGACAACAACACCCCAGCGTTTTTAATGTTTCCTCTAGGGATGTTACCACACAGAGTAAAAGGGGGAAATGATGGTGTGAAACAGCAGAGGCACTTTGTCAACCTGGTGAGTACTGTCATTAGCATCAAGCAGACAACGTTACATCCTCACGGTCGGACATAAAGTAATAACATTAACAAATAGCGGCAGGGCTTTTACTCACCACAACTGCAGAGGCTCCCAGCTTCATTTGAAACAAACTACATTATAGACGATCGGTTATTTATTAATCCGTCTGTATCTATATTTACATTTGTAGGAACTTGTGGAGGAAACAGTAGCTTGAATGTTTACGTACGGTGCTTCAAATGAAGCTCCTGCCATCTGCTGACGCTTTTAGGTGACTACAACAACATGTCGGCTGGCATATGAACAGACACAGTGAGTAATAAAAATAGGACAAGAATAACCCGATAACATCACACACACTGTGAAAGACGACCAGGGATAATTGGTGAGTACCATCGTGTAGTGTGTCATGTCTGTCGGCCAAGTCACAGCACGATTTTATGACTCCACAAACTTGTAATGTGACATAGTGACTTTCAGAACGGGCAGAAAAGTTGTGTAGTGTGTACCAGGCATAATGCAAGTTCTGAGTCTCCTCCTCCACCTTTTTTAGACTCCAACATAGACAACGGCAGCATTTCTTCTACCACGTAGCTAGCCACAAGCTTCATAATTTCTTTCGGACTGATAGGTTTAACGTTATCTCCGTTATTAGAACCAAAAGACAGGCATTGCTGTTTGAGAGCTGAAGGACCAGCATTCTAAAAGTAACTGAAGTAACTGATGGCTTGCTTGAAAATGTACTCAAGTATTTGACTACTCAAACAGCAAACTAACGCGTTATGTTACTCGTTATTGCAAAAAGTAATCAAAGTACTCTAACGCGTTAATTTGTGATGTTACTTTGTAACACGTTATACCCAACTCTGACTATGAGTACCCGGATGTTGCACTCAAAACAGTCAAGAAGTTGAGTGTGGAACTATGGACACTTCTCGCCCTCAATGGTTGCCATCTTGGCTACGTAGCAGAAGGGGAGGGACCACTTTTCAAACTGGAAATAGCGGCCAAGGACTGTGCGACCGTGAACGTCGCTGCATTGCACAAATACACGTGTTTTGCACTAAGCACCACTATACTGTTGTTGGGTATAAGCCAGCAGTATGTTTATTGGGTTAATTTAGCAGTCTGTAATGATTTGGTTCCGCAAACAATAATGCTAATGCTAGTTTGCTAACTAGCTAATTTGTGGTCGTCATTTCCAGTGAATGCACAACGGCCATGTTTGGTTTGAGACAACACTACCCTGTCGAAATTCGCGCACTATACCAATAAGTATATAATGCACATAGTGTACTACATGGAAGTCTACTAACAGAAGTATGTGATTTGAGACACACCATTGGTTGACACAAGCTGGTTCAATTTAATTTGACAAAACCTGAAATCCGATTATATTTTGAATAGCTTTTCATCTTTGTTATACTGTATGTCTCTATCTTTATCGTCCCCTAAATGTAACACATTCTCACTTCCAACTTATCAAATACCAACGCTTGGTCAGTGGCCTGTCATGTCAAAATATGACATGCAAGGTACCCCTACTGCATAAGGGACAGCATGTCAATATAAACTTCCGTTAATACCAGAAATGTACAGTTTCTGCTTGTTAAATGAATGTCTTTTTCAGAATAAACTAAGAATGTAAGAATGTTCACATCCCTAGGTTTAGATTTTTGCTACCAGTGTCTATGCACACTTGCTCACTCTTTATACTGCAGCATCAACAAATGCTGCCAACCAGTAGGTCTCATATTGCTGCTAAAGGGTGTCTCTGTGCCTCGATGTCTGATGCCGATGAGCCACTGACAAAGCAACAGTATTTGATATTTGGAAGTAAGCCCGGGTTGCTAAATGAGTATGGTAAATGGTAAATGGACTTCCACTTGTCTCATGCCTTTCTAGTCTTTCAACCACTCAAAGCGCTTTTACAACACTTGTCACACTCACCCATGCATTCATAGACCTGTTCATACACACAGTGCTCATCAGTTAACTATTCACATGCACTCACATATGGGGTTCAGTATCATGTCCAAAGATACTCCTATATGTGGTCTGATGAGCTGAAGATGGAACCGATTAGTGGTAGACCAGCTCTACCTCCTGAGCTTCACCCCCCTGCCAATGTTGCGTCAAATTACTTTAAAGTGGAATAGTGCTCTGGCATGTTATGTGACTTTAGGAGCAAAAATCCTGTTCTGAAAGTAGATTTGTTACCATGTTTGGATTCCCAACTTTGCTGCCTTTAGTGCTGGAATCCAGTCCAAGAAAACTAAAGCTCAGAAGCTTACCCAACAACCTAATTCACCACAGCATTAATGTTAACATGGGAGCACTCTGCACTGATTAAAGCAAACATTCATATTTTGATTTGATACTTTGACACCAATGATGTTAAGCAGAGATTGGTTACAGACCTAACATGCCAGCAGTTCATCCATTGGTAATCGGTGGCGTATTTATAAGCTAAAGTTCAAATGAGATGTGTTGGGCAACTGTGGTGATTAACTGATCAGATCCTATGATTAGCTGCAACTATCCATTTCACTGTGGCTGCCTGAGGGTGAGTTGTGTCATCTTACAGCTCTTTCCTTGATTCCTCCCTCTCTCTCTGTCTCTCTTTCCATCATATGACTTTTCTTCTTCTTCCTCAGCCTCCTCTGCCCTCCTCTCTCGCTGTGCCCTCCACTCCCTGACTCACGGCCTCTTCAGGGCCACGGGGAGAAGTGGAGTGCGCAGTCCAGGCCAGCGCATAAATATTAGCTCAAGGTCACTGAGCTCACACTGGGCTATGCATAATCATGAATTCAACTCCTGCACAGCCTCCTCACTTCCCATATTCCCTATGTCACATTACAGCACACTGGCCAAACATTCACTCTATGTCTCACCACCGACACGGCTAACCTTGAAGGGTTAACCTCAAGCCATAAACCAGCTGTGGCTCCAATTTGTGCTTTATTTTGTCATCGTATTACCTTCAGGTTGTTAAGGTTGCACATATACCAACCCAAATTTCCAGGGTTATCTACAAATGCATTTTCATATTAAGTTGAAAATGGTATAGATGTATTCTAAGCGGTTCATATATTCCTCAGAGATAAAATACTGCCATTCTCACATCCGGGAGAACGACGCTTTAAATTCAGAAGCTCGCTTTGCTGATTTGTTCGACATTATCCCGAGATGAAACACGGGCTATAAAGAGAGAGGGGAGATTGGAAGTAAAGAAGAGAAAGGCAGGCTGTGTTTCCTTTGAATTCCATCTTTAATAGACTCCACAGTTTCCCCTCTTTTCTTCTTCTTCCCTTTCTCCTCGTAGCCTTGTTCACTCAGTCATCCCATCTATTATTTTCTCTATGTGATCCTGCACCCACTCAGCACAGAGACACAGATTTGAATGTGGCCTCCACAGGGGCTTGCAATAAAATGGTATTTAACTGCTTCCTCCATTCTCTCTCACACTCTCTCTCTCCTCTTGTATTTCCCTCCGTGTAAACCCTGCCCGTCCCTCGTGCTGATGCCCTGGATTCTCGGCTGCCTCCTTTCATAACCCTCTCTTTCTCTCTCCTGTCTGTCTTTCCGCGGCTCGCTTCAGGCCTCGTCGGGCTGAGAGGTCAGCTTTAGAAACGTGTGTGATCTCTCCCTCCTTCCACTCCTCTCTTTTTCCTTAAACTGCCTCACACGTTCTTCCCCTCCGCCAGTTGTAAGCTATTAACCTTTCCTCACTTTCCACCACTCTCACTTTTTTTTCCCTCCCCGCCTCTCTGCTCTGTGTATCCACATGCCATTAACGCTGCCCTTAATGTGCCGTACATCCCCTTTCTTTTTTAACCTCTCTCTGTACTCTCTCTCCGCTTTTACCCCCTTTTCTTCCACGTCACCCCTTCGTCGTCCTGCATGGTAATCTCGCTCCCGTCTGTCTTGTTATCTCCCCCTCTCCTCCCTTCCTCCAACACTGTAGTCACTCTCTAATTGCTGTCTCACCCCTGCTGCGCTCGAACCCGGAGGCTAAATGATTTCTACAGGGAGCGTAAGAGTGGAAGCACATGAAAACACAGAGCTGCTTGCAAAGAGACGTTTTTTTTTAATCATTATTGATGAGTTCCTTGTCAGGTGGTGTGTGTTTACAGTTAGTGTTGGCCCTCCTATTGGCACCATCACACACTCGTCTCATTTTTTAGATTTTTTTTGTCTGTGTGACTCCATGCCTCTCTCCTTCAGTTTCATAAAGGACCCTTTTATCTGAGTAGTGTTCTTTCTGACTTTGAAGCAGGACTTACAAGCTCTCTGTGTTTTGTGATGTGTTTGTGTCACAAATATGTATTTAGAATCTACAAGTCTGTGTGTGTTTTAAAAAAAAGTGGGTTTAAGTCTGCCTCTGTTTCAGGGGAGGGAATTAAACATGTGCGTACAACCCGTTCTCATTCTGAAGTCATCAAATACTGCTGCTTGGTCAATGATTTCCACATCAGACACAGAGGAAAAAAGCCAAACTTTTACAGCGGTATGATACACCGTCAGGGATTGTCACTTTATAACACCGCTGGATGGCATCAGCTTGTAACACCGTGGGACAACAACGCAATTTATGGACCTGGGAAGCCTCTATGGGGCGGGCAGCAGGGGTGGTGGATAGATCCAACAAACACCAGATTTCCATCCAGGAGCTCAGTGTTGTCTTCCTGTATGAATGTTGAGCCAAACCATGTTTTTGTCTGTTTTTGGTCTAAACCGAGGTGTTTTACCGCTGTAAGTGTACTTTGAAAAAGACTGCATACATCTAACAAGAAGAAACTTTACAGCTCCTGTGAAAAGAGAAGACACAATGCATCTAACGACGTAAACTGACTCAATGTCCCAGAATGTCAACAACAGACGCACCCAGGATACCAAACGCGAAATATGTAGACCTCAAAGTCTACTGACCAAGCAGCGATATTGACAAGTTGGGAGTGAGAATATGTTGGTGCATACAGCAGCAGTGAAGTATTCACATATTTTACTTTCAGTGGAGACAATCTTTTTGCTTTAACTTATCAATAAGACATCATTAGCATTCAGATTGGCTCCCTATAAGCCTCACTTTCAATACGTAATTCTGTCTGCCATCGGGTACGATCTTCCGGGAAAATGTAGGCTCGACTTTCTGCACAAAGGAAGAGTGTCAACCATTGTGCAACCAAAACAGGAAGAGGATAGTGCTTTTGTTTTCCATCTAGCTATCTGTTGCTATCTCCAGTTACCAAGACAATTAATGCAAGATCTTTGTAGTTACAATCCCCAGTAGTGTAAATGGCAAACAGTGGAACAACTGAAGGACCTGTGGAGACTGTTGTAGTTATATGTACCTTTATTAAGCAGGATAAGCCCCTTGAGATGAACCATCTCGTATACAAGGGGGTCCTAGTCTCGCTCACCAGACCTTTCTCAAGAAAAGAAAGGTCTGGCTGGGCCGACTCTCACTTTAAGATTGGAGGAAAAAACGCCCCGGCTGCTTGTATTTCTTTCAACCAATCACAATCGTTCTGGGCGGTGCCACAGCAACGTGCGCTTGCAGAAATATTGCCGGGGGGAAACAGGTTTTGGTGTAACCTGCCTACAAAAGTATCGCCTACAGGACGCGAACCATGGCAGAAAAATGGCTACATCCCCGCAAGATCAAACACCGCAAAAGTTAGTAAAGGACGTGTTGAAAACAGTTGAAAACTGCTACACAACCGGAGGTGGTAGGGCGGGACTTCAGCGGGTGGCTCGTTCCGCCCAATGAGAGGCTGATCTATGCAGCGAACTTCCGCCCACTCAGACTAAGGGGGTCCTAAACATACAGGCAATATGCGACATTACAGAAACAAACAAACAAAGCACAAAACAGGACAGAAAACAGAAAACAAAACAGACTAGCAAATACAACACTAAGAATTGCTCTCACAGGGTTAATCAATGTCGAGCACCTCTCCCTCAGCAACAGGCAGGATGTTATAAACCAAATCTGAAAAATTATTTAAGCAAATAGTGCAAGCTAGCACATACAAAGGCTTATGAATGCATACCCAACATATACACAGTTAAAAACAGCAGCAGGATGTCTTCAGAGAAAAAAAAGGGTTCTTTTGAAAACATTGAGTGAATGAGCAGATGTTAAACATCCAGGCAGATTGTTCCAGTCATTTGGGGCGTTGTACTGAAAAGCACATCGACCGATCTCTTTGTAAATTCGAGGGACACTGAAGCAAGGATGTATAGTATGCCTAAGGTTGTGCGTGGGCTCATATGGGATTAAAAATTGTTTTAGATATGGTGGATAGTTGAAGAAAATACATTTGTAAATAAATTGCAGCCAGTGATATTGTCATCTGGATTTGAGTGTTAACCAATCTAGTGATTCATAGTTGGTGCAGTGGTGGGTTCTATATGGACACTTCAGGATAAATCTACAGAGATTATTGTAAGCTACATTGAGAGGATGAAGATTTGTATCTGAGGTGTTTTGATCAATAATGGGTGGACAAAGAGATTGGTCTGGCACTGAACAGCATGCTGTAGGTCTTTTGCTTATTCAGAACAAGTTTGTTGCATATGAACCATTTCTGGATGGAATCGAAGTCCGCCTGTAGTGTGCTCTGAATATGTGAAAGGTCGCGCTTGGGTGAGTAAATAACAGTGTCATCAGCATATAACTGGATCTGACAGTGGGAGCATATTGTGGGAAGGTCGTTAATGAAAATGGAGAAGAGTAAAGGACCCAAGGAAGAACCTTGGGGTACGCCCCTCTCCATTGTCGTAAAATCAGACTGACTGCCATGATACTAAACACACTGTTGTCTGTAATGGAGATATGAGTTAAATCAGAGTAAAGAGTCTTTACAGAGACCAATGGCATATAATTTATCAAGGAGTAGATATTGGTCAACGAGATCAAAAGCCTTGGTGAGATCAATGAATATTGCACCTGTACACATGTTTTTGTCCACTGAGGAAAATATGTCGTTGGTGAACTTTAAAAGAGTGGTGGTTGTGGAGAAGCTGGGCCTGAAACCAGACTGGAATGGTGAGAGTATCTGAAAGTCATTGATGTAGACAGATAATTGGTTGAAAACTAGTTTTTCAAAGATTTTGGCTATACAGTTAATAATGGATATTGGTCTATAATTGTTGAAATCATTTGGGTCAACTCCTTTATGTACAGGGGTAACTTTGGCACATTTCCAACTACGAGGAAATTGTTGCTGGACTCTGAGGAAAATGGAAAATACAGCCTCCATTTTGAATTTTTCAGTTTTGGTTTTTACTTTAAGTGCTTTTTCATGTGAGGCAGTTGTTTTTTGTTTGTACGGCAGTTCCAAATAAAAGAAGAAAATAATCAAATGTGATGAAGTACGTTGTGATTATTCTAAACCACTTCTTAACTGAATTTACAGAACAGTTACTGTATCGTGAACTGTATGGTGTATTGTTACTGAGATCTGCCGTGATAGAAAACTTTGGGCGTATGACCCATCCCCAGTGTGAACTTAAGTCAGTATCAAGTAAAGTTAACTTCCGAATACAAAAAGAAAACGACATTTGAGTCCCGGTTGATTTGGCAAAACCTATAGTTACCAGTGGTAATGATGAGGAAGTCTTAGTAATACAAGTCCCACACCTCCATACAAAATGAAACATTTATAATAACTAGAGGCAGGACACCCGCTTTGTGCACTGACTCTATCAAAAATACATTCCTGCAATGTTATTTTTTCTTAAATAAACTTGGGGTAGCTGCAGGAGACACACAAAGAAAGAGAGTGGTCAAGACATCCTGTCTTCAGTATGAATCAAGCTCCAGTACCACAGGATACACCTCCCATAATGCAAATCAATAGTGTATTTGGTTAAGCTCCCTTGGCCTGGTAAAAAGCCACAAACTCTATGCTCCCATTTTGCATGGAGTTTCTGGTAACATTTGAAGTCTCAAGCCCAAATAACCCTGATGACATCAGGATCATATTCTCAAACTTTTGGGATATTCTTCAGAGCCACAGGAGAAATGATACAACATTTATCACAGCTCAATAATCAGGTGTAAAATCAAGTGACTCTATGAACCAGCAAACATTGAGACAGTGAATGACTGTTGTTTTGACGTCCAGGTATGTTACAAAAATAGTTCCAAAATTAAAGTGTGGCAACATCTGAGATGTTACATGGCCACTCTTCCTGGGCACCCTAGCAACATGACAGCATCAAAGTATTATGCTAACACAACAGGCATATCCAGCAATTCTGTTAAAATGTCTGTACATAGTGTGCATTCAGTAGCTTTATATATCCTAGAAACTGAAAACAATAGTCCGATAAGAGGTGAAAGCCCTGTACTTGACAACTTCCTCCACACCTTGTCATTATCGCTATTTGTACTACAGCACCTGACTTTCTGACACAAAGCCATTAAAGCAAACGTTTCCCATGTGCAATCAAAGACAGCTTGGATAAAGACTTTTGGCTCCGAGAAAACTCAACAGGCTTAAAATGACAGACAGCAATAGAATTTACATCCAGACATGCAAAAATGGCATAAACATCTTTTTAAAATGTAATGAATGGGAGTCAAGTAACATTTGATACAACAGCACCATGTGACCAGTGTCTACTGGGAAAGCATACAGAATGACCCCTTTCAGAGAAGTATATTTTATACAGTATTACCGGATTATTATTATTACAGACAATCCACATGGAAACATCATTTCAGTGGCCAAAGTGGAGCAAATTCCTGCCTAATATAACCACTTTATATCATGTGGAGGCTTTATCTGCAGTAATGCATCTTATCTTTTTGCTGATTATTAAACATATGTTTTGTATGTAAAATTCTGCAAAACTAGTGACTATAGCTGGGAAATAAATGTGAAAGGGTACAATATTCCCCTCTGAAATGTAGCAGAGTAGAAGTATAAAGTAACATGAAATATAAATCATTAAGTAAAAGCACTTCACCTCAAAATTGCATGAGTGAATGTACTTAGTTACTTTTCACCACTGGCTTGTAGCTAATGACTAAAAGGGCTTTGCTAGAATGAGCATTGGAGAAAAACATAATGTTCATGCACACACGTACACAGTCTCAAACCCCAGCACTTAACTTCCTGTGACAGCCTCCTTCTTGCCCTTGTATCACACTGCCGACTTCCTACCAGCGCTTTCGCAATATCATGTTTGCGCACGTTGCAGCCAGAGGCACCGCACAGAGGCTCAGGAGTTATCAATACCAGAGCGGTCAATAACTATGTTATTTATATATCTTAAGATGCCTTCGGGCCGGAGGAATCTTTTAACTTCATTTTGCAGAGCAATTTTCAGCTGTGATTCTTAATGAATGATTCAACATAATAAAAAAAGCTAAGTACGCTTCCCTGGGAATTGGCTGGCATTGTTTGGTGTGTCTGAATCTTAACTTATGTAATTACTGATTCGCGTTGATGTCTAGGTGTTTGATGTTCACACTGTGCTGTAGTGTGTGTGTCATGTGTGGCAAAGACAATAATGTTAATTGTGTAATACAGGCATATTTCAGTTAATATGAATTATGTATGTTCACACTGATGTTAATGATATGCTAATGATGCTGATAGCCTAGGTCCATTTCCTGGTGCGCTGCTGGATTACATATGCGTGTTTGCCGACTTGCCAGGTGGCTCACACATTTAAGATGTTATAAAGGTGAAACAGGGCAAGATGGAGATGTTGGAATTTCCTCCCAGAGAGGGAGAAACTACTATATATATGTCACGTTGTCTCCCCACACGAGGTGTTAGGGAGTTTGCATTTCAAGAGGAGAGTAAGAGAGGAAGAAAAAGCTAATCAGAAAGTGGTGTTTTTTTCTTAATCCCAGCTCTGCTGAGGCGCCTTTTCTCCTCAAGAAAAATCTGTGTTTCTTTTCGCATTGCCTCTGCAATCACTTGAAACCCCATTACAGACCATGTGACAGCATCAATTAAATTCACAATTATCATGGGGCAGAGACACTCCAGCGTGAGAAAATATAGTAACATGGCATCGTCTGCGAGTCTGTGCGTGTGCGTGTGCGTGTGCGTGTGTGAATATGTGCATGTATGTGTTTGTGTGTGCAGGTCCGTGTGTGTGTGTGTGTGTGTGTGTGTGTGTGTGTGTAAGCAAGAGATAGCAAGAGTGTTGACAGAGAGCAGAAAACTGAGTCAGACAATTCACCACTCAGAAAATTTCTTGCCCTTTTTGGCAACTCTTGTGAACCTGAACAACTCTCTGAAGAATAGATACTACAGTAAACAAAAACTTAGATCTTTGATGGTATTACGAGATTTCAAGGGCCACTCCAACAACAGTGAATGGACAGCTGGTGACTCACTGGCTGCTTCTTTTAGATTTAATACCAACTGAGCTGTTTTTTTATAGCTCTTCTAACAAAAGTGCTTATAAATATCCATGCAAAATTACACTGGGTGGTGTCACTGTGTCCACAAAGCTGGCCCCTAATTCATTATCACTTTAGCAGCAGAGCCTTTGTCTCCCAATGACATCACAGATTAGAGTCTTGGCTCTTGTCTCCAGCTTTAGTGGAGATTTATCCAGGCCGAATTGTCCGAGATCACAGAAAAAATAACAGCATGAATCAGTGTTAGAGGGCGGATTTTTTAAAGAGAGCCCACAATTAAATACAGAATCACACCTTCAGATGTACATGGTTTGTGTGTTTGAGTGTGTGTGTGAACACGGTATAGCCAACTGAGGGAGAGTCACGTGTTGTGAGTCACAGGCAAGAGTGTTTTGCAGCTGATTGAGCCTGAATTTGGACTGCGTTAGATCTGGCAGGTGGAGCTGTTCTGGCCTGTACAGTCAATTTCTTCACGCTCTCTGTCACAGCTCTCTCCATTAAAGCACAATCAGGTCCCTGATAGGGAAAAAAACAAGGCAGTGTGTCCGCATTGATCTCTCTACCTATAGCACCGGCCTGCATTGGAGCAGAGCGGGAGATTAAAAATTCATAAGCGCATTAATATCTATAAGAGCATTATTCATGTGTGCCGTCACTGTCTAATACAGTAGGGTACTAATCATACGCATCTCTAGCCCAGCACACACACAAACACAATAGTGTTCTGGGTGTACTCCAAGTGTCAGCACTATCATATGGGCATGTGTGTGGCCTGGCGGTGTTCCTTCCTTGAGTGCCATACAATGTGCTGGCATAAATACCTGCTTGACACAGCAGATTGGCACTAATGGCTTTACACGCGGTGCCATCTGTAAGCTGGACCGTCAGCTCTTGCATCTTCTCCACGGCCACTAACAGTGCTTCATAGCATTCGGCTGAGCCCATCATCAGTCATAGTGCAAAGGCAAAAACAGCCAAATTAAATGTTGGCTAATCATCGGAACACTTGGGGAGGCTGTGTATGAGGACTGCAGGCTCCTGTCCATCTGCGTGCACCTGGTTAATAAAATCCAAAAACACAAAGCAATTTTGGGCCTTTTTGTCTATTAAGTGTGAGATGCCTCCCACTGAGCTGAAGCTTTTAACCACCATCTCAGCTTCGAGTACTTACACACACACACACTCACCAACTTCTAACTCTGTGGCTTCCAACAGCCTGCAGCAGTCACACAGGGATCATTACTATTCATTTGCTCAGCAAACTGGCCACACAGGCTTATAAATTAGCTCATCTACCGCAGCTGGGTACTGAGACAGTTGGCGCATGCTGAGGACTGAGAGCGCAGCCATTACAGAGCAGGGCTCCGAGACACCTTCTGTCTGGTCCACGTGACCTCCTCCACGCTCATCAGCCTCACTCGTTCAAAGGAGGAGGGAGGGTGCATCAGGCAATGGGGGCAAGGCATGCCCAGTCAATGATTCTAAATTACAGAGCAGAGCAATAGGACTACAGCGCTGTGTGTATTGTGCTGAGGGAGAACACAGTGATAAATCCTGTCAAAGCAAGTGTAAATCAGTCTGAGTGAAATAGCATTAGCGGGACCTTGCAGACCTCTGACCATGAGGGAGGAAAGCTGACAGCTCTGACCTACAGGGAAATGAGGGAACACTCGGACTACTCTTGCTTTCTGCCTTGGGGTGAGGATCAATGGTGGAAGGAAAAAGTAAAGCCATTAATTCTCCTGGATATGTCAATTTCCATTGGCGGGTGCAGATTGGTAGTGATCATGACTAGCCCCTTGGGCAATCGGGATCTGGGGCTTTTGTTGCGCCTCAGTACACCATTGATTCATTGAGGTTTTTACTGCTACCTGGAAGGCATCACATCACACTGGAGCAATGTAAATCAATTCCAATTGCAGGTTTATAACAATGCAGAAAAAACTTGGAGCGTGACTGTGGGGTTAAATTATGCTAAGCACTTCTTGTATGAGATGTGTACCTGAGGACCTGAGGTTAAATAAGCCATGTAAGAGACTTGTAACAGTGTCTTAAATATTCATAAAACATTAATAAAATAGTTCACAGCCTTTGTAAATGATGAATGAAGTTTTTCTTTTTCCTTACCCGTCCAATGAGCACGGGTTCAGGCCCAGCATATTCTTCAATCACAAAGAACTGGTTCCAGATCCAGCTCCTCCTGCTGCGAGAACGCGACCTCTTCCCTTCCATGTGGTCACGTGTCTCCTCTTCCACCTCCAACTCTGCCTCCTCGAACACAAGGCCCTTCACGTTTTCTGGATCGACAGCTTGCATCCCAGCATCTTTTGTGTCATGGCTCCACTCGGGAGCTGGGTGGAGCCTCAGGACATGACTGCTGTTGACAAGTTTGTTGTCTTCATCTGCAGGGTACTGAGCTGTGCTGAGTTCTGTTTGAGTAATGTGAACCGACTCTGTTAATGGGTCTCTATGGGGATCTGCCGCTCGGTTCCCCGGTCGTACTCCCAGGGGTTGCACTGTCAGCAGAGACAGCGGGGAATCATTTGTTTCAGAGGGAACATACAGCGGGAGATGTTTTGTCGATGTAAACGGTGGTTCTGTTTGGGTGATTATCACTTCTTTCTCGGGGCTAAGGCTGACCTCACTGCGGGGCGTTGACAGTAAGCGGACAAGGTGTTTGCTCTTGCTATCACTACTATCTGAACTCTGCATTCCCAGGTTGTTCTGCCCTTTGCTTAAAGCAGGGTTGACTTCACTTAGTGGATTAATACGAGTGTTGGATCCCTGGTCTCGATTCATATCTGGGGTGGTGACTGGGCTTAAATAAGGAAATGCAGTCTGATTATCAAATCCAGTGTGAAGCTGAGTGACAGCCATATCTTGTCTTGGCACTTTCTGAGCCTCTAACTGTCTATGATTAACGTCAATCAAATCCCTCTTCCTGCTCCGGCTGCCCTTGCTCGGAAAGCTCAGACTGGGAACACTCTGCATTTGGGAATTGACAATCCTCACTAGGTTCTCTTTTGACAGCAGCTTCAGGACTCCATAACTGCCGGTGAGGTTCAGCTTTCGGTTTGAATCCATGCTGAATCCTTTCCCTGGCACACCTGTAGTATGGGCACTCAAATCAGGTCTGCTCCTGGATCTCGAGCCAGCTTTAAATCTGGTTTTATTGGCGTGTAAATCTGGTTTATGGTGGATTGTGAGTGTCTTCTCTAACTTTCCTGTTTTGGTAGAAGTCTCAGCATTCTTAGTGTTGTTCTTGACTTTCTTCACATCCTGGTTTAACTCCTTGTTGTTGGCTAATATGTGTGAAGTCACTTCTTTTCTATTAACGGAGTCAACCTCACGCTTGGGCTTGAAAGCCTGCCTCTCCTTGTTAGCTACTGATGGAGGAGCATGATTCTGCAGTATTTTAGAATGAGACAAAGATCCAGTGTCGCCCGCCTGCTCATGACTAATCAGGTTTCTAAGAGTCACCACGGGCATTGCATTCGCGTCCACGCTTGCATCCCATTGGTCCGCAGCTCTGCTCTCCCCTAGCTTCAGCGTATGTGATCCGCCCACTCCTCTCCTCCGCACGATTTTACCGGCCAAGGCCCCTCCCGCAAGCCCCTCCCACAGGCACAGGGAAACCAATAGGAGCAGATTTCTTGTAATCATCTTGTCTTGTGGCGAGATGTCCTAATTTGAGTGAGGTTTGCTGTGAGGCAGGCCTTGTTTTCCGGTTGTCTTCATTCTCTCCTCTGTTTTCCCTCTTTTCATTCCCCTCCTCTCACTCTCTCATTCCGTGCCCTTCACACTGAGCTGGAGGGCAGGTGTCACTCACTTCTTCTCCCCTTTTTTTTTTCTCCACGCTGCCTAATATTTTCTTCTATCTCACCAGGCCTCTCTCTGCTGGGTTTTTTCCCACTCCTCTTGCGAAGCGTCTCATTCAGTTTCCCACGGAGGCTTGGACACCCTGAGAATAAAGATAAAGATAATTAAGTTAAAACTTTAATCATTGCACTGCGTTAATTAAAAGTGAAGCGGCATAGACAGGTAGGAGAACTCGCAGACGAGCAGGCATGGACAGCCCTTTTAACAGAGCAGCAAATCACATTTTCACAAGCACAGAGGGCTTTTTAGGCCCAGAACACACATCCATTTATACCTTCATAATGACCCAAGTGTTTTTTTCTCACATCTATTAGATAGACGGAGACAAAGTTATCATCTTACTATTCTACACGGAAAAAGATACGATAACACTATTAGAAAACGCTCTGAGCAGCTATTAATGGGAACAACTGTCAAGGATTTCTGACTGCAGTGCAAAAAGGGACCAGCTAGCTTCATATCACTTTGATGCGTGATTAATTAGCTGGATTAATACTGTGCTTTGATCAGTCAGTTAGAATCCCAATACAGATACAGGCTGTGGATGCAGATGCACTTTGTTGTACATGGCGCCTTGAGCAATATAAAAGGTTCCTCAGCTCTCACGCATCTGACTCGCACGCTCTGTGTGTCTCTCATGCACTCGAGCCTCAAATGGAAAATCCTACACCAAATCAAAATGTCAGATATCAATCAGTATGCTTGTTTCCAGATAAGAGCGGGCACTCTTCAGTAGTATTACAGTACCATCAGCCTACGCCTCTGACAAGTCAATAATGTGGCTATTTACCAGACTGCATTAACATAAAAACGTTTGTTATTACTGTGTGCAGAAAAAGAAAGGCATGTGCATGGGTGTTTTGCAAAAAAAAACACCTCCTATTTAAAGGGGCACTTTAGCGATTTGGCATTGCTAGTCTTCTGACTACTCAAAGCACTTTTTACACTACAAGTCACATTCACCCATCCACACACACATTCACACACTGGTGGCTGAGGCTACTGTACAAGGTGTCACTTGCTACACAGCTTTACCACACTTACACACCAATGGAACAGCCATTGGGAGCAATTTGGGGTTCAGTATCTCGCTCAAGGATATTTTAACAAGCAAACTGGAGGAGCTGGTAATCAAACCGCTGATTTTCTTATTCCTGGACGACCCGCGCTACCTCCTGAGCCACAGCCGCCCGAAATGTGGAGCCTTTAGCCAATCAGTGTTATTTTCTTTGACTCTGGAAAGTTTTTACATGTTGAACAGTATTTTTCATGATGTGTAAGCTGACCTTCATGTGTAAAATCAATGGAGCATCCCTTTAAATTACATTTTCCCATGGATTGAACAAACACATTCTGTAAAACTATATTCAGTGTTCACATATTGGGTGAAACTTGTGTGCTCTGGGTTAAATGGTTCTGGTTTCATCTTGTCCTGTGCAGCGTGGTGCGGTTTGTCAGAGTGTATGACACTTGCTCCGCTGTGGCGCAGACAGACCCTGTCAGCACATTCACTGGGGCATGACTGAAGTTGGGCTGTTCCTCCTGGAATACTTTTCACCCTTTTCCTCTCTCTCATCTTCTCCTCAACGTCCTCAGCTTCCTCTCCCTCAGCCTCTCCTTCACTAAGAAAAGCCTTTTGATGAACAGTAACGAGGAAAAAAAAAAAAAAAAGATTATCCACCCCTCCTCCGCGTTCTCTTTTCCCACCTCTCCCACTCGCCACCTGTCTCATCCTCGGCCTATCTATCTCCCTAAATCTCCCTCTATCCCCTCTCTGTAACTGGCTATTGTTTTAGTATCCTGTCCTCTAACCGCCGCACGCTCCTATCCTCTTTTCCTCATCTGTGTCAATCACAGGCCTGTCACTGCGTCCCTCACCCTCTGTGCACTCTGAGGCTTCAATCAATCAACCAATCTCCTTCCTCGGCCTTGCTACATTAGAAGTGACAGGTGTCTCGCTGGCTACCATCTTGACTACAGGCTACAACACCATAATTGTGCGTATAAATCTAGTCATCAAATCATAAAATGTGGCAAATAGGATATATCCAGTAGTTACATGAAGTTATAGCTGCAACATGCTGGGCAGAAATTTACAGAATATGTTATATATAAACATCACTGAGGCCATTACAGAGGATGTGAGGCTGGCGTTATCTCGAATGTACAGCATGAGGAAGCGATCGGGGTGAATTCAATGACAGAGCTGCTCCCTCTCCCAGAGGAACTTATCAGCTGGGAGTTTGATGGCCAGGCAATCATTGCCACGGGCACCTTGTTAACAAGCCTGGGGCAGGTGGTGGGATGCAGGGTGGAATATCAACATGGCACTGTCGCCAGCTGAGCACAAATTTAAAACATTTTCGTGTAGATGTTTTGTCAATGCAAGGTTTTTTCTTTGAAGCACCAAAGTCGGAATAAAAGAGCTTTCATTCTCTGATCCTTTTATCTTTTACACAATTTTTGAGGCCAAAATTCCACTCAGAGCAGAGTCAAGGCATTTCTATAACGTATTGATCTGTGTCAAAGCCTTTCTCATTGTGCTGGGCACCTTTGGGGAGAGCTATCGTTATGCCATTACCCCGGGTGCATCGGCCTGTACAGCAGTAAGTGAAGATAATTGGGTGCTCGGGTTTGAAGCGCAAGGGAGCTCATATTTCCTCATTAGAGTTTTATATATAATGTAATAAGGCAAAATTGTTGTTTTCATCCTTGTGGAACCAGTGAGCATGTGCGTGGGGATTTCACCTGTAGCCCTTACATACAGTACCAAGATTTCCAGTAGAGTAAATAGAGATGATAGGGTGATACAGTTGGTAGCTCCAGGGAGCTCTCACTTCCTAATTAAGAGTTTTAGAGAATGTAAAGCTGCGGTATGCTCTCAAAGAGTTTAACACCATGTGAATCCATTTGTACTGTGATTCTTTGTAAGATCTGCACACCTACAGCAAGTTTCTCAGTGACCTGATTAATTGGGGCCATAAATATCTTAATGAATTCCCCCTTATTGGTCCCACTACTCCTAAAATTCAAACGGCCTTTTGAATCGTTTGTATTGGAGGCAGATCCTCACCATTGATCGCGAGCTGTCACCAACTTAACGAGACTGAAAATTTTAATTATGATTCACCTCCTTGCTTTGCTGTCTGTCTATCTTCTTTTTCCTCTTGGTAACCCTCCTGTCGAACCGCAGCGTGCCCACGCACACCCTTTCCACCACAATGAACAGACACATACATGCTGGGTGACTTCAAGCCCTGTTGACAAAACCCTCTCCAGAAAAAAACATTTATTTATGTACTCGTGCATAAGAAATGCCTGGACAAAGCCACATTCATCTACCCTCTCAAACATGCATTCATACACAAAAATCTGAATACTCCACACATTCCCAAGCACACACAGAAATCCTCATCCTACCCCTTATGTCTGCGCTGGTAAGAAAAATAAAGAAAGCTCTGGGGACTGCCTCTCTGGACACAGTGAAGTCAAAGAGAAGAAAGGGAGCGCTCCCTCACACCAGGAGGGAAGAGAAAAAGCAACCACCCCAAAAGAATTATGCATGGAGTAACAAAGGTGAGCTCCAGAAATGAGATGGAGAAAGTGGAAAGCTGTGGAGTGGTTGGGTGTGTAAGCATGTGTGTGAGAGGAGGACGGGAGATGTGCTGGGGTGGCAGCAGGAGGGGGGCTAGGTCCTCCTTGGAAGACAGAGCGGGTAGTTTTAAGTGCAAAGCGCCGTAAAGCAGCTCCGTCCTTGCCTTGAACCTTGGCAGATAAAAGCAGACCTGTCAGTGTGCGAGGAGGTGAAAAGCAGCAGGGGCTTTCGTCTGTTAATGTATGAGTACCTTCTTCGCCTCTGTCCCCAGCCTTGTCTCTGTCTCAGCCTTCCTGATATACTGACAGCAGGTGTTAACCTCCCTTGGGAGAGCACATAGCGCGGGCCTATAGACATAAGATAATTCCCCAGAGGCTGGAGGTTTGTGGAGGACGAAGGAAGTAGCAACAGCAGGTAAACAATGTGACAGTGCCGGCTTTACAGTAAAAAACAGTGAAATGAATTTACAATTTTGCAGTGTTGTGAAATTCAGCCCTCTTACAGGTGGCTGTTTGCCTATTGGTGAGATTAAGACTAAAAAGACTCAGTGTAACAGAGCTGCGACAGGGGGCTTTGGATTTGCTTGGCTCTCAGCTAGATCAATGGGGTTACATTAAATGGCAAGAGTCAGAGGCTTGTAGAGCATCCGGCAAGAACACTGTGGTTCAAAATACAGCGTGTGCACTGAAAACAGCAAACATGAGAAATATGAGACTTCAGTGTTGTTAAAAAACATTTTTACAATGAGATACGGGATCAGGCTGCACCAGCTATTTATATATCTGTCCAACTGATTTACTGAAGCTGGTCCCAACATTAAAACTTGCAAAAATTTATTGGTGACGTACAGGAATACTTCACCCACAAAATAGTAATTTATATATCAGTAACTCATCCCAT